>NC_092424.1:76538602-76852935 GCF_036169615.1 Heliangelus exortis | reverse complement strand
CTCGTTATTTCATGATAGAAATCATAGTATTGCCTCTGCTGGTGAATTTTTTAATTAATCGGTGTGATAATACCTCTTTTCCCATTTTGAAAAGGCACAAAAGAAATAGAGAAAAAACAGTAAAAGGTGAATGTAATAGATCTTTTAGAGGTCAGCCTTCACAAATTGCTTGACAATTGATTGTAGTATCATCATTTCTGCTCCAAACTCTCACTAGCTGCTCCAGGGGCTTGTGTGACTGATTTGGCCAGGGCTGTGTCCTTCACTGCTCTTGCTGAAGTCAGGCTGAAACATCTGGGCCTTCTTCTTCTCCTGCCATTACCATTGTTTTCAGGCTGGAAGGCAGAAAGACAGACAATCAGAAAAGGAAGGACACCAATAAGAATTCAAGGAAAACATAGAAATGTGCTGAAGGAATGGAAGAGGATGAATATACCTTTTTTACTGTGTTTGCAGCAGTGTGGACCACTGGTCAGGTGTGAACATCCTTTGTGTTCACATCCTGCTGATCATGAGTGATTAATAGAAGAGTCTTGATGACAAAATGATAAACCCTAACCATTTGACCAGAAAACATTTTCTTTTCAGACTCTGAGAACTGAGGTTACAGATATACTATAACATCTGAGACAATTTCATTCAATATTTGCACCCTTTTTAAATAGTATTAAGTTTGGCTCATTTATTTTTTTTTTAATTTATTTTTAGTCTTATAATTTTTATATTTAGTTAGCCCAGTCTTCACATAGGTACTGAAATTCATTGTCATCTGAATAGGTTTTTTTTTTCTCCGCTTTCACACCCATTCCCTCAAGCAATGAGTATATTGTTTTAAGAAGTTTTGATCCCTTTGAACAACTGAACTCACCACTAGGGAAAATATTCCAGCTCAGATTTTTGCAATTGGAAAATAAGGAAACAATAAGACGTATTGGTCAGCATTGCAGTCATTTGGCTCAGCACTAGCAGCCGGAGAGTTGGGAAGTGTATTGAAGACACCAGGGAAAAGGAGAGATTAAATCTAACTCTTTAAAATCTTTAGGAAGATATTGAATTAGGATTGCAGATGTTCACAAGGATACCTTTCCAAAAATGAGTAGGAAAAAAACAGAAGAAAATGTTAAGAATCTGACAAAGAAATTAAATAACCACATCTAGCAGAATGAAAAGAATCACCAAGCCATGAAAGGCCCTTACTTGAATGTGAAAGCAGGTGTACAAAGTTCGGTGCAAGAATGAAGGAAAAACCAAGAGAAAGATGCAAAAGGATGGGTTGAGGTGTTCATAGTGCCAAGCTATCAAAAAGATGTTTACAGAACCATTTTTAATGTAACAAAAGAGAAAGATGACATGTCTTACGTCCTGGGAGAAGGATGTTGTGCTAAATGAAATGCCAGTTGACAAGAACCAGCTAAAATTGACAGAAAGTATAGAAACCCCACTTGGGTTCAAAATTTCAAATATTTCAAAAGATTTAAACACATTCTGGAAACAAAGATCTAGAGAAAAGTTTAAATTTGTCTAGAAGTTTCTAGTAATCTTCATTAACTGTTAAGGAAGTCTAAATGTCTACTCAGCTTTAACTATTTCTACTGATGCCTGGGATGGCTAGATGATAGATCTGATTAACAGATAAGTCTTTGGTTGCTTCTGTATATAGAAAGGAAATAATGGAGGAACTCTTTAAAAGGAAGAACAAGATCCTATTTTAGCTGTATGAAGTCTGAGGTGGTGACTATGTTTTAAAGAATGAGATCTGAAATGTTATTTTGGTTAGTACAGAAGAAGACGGGTTAGCCAAAGAGGAACTGTGAGCTGTCAAAGCAGAGAAAGAATAAAATCAGTTTAAAGACAGCGAAACAAAGAGAAGAAGGCAATCTAGAACACAATGTGTAGATCCACCACTCTGAGGTTTCTCTGATGAATGGGACTGAGAGGATAGTAGAAGCAGGAGAGGATCCAGGAGAGCATCACAGAAACTAAGTGATACAAGATTCAAGAAAAGTCAGTAAGACCAAACATAGCTGACAGATTAAGATAAAAAAGGGTCTGGCAAAAAAAGAGTAGTTAGAAACTGTAGAAAAATTGTTTCATTGTACGTAAGGGGAAAAGCTGGAAAACACTTTAGGTTAGAGAGAAGTATTAAGAAAGATTTTATAAATAGTGATCAATTAACTCAAAAGCAGAAGAAAGTGAGATTGATTTTTTTAGTGGAAAGATAAATGCTTGTGTCATTAGGAGAAAAACAAAATGGAATTGAGAGATTGTGGATAACAATAAAGAATTAAAAATGAAAGATAGATAGGCTTATGGGATTGGAAGGTACCTATGATTCAAAAAGTGAACAGAAGGGCAGAATGGTAGAAAGAAGGGTAGGTAGGAAGTTGTGTTGTATTTTAACTGATTATATTCGGTATAGATACTGGTTCAAAATATTTGCTTTTTCCTTCAAACACAGATTACCTTAAAATAGTCTCTTGGATTGTAATGATTTTCTTTTATGGTACCAGGAAGTATTTGGGAAAAATTCCACCAAAAGAGGGAAAAAAATAAAAATACTAACTTCTGCTTCCCACACATTTATATATAACACATAGCCAGCTAATTCTTAAAAAGGGATTTATTTAGAGCAATGCATTAAAGCATTTCTCAGAGTGCTGTGGCTGCATTGAGCATGTATGTTACTGACACAGAAGTAGCTAGAAATACTGGAGTATATAAGATTTCTTGAAATCACCTCCCTAACTTTCATACATAACTTTACTGAACTTACATTTATACATTAGAAAACAGTGAGGCACAACAGTGGTTAAGGGGATTATGCACAAACTAAGCTTTCCCCATGAGAAGCAATCTGCACACCTATAATTCTGGGCTGCATGCTCAATCACTTTTTGAGCAAAGAAAGTATAGCAAAGTGCTCCTCAGGACTGGGAATGAATCCTGCCTCACCATCTGTTGCTGATTTTGGAACTGAGGACCCCATGCATTATTAAATCACTAAGTTAAAACGTTATGTTAAGCTGGTGTTAACTTAACCCACTACGATCAGGAATATTAAAATTCAGTCTAGATTTGGGACAGGGTGTCAATGTTAATAAAGGCATTCCTAGCTTTATAACTAGCTAGAAGAAACCTTAGGTTTCTTCGGGGCAGTGGATGTTATATTTTATAAAGAATTATCTCACACTGTTGTGAAAGAGTGCTGAAGTGTTCTTGAATAGTAGTATATTGTATTCAGTCTTTGCTGTAATACGGTGAAGCAGCTCAACAATGAATTACCAGTTGAGGGTATGCCCTGTGTCTGATCTATGGAGCTATTTCAGCTGTGTCTTTGTGATGTGATGGCTTTAAAAGGCCATCCACTGCTTTACACAGGTCAGCTTTTTTGGCCCTGTTCTACACTGTTCATCTTTTTGTAAGCACCTCAACAGGGCTGCAGAGACAACGCTGCAGGAGATGGCAATTTCAACTTTATTTGGTGAAGAGCTCCACAGCATGGCAATAGTCCAGAGCATTGTTTAGGACCCAGTCCTTCATTCTGAAGATCTCTAACTCAGTATAAATGGAGCTATGCTTTCAGCCTGAGTAATTTATAGGCTTACCTTCTTTCTTTGAGGGATTTCCCAGAAGAAATACATCCAGAAAGCACTCTGCTTGCTGCACCTGAGCTATACAGATGGTCTGCATGTGTGCATAAAATCAGATGCATTGACCTGCCCATATGTAGCTGATATGTCTGTGCTGCTCCAGCAACTGAACTGCCAGGCATCTGGAATTCCCAAAAAATATCCAGAATACTAGAATTCCACCTGGACACCATTTCCAGGAAGAAAAAAAGACATGTCAGGAAAAAACTGGACATATGGCAGTCCTAGTACAATCAGAACAGTTAACTATGAAAACAGCTCAATAAAATAAATCATGTGTTTTGTATTCTTTGTCACGTGTGGGAAATGTAGCATACCTGTCAATGTAATTTTACAGTAATTATTTATAGTTTATTTTATCACTTTTATCAAAGAAATTAAAAATAAGCGTAAGGATGTTCTATTAAAATGCATTGGGTTTTTAGGGTTCTTCAGTCCCCATATTTCCTATAACATGTATTTTTCATGTTCTTCCCAAGGATCATTATTGCACGTAGTACGAATGCATGTGCACAATCATCTAAAATAGCTACAGGGGATATGCAGCTCCCACTGCTGTTACAAAAAAAAGCTCATTGAACACTTTGCCCTCAGTATCTGTTTTATATATACAAAAAAACCAGTTGCTACTTTTGTTATTTTCAGCATTAAAGTGGTGGCTTTTTTGATCATGGACACACTGTTGCAATAATAGTAGGGAGAGCATATTATGAACCTACGACACTCAATGCAATGTAAACATAGCAATGGCAAGTGGCTTCTGAGTATGTGCAGTAGTTGATTTAAAACCACAGCATCTTGCCCAATTTAAATTACTTAAACTGATTATTTTACATTCCAGGCTAATTGCCTGCAAAATTTCATTATAAAAATCGCAGCTGTTTTCTGGTGCATGTGGTGCATTTGTTTGTTTGGGTTTTATTCATTTGAGAAAAGAGAGATATGAGTTTGAAACACACAATTTTTGTTCAGTTCTCAGAACCACATTTATTATGCAATGTTTTACACAGAATCAGTTTAAGCCTATTAAGACTTATAGTATAACCTTCCATCCACACTGCCTTCTGTGTAGTCCCTTACAAACATATTGCTATGAAATATGTGCCTGTACATCAATGCCTGTAGACACATATGGCTTCAAAGCATACCAGCTCAATCTGGGTATAATTTATTTTAAAAATGGACATTGCCTATTCCTATTTGCATGTAAAGAGCCACAGACATCTTCAGATATGAATCAAAAACCACAAATTGACACCAGTGGAAGTACATGCACTAAAGTTAGCATATGGTCCACAGTTTGTGGAAAACAAGTGTTCTTGCCCACACTTTTCTTAAGAGGGACACACACACACAGAGCCCATGGTTTGTACTTCCACCAGCTGCAAAATGTAATAAATTTACTTAGCAAATGTTTGGGTTTTTTTTTTTTTTTTTTTTTTAATCTTTCTTTTAATCTGGATTTCTGCTTGGAAAGATTTAGTTGTGTTTTCACTGAATGTTCAGGGACACTAATAACTAATATTTTGCACAGAGTAAAATGATGAAAAAGAACTAAATTTGCAAGAGCAAAATATAAGTGATGCCTTAAAAGTCCAGTTCTGCTTCCTGTATAAAAGACAAGCATAATAGACATGATGCTTACATGAATGTCATCAGCTGCAATAGCAATAATGGTGATCATGGTATGTGAGCAAGATAAGACCGGGAATCGTGCCTTATATAGCAATTGCATCCAATCAATGAATCACTTATTTCTGTGCCATCTCTCCAACTGCAGGCAGTGTAAGCTCCCTCCATAAAAGGCTAAGAGTATTCACACTGTAACTGCAGTTCCTACTCACCCAGTGACTGGAGAGGGTGTTCTGGTAGACACTATTTAGTGACTTTTCAGAAACACCTGCGTGACTCAGAAGTTTGAAAGTGGCTTAGACACTTAGGAAAGTCAATAGAAATTATGCACCTCAGGGCCAGATTTTTAAAGGCTACTATCTTCCATTGATTACAGGAATTAGGAACCTAAATACCTTTACAAATCTGGCACAAGAGGCTAAATCACATTTGAAAGTCAATAGGAATTAGGCTCCTAAGTGCCTAAATCAAATGAAAAAAAGATGTGTTTTAGGAGTGAGAATCTTTATAATTGTATTCCCGCTAGTGTAACTGCAAATTATGGGTTCAATTATTCCACTTAGGCACAGCTCAGAGGAAGAAAGTGGTATGAAGTTGCAATGCCCCTGAGGAAAGCAACTGTTCTTAAATTCTTTCAGGGGATGCAGGATACTACTTCACGAATTTTTGGCTTGTGAGAGAAAGGAATCATGGTTTAGTTTTAAGCTGTTTTCTTTAGACCATAAGGATAAGGACTAGTGATTTTATTGGCCTTTATTTCTACTTATGAAATTATGTATTTCTGAAAAAATGTAGTGTTTATTATTTCGTACAGTTCTGCTAGCTGATATAATAATTAAAAAGTAGAGCAAGATACTTTCCTTGAGTCCCTGGACTTACAATGTAGGGACTAGATCATATGATTATTTGCCTGCTTGTGCTCCAGGGAAGTAAATTTGAAGAACTAAGAAGTGACATTTTATGCAGTACAAGTACTCACTGTGAGCAAATGTGCAAAATATGGCCATAAGTAGAGAAAAGTAAAATAGAGAAGCCAGAATATAAAGGAGTGAACAGAAGAGAAAATATCACAAAAAGGTTAAAAGCACTTTGTGTAATGCATGTAAAGGCAAATAAGTATATTTCACTGGCACAGAATGATTTTGTTTATAATTTTACCATAATTACATAGGAGAGTTAGCCTACCACTACCAATAGGACAGTGATTATATGCAAAGGTCATCTCTCTTCACATTAATCAAGGAGTTAACTATGATTGAGATGATTCTGGAAAAGGCTAGAATGAGAAGGGGGTAATTATTCAGAGAAGGGAAGAAAATAAACAGGAAACATCATATATTGCAAAAATGAATAATGAGACTCCAAAACTAATAACACATTCATTTCTAGAGTTCTCTGATCTGGAAAAAAAAAAAATCTACCTGGACTATTAGTACCACATTCAATGAACTAAGTACTTCTAAATTCCTCATTTGGAAGATAAGTTATGGGAACTGAGGCTGGTATATAAAGAAACATGTGCAAAAGCAGACTATAAAATCATACAAGCTATAGCAAAAGTAAATCAGGAGCTATTATTCACCAAGTCTCACAATGCAACAGTTAGGGACAAACCAATGAAATTACCAGACAGTGAGTATAAAGCAAACAAAAAGAAAGTTGATTGTTTTCCAAAAAAAAACCATTGTTACATTGCATTTCATTTTGCTATAAACACTTGTCACAGCTATAAAGAAGAGATCAATTAAGAGTTTTAAACCTGTTAACATAGATGTTAAATCTAAAAATCTCTAACTTTGATGATCAGGTAGCAAGCGGAAGAGGTAGCTTTGACAGAAAAGAGGAAAAGAGCACCAGAAGAAAGATTATGTATACCTTATTCTTACACCGTCCCCTTAACATAAATTAGCAGCTGATGTTCTTATTGGTTCTTTTTCTTATCAACAGGTTCATTCCTGGCCAAAAGGTCTTGCTCTGAAACTCACACCCTGTTTTCAAAGGGAAGATAAAGAAAAAAAATACGGAGTGGGCAAAATGAGTGTGAGGGAAATAATAAATAGACAAGACAGGAACATAAGAATTAAAGGCTCATAAACACCAGGGCAGGGAAGCAGCAGAAGGCATGAAAGAGTCCCCCATAAGTACTCATGACTCCTTGAATGTATGATCCGAGGAGCAGATGGGCACTGCCTGCTCGTGTGATGCATACAGATGGAAAGGACAAGGCAACTGAGTTACAGCTCACAGTTATCCCCTTTCTTTGTGCTCCATCCTTCTCCTGGGGCCATGAATGGCCAGGGACTGCAGAAAGGTGATGAAGAGGTGCCAGGGCATGGCAGGGCTTCAAACCTCACAGATATAAATAAAAGGAAAAGGAGAAAATGTTAAAATAAAGGGCTTCTCAAAGAAGAGGAATAAGCACTGCAGTTGGTGTGCATGATCTACACTTGCATCAGGGTGACTTCTTGCTACAGGAAATGCAGAGGACACCAGGAACTGGTCCGTGTCCGTGAACATGTCCACGAATATCTCTGTGTGTGGACAGCTTTTCACTCTTTTACACTGAAATGTGAAGCATGCTGCCCCACAGACAGATCTTACCCTCTTGATAGTTACAGAGCTGATCAGTTAATGCCTAAGTGGAGCACAAAAGCAAGGAAGCAGAGTGAAAGGATTGTGTGTGTGAGGCAATGTTTTCACACTACAGAGATGGTGCCAGAGTCACTGCAGCACCTGAGCATATGAGGTTGTGGTGTGCTCATGCTGTCTGGAAAGGTGTACAAGGACAGAAAGACAATAAGAAGACCTGTATAGCCAAGAGTCATGTGTATGGAGGAATCCTGCAAGGATTGCCAGAGGGATAGAGAGATCAAGAGATTCAAGGCGTCCCTCATTTTCTGGAGTAGAAGATGGAAAATGCTGTGTGCCAGGCATCAGGTAGTATGCACCCACATATACCCACTGACTGTCCAGGAGTTCTCCAGTCTTGCTGACACCATTTTTCCATATGTCAAGATGATCTCTGTCACTTATATACGTAGGTAAGACTAGTGCAACGGCTAGTGCAACAAAAGTTATGAGAATACCCTCTTTGGTGACAATTTAGAGCATAACTGCTCCAGAGATTTTATAGGTCTTATTGGCATATGCCATTGCAAACAACAATGCCAGTTAGATAAACCTTCAGGCTAAGACTAGCAGTCCTTGTATTTATGCTGAAGTCCATTCACCCTACTTTACCCTTTTATAAAATAAGGCACAACTCTCTTTACAACCAGTGTAGGGAAAGGCATCATCAAGGAGTGATTTATTTAATTCTGGAAATGGCTGCTTTCTCTCTGAGGCTAAGCTGGATGAACCTAGGCCCCCATGAAAAGTCTGTGTGTACAAGGAAGCAGTTTCTGGTGTGTATTGAACACTGAAGAAAAAAACTTGTTATTGCCTGACTGTGTACTGATCTGCTATAAGAGTAGCTTTCATAATGCAGGATCTAGCTGTCAGACTGTAGTCATAAAAATAAGCTTTCCTCCATGTTGGTTATAAAGAAACATTTTGTGTGCTTTCAAGGTGCTCTTTTGCAAGTTATGGAGCAATAGACAATTTAAACCCTATTTGCATTGCACTATTAATACAATAAAGCCACCCTCTGAGAATTTCCAGTATTGCAATACTTCCACGGCGAGTACTGCATCTCCCATAAAAAATAAATCAGAAGCCACGTAATGCTGCAACAGAGCCCTGTCAATACCAGTTAAGACTACATGGGGATTTATGAGGTGCCAGCCTTCTGATTCCACAGTACAAGGTAATTCAAATAACCCTAAGATTTGATTTAAAACCAGTGATCCTCAAAGTTTGCTGCTAAAATATTATAAAAACTTGCTGCTAATTGCTAGGGCTATTACTGTCAACAAATCATGGCTTAGAAAACTGAACCTGAGACTGCCTACTATCCTATTCATATAGAGAAGATTTATAGCTGCAATTCACATCCTGGCAAATCCTTTCATCTGGAAAATGATAGGTGTGATTTAACCATGTCACTTATCTATTAAGCTCAGTGAAATTCCAGGGCTGAATTCCTTCATATTTCTTTAAACAAGAAAAAGACATTTCAAATTTTTTTTTCCAGAGTAATGAGCTGTCCACATTAATTGAGAAAATATTGCATGTAGATTCCACACTTGTAAGTGGAAAAGTAATTAGTGTTTGAAAATCATATGGCTTCAGTCCTTGTAGTTTTAAATACTTAATTGAGTGTTGATCTTGCAAACATTTGTGTATGAGAGTGCTGTGATTAAAGTTAACAAAGCATCTATAGCTAGGTAGATTGGATCTTTTTTGTGATATGTCCAAGCATTTCCTTTTGTAGATTATGGGGTACACACAGAAGGGTTACTTTGCAATATCAGTTGCTTCCTGTAGCTGCTTGCTAAGAGATCTTAAGGTATAATCACTCATGAAAGGACTTGTTTTATTTCAGAAACTTTTTTTTTCTAATTCATCTATTTAGATTGCTCTTGAAAGTACTTTTAGCAAACTGATTTTACCAGTTATTGAATGTGGTTTTGTTTCTGATTAATATCTAACTTCTAGCTTTAAAAAGCAACCATAAAAGATATGAGCATTATTTTTCCTTTGGTAAGTTTAACATTTCCACGTCAGTGATCACATACCACTGAAGACCTGACTTGCTCCCTATCATTCATGACAGATGTTGCTTGCAGTTATACTGTTTTTACTAATATTATTTTGCTTTTCTATGTTGTTCAAACAAGATTTCAAATGTTATGATATAACTAATTAATCTTTTTTGTTAGTCTGTGGTATACAAGACTGTAATTGTATTTGGAATACATTGATGTTTCTGTCAACTCAGTTTTCTCTCATTCTCCCATATCATGACTTCTAAATACTACAAGCAATAAATTATGTTTCTGATTGCAATAAGTAAGAATCATAAAATTGTATAGGAGTATAAAGATTTTTAAGTACACGTTTATTCATTTAGAAAGCCACAGTTTTCCATGGCTTTTTAAAAACAAATTTAAAGAAATAATTTACAATTTGACAAGAACTACAAAAATATAACCTGTTCTGGAGGGAAGGTAAGTCCCATTCTTTCTTATAGAATCATTACTTTAGAACAGATTGTTGAATAAAGGAATGTAACCAAGACATAAAAATTGTTAAACTTAATGGAAAACACCTCTCTACTTCTGCTTTTGAAGTAGTTCTTCTGTTTTAATAAAGATGTTCAATAAGCATCCAGCTTTTTATTAAACAGTGTTGCAAAAGTATGTTGTATTTATACATGCAATTCCCTTTAGTACTAATTAAAGCACATAATTATGCGTGCAAGACCTTCCCGTGTGCCACATAGTGAACTGTCTGTGATAGTGAATTTCCAGTCTAGGGACAAAGTTATATGCAGAGGACAGCCTGGAAAAAAAAACAACAAAAAAAAAAAAACCAAAAACAACAAGCAAGCATAATGACACTGTTAGAAAAAACAATGAATGTTTTTCTCTAGTTAATGAGGAGAGAGAAAAAACAGTAGCTTATTTCAAGAAAAAACCAGTAGCTTTTATTTAGACAGTGATATTAGTTTCTGTCGGGCAGCAATCAGTGGACAGCTCCAAACCACTGGCAGGTACATACCCATTTTTCTTCTCACTCAGCAACTGCATCCAGCTGTGGAGCCAGTTCTGTACACAAAGTTTGCAGAGAACTATCCCAAATAAAAAAAGACAGAAAGGTAGAAAAGAAGAAAGAAAGAAGGAAATAAAAATGGTAAAGAAGGAAGGAGTGAAAGAGAGAAAAAGAGAATGAGAGAGGGAAGGTCCTATGAGAGTATATTTTTCCTTTGCTGACTAGAGAGGTATCCAGACAATTGGCTAACAATAGATATCTAATTGGTAGCAAAAAAAAGAGATACATTTCAGTATTAGTCAAATAGGGTTCAAAACAGATGCAAGATAAAAGAAATGGGCTTACATCCATTATTTTGCATTGCAATTGACCATGTGATCATTTGTTCTGGAGTTCCTTGTCCTATATAATGAAGGAAAAAATCTTTGTAATTGCAGTGGGTCACATAGACCTGTAGAAATACACAGGCATGATATTTTAACCCTTCTCTGCATCTTGACTTGGAGTATCTTTGTCAAATTACAAGATTCCATATGAAAAAAATCTCCATCTGTTATACTTCAGGATATTCTCCACTCCTGCATCACCACGCTGTCTCTTCCTCTCCCTGTAGTCCTTGATTCCGAAACTCATATCCATGGAACTTCTTAAAGGACTTGGGGCACTCAGCCACTTCTCCCAAACTGCCTCTTATCCCTATTTATTTATTTATTTTATTTTATTTATTTATTATTATTTATTTATTTGCAATCCCCTGGATTGCTCTGCTTCTGTTGTACCTTCTTCACTGGTTTTGCAAAGCTTTTCTCTATGTATTTTGGCTTGAAATCTCTTTCACAGTACTAGTTAATGAAGTTTCTCCAGGGACACTTCCAGTAGCAATGAGATTCATAGGTAATATTTTTTCTAGACCTACTGCCAGGAACAGCTGTGGCTTCTTCTAAAAAGACACAGATCTGGTTTATTGTCCCAGTATTCCCAAATTCTGTAGCAAAGGAATGATTTTCCCATTAACCCCACATAATGCACCTGTTTTCTAACCGTGATTAGTGTTTTCATTGTCTCAGCTGGCAGTTGTTTTCATTGCCAACTTGAAGTCGTAAAGCTTTACAAAATATTTATGCTCAGATTTTTTATTTTAAAACTTTTATTTATTCCTATAACATTATGTTTAATTCTGGTTAATATGCAAATATAGTTGAGCCATGTAGTATTTACAGAATCAATTTATTTAACATTTATTAGAGCTATATATTTTACTGCTTTTCAGACCCCTCCACTTGAGATTTTCTTCCAAATTTGATTGAATCATTGCTTAGGAACACTGCTCAAATTTTTATTCTTTTTTTTGGAGTAACTGGAACTGAAAATAGTACTCTAAAGTGCACTGATGTACTGCTAAGCAATGCAGTATAATTGCCTTGCTTGTTTAACATGACAGTCCTAATAATACAACCCAGATAGCATTTATGGTATTTGAAATATGTCATGTTGTTGACTCATTTAATTTATCATGCAATTCTGCTTTAGCAATTCTGCTAAAGTACCTAGATCTTTCTCTCTAACTGGAAAGTTACTGATTCTCATATTTTATATGTGTGCATCTTTTTTTTTCCTTCCTATCAGGAATACTTTGTGTAATCTCATTGGATTCTGTACTTTTTTTCAGAAATTATATTGTATTTGTAATAATGATAGTTACTTTTTAATATTGTCAGGACAGTCATATCCAGAAACCCTGGTCATAGTTACCAGGCTTCTGTCATAATCTATACTCATGAGGTAGACACAGGCTCTGTCATTTACATCTGTCTTGTACCACCACAATATTTTGATTATCTTCAACACTGTCTTTATCTACAAATGCAATTAACATATTCTCAACTTTAGCCTCCAAGTCATTAATGAAAATATTGAATGATATTGAAGCCAGAATAGATCCCTTAGAGACCTTTCTTAATATCTTCTGCCAAGCTGATGTTGAGTCATTAATATCAGAGTGGAAGAATAACTTGTACTGACTAATTTACTGGATGATCCTTACTTTCTCATGTTTACTGATTGCTAGTGGAACATTTTAAAAGGAATTCTCCAGTTTTCATTACAAATCCTGTAGAAATCCTTGATTACTACTTTTCTCTTGAAAAGACAAGAAAATGTATGTCAGTGTATGCTCTAAGTGGTGTACACTGACATGCATATTTATTTTTGGGACACAGAGGAAGAATCTAGCATGCAAATAGTATCTGCTCTTCATTAATTCCTATCATGGCCATACACAATTAATTCTCTGTCTGGGATACTTTTGAGGATGCTCTAGTCTATCTAGTTACTACTTGCATGGATGATGCATTTGTTAGACACTAACTCTGCGACATTACCATAGGTGAAAAATTTGGCAGAATACTCCATAGCTCTTCTTAATCATAAGTGATGAAGTTTTGAGAAATCAATGTTTTGAGTGTATATATGTATCTAATCAGTATTCAAGATAGCTTAGTTACTACACACAGCATTTCTCGTTGTTCTCCCTAACGCTGTATCTACAATTACTTACGTGTAAACACGGGAACTTTTGGTTGCTGAGACCAACTGGCCCACACCTTGTGTAGCAAACTGCTTTAACTCCAAAACAGGGTGTTGCACTTCAACTGTTTAGTGGAAATGAGTTAGCTCATACAAGCTCCTGAATTGCCTCCGGGCATGCTGTGGACCATGCTAGTTGGTGAGAGCCAAATTAGCGCCAATAGACATTTAAGAATTTACTCATATAGAGAGTTGTGTTCCAGCATCTGTAAAGATTGCGAGGCATAGCTGAATTTAGTACTATAGATAAAGCTTAAAGGTCCACACTAAATGTTTGTGTGGCATGCTCATGTGTTTTAAATTCACATTCTACTATGCTGTTAATTATTTCTCTTCATTTCCCTGACTGTCTATGAGTAGGTACGTATAGTACCTACTTAGTTTTGTTGTCCAGCACAGCTTCCAGCATTAATTTTTCTTTGGAACATAAAACTTAAAGGACAATCAAGTGATTTGGTGGTCAATTACTTCCTGCTTTTCAGCCCATTTGACTACTTTTTCTGTTGAGGCCTTTTATTAGGACTGCAGAAGGAGAAGATCATCTGCTATTGCTGGAAGCGTATGAAACCTGGTAAGTACCAAATATTATATGGTGGAATTAGAAAGCAATTAATTATTTATGCCACTGAAGAGGTGGAGATTGATGTTTTTACTTTAAGGAGTGATTAATGGAAGTATCAAAATGTGAAGCAGACAGACTCAAGTGTTTTTCCTTGAAACACTGAAAAGGCTTAGACATTCATAATCTTAATGAGAAAAATATTCCATGTTTTAACTTGATCATCCTCACATTTTGATCCAATAAACCATATTTCAGCATATCTATGAATGTTGTTGTGAGCCTCATTCTAATTTCTCTAATTTCTAATACTCCTTTCATCTCTAATATTGTGTAGTTTCATGTATCTTCCTATAAGACATATATACACATACACAAAAGGCCGTAATCTTGTACATCTTATTTGGTCCTTGTTGTTAATTATCTTGTAAATGCAAACTCCTTCTACTTACAAGAAATGTGAAAGATGCTAATGGGATTTAATGAAAATATTTGGAAGGAAAAAATTATTCAACAGAAAGGTAAAGCAACAAAGCTTTCTTTCTTTTGAATTTTTTCATGTGAATTTTACCTCTTTTGCTTGCCACAGATGGTACTTCCCTTCTCCTTAACTTCATTTAGTCTCCATTTTAAGAAGTTCTTAACTTCTCCTTAACTTCATTAACTTTATCTAGTTTTTATTACTTGGTATATGTGGGTTGGTGTCCTGTTTGTAATGATTTGCCAGTGTTGAAAGGACACGTCTGATTCCTCAGATTACACTGAGGTAAAGGGATAAGTTATATTTGCTTTTACCTCAAAGAAGACAATAATTTGGGACTCTTTTATTCATCCAGATTCTAGTTGCTATATGAATTTTGAAAAGATAAATTTCTTTATTAAATTGGTTGAAACAGGAGGGTGACTTCAAGTTATTTGTAGGACAGACAGCATGGTAGCATAAGCCTTACTACACAAAGAAACTAGCCAAAATTTTACATCTGGAACAGATATCAGAACTTCTGCTTCTATATTAATGTTGTATATTTTATAGATTTCAGCAACTACAGTTGCTGAATTCAACTTCATCTGATTCAGTTCCCACAGTGCAATAATTTCCAACTAATCAACCTTAAATTTCTCAGTTTTATGTGATCTGACATATAAATCTTGTCATACAATTCTTTTAATGTTTTTCAGGATGTTTTACATTATTAGATCTTGACCAAGAAATACTTACGTGAAATGGCTCTAAGCCAATAATATGTCCTTTGTTTAATAAAAATGCACTGTGAACAGTTTAAGAGGTGTCTTTGTTTAATGGTGAATAAAACACTGACTGTTCCTTTCCCTGGCCAAGTTGCTGTCTGGGTTGAAGTACTAAATAACAGAGACCAAATTTTGTGAACCCCCCCTAAGAGTGAAAGTGAAAACACAAGAGGAATTGGATGTTCAAAGAGTTTCAGGGCAGGACATAGGAAATGCGTTAGTGTGTAAATGAGGTAAGAAGACCCACAAGATCAAAGAATATCAAACTTAGGTGGTTGAAATGTCTTGGAGCACTCGGCCTTACCCTTCTTCCTGTGAATTCTGTCTACTTGGTGAGGACAGCTGGGTCCAGGGGAGGCTGCTTCAGAATGGCCTCATTTTACAGTTGGCTTTTTGCCTTACTATCAGAGGTAAGCTGCCCAAGAAATAGCATTAGAATTGACCAGCCATACCAGCTTCAAGTGGCCACCTCTACAAGCGGCAAGGTGAATAATGGAAGGAAATAGCTGCTTCAGCCAGACAAGGTAAATACGTGAACTCATCTCTCAACCTCAAGATGGAGTGAGGTGATACTCAAGGTAAAATTTAAGGTGTGATGTTGAGCAGCTTTCACTCTTGTTTTCACCTTGCCTGAATTTTGGGAGTGGAAAGTACTTACTAGTCACAGAAAAGTATTTTTTTGAATCTTTCCTGCTTAACTTTTCCAGTTAAATAATGACAAGGTGCAAAGTCCTGCTAGCCTTTGGGAGTACTCCCTTTATATCTAAGAATTCTGCTACTACAGAAGTGATTTTTAAGGCAGTGGTACTTCAGCAAGTGATGACTATTCATTTGTGCAACATCCTGAAGTGAACTAAATTAATATAGAATTTCTGCTCTTGCAGCATTATCTAAATACCACTAAAATTGCTGACAGACTCTAAAATTATAATGACAGGCCTTCAATTAGATTCTTACTTGAAGAGATTCATAAGGGCACCCTAGTGCCCTCCTCTCCAGCAAGAAAACCCAGTTATAGATTTCAACCTAGTGTTGTTCTTGAAGCTGTAGGAGTCCAAACAAAAAGGTAAGAAGATTCTAGCTTGGCTTATGTATGTTTCCTATGCAGGCACTCTGTATATTTTCTATATTAATTAGATATTTTTCTTAATATACAGCCTTTGAAACAGGTTGGGGTTTTTTTCAATTAATATGAGACATAACTGTTTTTTTTTATAATTCACAATAAAGTTAGCGATTTTTTTATTTGGTTGTTTTTTTCTGTTGTTTTGGTTTGGGTTTTTTTTTTTTGTGTTTTTTTTTTTTTTTTTTTTTGGTCTTATAATACACAGAGACTCTAAGCAACTGAGATTTTTCCATTTGATCATACAGGAAATGATACATTTTGAAGACAAGATCCAAACACATCTACAGTTTAAGGTCACAAAAATTGGAATTCCACAAGTTTTTGTTAAATACAGAATAAAGCACCACTTACACAACTGTTTTCTCATCTGGGAACTGTCTAGAGGGTGTGGGACAGATGTTCATCCAGTAGGAGAAGGCAAGGATAAGAAGAATGAAACACACTTCCTTCCTTCTTCTCTTCAAACATTCCCATCCCAAATTCTGCTTTGGCTGGAGGCCAGGCAAAAAAAGCTGAGTGGTAATGGAAGGTGTAGCTGGGAAAACTATCTCTTCATTTATTTCACTAAGTGAGAGGGAAAAGAAAGATATTTTGGAGTGGGACAAAAGAAATGAGAAATATGCAGTGTTGCAGACCTGGGAAAGATGAGCAACTGTTTTCAGAGCAGGAAAGACAGATATTTGAAGGGAGAAAGTTGATATGAAAGAAAAATTAAACTAGGGGGCACCTGTGCTATAACCAAGTCTGTTACTGAAAGAAGCCCTTCCAGCATAGCATCATGATCCTCGCTGCCTACCTTATTTTTCTGTTGGGATGTTTTTGCAGCCATGTCTAAATCTTGAAGTTTTCTTTTCTCACCACATTACTTTATAACTAATTGTAACTAAGGTGTCCTGACAAGTCTGCCATTTCTGTGGGGCTTGTGGCTTGGCCACACTGTTCATTATTTTGTGCCAGAGAATGAATCTCTTCAAATCCTTCTAGACCTCATTTCAGAGCTGCAGTTGCAGAGTCAGAAGAGAAACCAGGATGAGGTTTGGTGCCCTTGAATATCTTTGCAGATGATATATAAACCTGAAAAAACATTTTTAAATCAAAAACTGGGATAAAGCAGATCCCACAGTTTGCATGCCTACCAAACCTTCCACCTTATCTTTTTGAACACTTATTTGTCGCAAGAACAGTAGGGAGCTCTATCTCAATGCAAGATTTTATAGCACTTGAAAGGATACTTAATCAGTGACTCATTTGTATTTTAATTTTATTATACTTAAAGATACTATAAATACAAATTTAGGGACTGAGGCTGCGAGTCTTTATTCATGCAAATAGCCCCATTGCACTCAGAAAGACTATTTCTGTGATTACAGAATGAGCTCTTAGGTTATTGGGAAGCTACACAGCTGTTAATCAGAAAAGATAATTTTCATAAGAGTTATTCAGAGAAGGGATCTATAGCTGCATCAAGAGGAAAAGAAAAAAAATTCAGTAGGTGTGTATGAGAAAAATTAATATCTAATAATACAAGCATTTGTTTTATTACAGTTGTAAGTAAGCTTTGCTGTATCACAATTACTTTTTGCATGCAAATCTATCTTACAATTAATTTTTATAATATAGTACAATACAGTATAGAATACCGATACAGATTCAAGTAGCCTGTTCCTTTTCAATCATCTGTAAGAGGAACATTCTTAATTTTTTCTGGGATATAGAACTTTATTTTTAGTGCTTGCCAGTCAGGAACGAAAGAGGTACTGGAGCATCAGTACCAGTCTTGGTATCTGGCATGATTACAGTGCCAGTATTTGTAACGGGCATGATCAGAGTGGCAGATATGTAGCTTTTGGCTAAATGGGATGTCTTTAGCAGAGTGGGTGAATTGGTTAGTGAGGTTTCAATAATTCTTTTTCTCACATGCCTAAGAAAATTGTTAACCATAATTCCCTCTTTTGATACAGGATATGTTCAATGTCAAATGCATATTAATTTGATTAACTTATCTGTGTAGAAGTTAGATACTTACCTGTATTTAGGTAACACTCCTACTGCTAAATAACAGAAATCCAAGATGTGGGCCTCACCACTGGCATGCAATCATCTATAATATCCATCTGTAAGCACACCTTTGAGATTCTTGCACAGTTTCTTTCTGAGGCTGGTTGTTGCTTTCCCAGGCATTAACCAGGCACTACTGGGGAATAGCCTAGGCCAGGGACAGTTCCAGTAGCAGTTTGAGTGCCTGTTTTGACAGACAAAAGTTTTTGTGTAACTGAATGGGTGATTCAAAAGTGTGCCATATCTGTTGGACCTGGGCCAGAAAATAGTCTATGTCCTATTCATTTTTTGGATATACAAGAAATCTTAGCCATCTCATCTGCTCTCTATCTCATCTTAATATAGAGAGATAGGCATTACCAGTAGGTGGTTCAAATTGGCTTAATATCACTGTCCTAATTCAAAAGATTGCACAACCGACTGACTTGAGAATGATCCTTACTGAATAAGGTAGAACAAATGTTACTTTAGTAAAAGTTCAATGAACTAAATCTTATGCTGAATCCTTGGTGGAGGCAGACCATGAAGGAAGAGTGTTTTCCAACTGAAATCTCAGTAGCAGCAGGATAGGAGCTGCAAAATGAAGATTAAAAAAGTGCCAAAGGAGACATTCATGCTGCAACGTGCTTTATAGGGACTGCCAGATTTTGTGGGAAGCTGTCAGGCATTTTAAATCTTAGAGGTAATTAATAGGCTTGAGGGAAATCAAAATACGTAGTTATATATGTCTAGATAATTGTATATTAGTACAACTCTCATCCATAGAGCAAGCAGGTATTTAAAATACTATTTGGACATATTTTCATGAGGTTTTAACTGCAAATCACTTATGCTGTCCTTAAACACATATAGGATTACATGCTGAGTGAGGTATAGCTTTTGAAAAAGTAAAATGTAACATGTCATTTCAGTTTCTTGTCATTTTGCAGTGATAGAAGTGTATTTTTGTGTGGTTGGAAAAGGTGGAAGTGTTCACATTTCCAATGGGCTATTGAACTTACTTTTAAAAACCCAAAATATCAGGCTACTGAGGCACTGAATCTGACACACCACATTTCAGCTGCACTACATTATCTCTGACATAAGCATGCACGGATCCACACCACAAGTCCTCATGTTGAGGGCTCTCAGCATGTGAGATTCATGTTGTTTGTACATTCTCCTTCGGGGTATTCCCTTCTGTACTCATATTTCACATATCAGACTTTAAGGACAGACTTCTCAAATCACCTGACAAGAGTGAATGACTAGTAAGTAAGAGTATTGCTTGTAATTCATGCAAAAATATTTTTATGGTGACAGCAAATCTTTATGTGTCCTCTCTGAAGGAGTGTTGTTGATATGGAACCATCAAGATTTGTGGATGCCTCTGTGTGCAGTGATTGACAAAGTGCTTGTGCTGCTATTAGTAAATGTAGTTCCTCGTGGGCTGCACAGGTGTTACTAGAAACAAGTTAATAGTATGACAAATTGCTGTCCCCTCTTAAACTGTGGTGTGCCTGGCAATTGCAAGACAACTATGTGGGTTGCTTCCTCCCTAAGTAATACAGTTAGAAGTTGATTCTCATAGATGTTACTCAACCACAGCCTAGGGGTAGTAGCAGGACATCTTGTACAATGTGGAAAACATTTGTAATGGCTTGGATTCACCTTAGAACTCACATATATTGGATAGGAAGGCAACGATATGCAATGCTTGCTATGCTTATATTTAAATGAGCAATGGAGCCTCCAACCTACTGTGAAGGCTGTGAACCCACAGTACACACTATTAATCCAGATGGCAATTTCTTCTGTAATATGCTTTTCTGAAGAAATTTGTAGCTGAAGAAACTCTGTACCTTCTTAGTAGCTGGAAAGAATCTAAAGCCTCTTTAAAATGTTTTATAGTAAGAGAAATTAATGAGATAAATTTAAGGGTTCTACACAAGTTACCCATGTACTCAGCAAAAGAGAGAATGGCACACACTCTATTGGAACACCTGAATTAAATCCTTTGAGATATGAGAACATGCTTATAGCTGATTTCTACAGTTAACATAATTAGAAATCACCATTTTTTTCACTGTGGTTTGAAGTTTAACCTATGTGCATTTACACTAGAAATAAGAAAAAGTTTTTTAACAGTGACAGTGGCAGAAAAATCAGTGGAGTAACTGACTAGTGAACTAACTTTCTCAATTTTATAGTAGATACAGCATGAATGAATTTTCAAAGCAAGGCTTTTAAACTGCAGTTCAGAAGTTTTTGAGCTTTTATAGCCAAGTGACAGATTTCTTGTCTGTTGCAGTATGTCATTGTATATAACTTTATTTTTCTTCAAATAACCTATCTGATCTGAGAATCATTTTTAAATGGCCTGATTTAGTCTTGTTGACCATTAGCACTTTTCAGACTATACTTACTACCTGCTGTTCAATTCCAAAAATTAATTAATGAAAAATTTCTACCATTAGGACAGACTGGATAATCTCAATGGTTCTTTATGATATCATAACCTGTGAATATCTGTGTTGAGGACAGAAAGGCTAGGATAAAGTTCAAGAGAATAATTAGAGAGCAGTTGTCAAGCAGCCTTCTTTCCAAGAAAACTCTCTCCTAATTAATGATCCCTTTGTGGAAATGTTAACAAAATTTCCTACCTCTGGGCTAATGTATTCAGTCGACTGGAAAGACAGATGAACAGCTATGAAAAAGATGTCTGGAAATACAGAATATGAGGTTGTCTAGAGACTTGGCAAATGGAACAGTTGGAAATCAAATTAATTTGGATGAAAGAACAAAGGATCCTGATAGTTACCATGTACTGAAAAGTAGAAGGACACCCTTTAGGGTGAGGCATCTAGTTTCATTCTTGAAGAGTCCCAGTATATAATCAGTGCAAAATAGGACCCACTCTGTAAAAAGGAATGAACATTATCTGCTTTCTTTCAGTGTGCAACTTAAAATAAAGTTTACTTACTAAGAAATACTTTAAACAGAATTTATTTTTCTCAGAAATCTTGGCTTTCTTAAGAATGTTGTTGCAGGAATAATTTCACATAAGTATTCTCAAAAAAATGAAGAGGCAAATAAGTGAAAAGGAGAAATAATGAAATTAAAAAAAATGTTACTTTCATATTATTCTTGGATTTAGGTCAGGGCTATAAGTGAAGGTGTGAATTACATCGCTGACAGATGAGAACCTAGAAGACAAATGTGGGTGGTTAAAAGACCATGCTCATGATGGTAAAAAAAGTTTCATGACTTGTACCTTGAGTGTCTGTACAGTAGTGGGTGGACAGACACATCCCATTTCAGATTTATCATTGCAGCATGTGAAATCAGTTAACTGTGTTTTCTATTCATTTGGGTTTGATATCTAAGTATTTGTGAAATATGAAACTTCCCTCTAAAAATCTTTACATATATTTATCAGCTTCAAGTTGAAGACTCTGAAATATGGCAACATTCGATGTTCTAAATTCTAAACACTTGTTTATATTTCCAAAAATGTATTATTTTTAATCTATGTTTTTCTAAATATTTTTGCCAGGATTGTAAGAAAATATGCCCATATCTAAAATTCACTGGGATAACAACACGCAGTAAAATGCATATGGATTTTTGTTTAAATCACAGTATCTCAAAACACTTTGCAAACACCAATCAAGACTTGTAGAACATATCAGAAACTTGTGACTTTTATCATCTCATTTTGCAGAAGTGGAAATGGAAAATTTTGGAACAGGAGTTCTAGTACATTTAGGATTTGAAGCTATCTTGAGTGTATAGCAAGAGGCCTCTTCTGGAAATATTTAAGTGTATTCTTGTATAGGTTATAAAATATATATGAACATGTCTTTCTGTTGTAAATATGCAGTTTCTAAGCAGGAAATCTTCAAAAGCGTCACTCATTAGCAGAAGAGACAAAAATAGTGCATTTTAATCAAAACTTATCTTAGAAAAGGGGATTACATCAGCAACAACTAGGTCCTCGTATCAGGAGTTTCATCATAACACTTAGCTGTGAGTACATTGTCCTACACTTGGGAGAAGTTAATTGTGCAATCTGCCACAGGCTGTAATGTACCTGTTTAGGAAATATTGTGTTATGTAACTTTACTAGTGAACACTGAGAAATGCTGGGAACAGACTATAATCTCTTGCTTTTCTGTTCCTTTGTTTCTGATAATCAAAATGTGATGTCTGAAGCCTGGTGATTCCATAAAAATCATCCAGCTATGGCAAGATTTTTTACTGGTGGTACAGTATATACTTCTTCCCATGTCTACATGAACCAAAATGGAAGGACACTGAAGTAGACAGTTTCTAATTTCTTTGTTGGACATGGAGTGAGTAACTGTGAAAATACAGGCCTTAAGATTAAAATTATTTTAAAAAAGGATCCCAATTGCTTATACAGTTCTAGAATTGCCTATCTAAAGAAGCAGCAGAAAAATAAAACCCCAGAAATAGTTTTGAATTGGAAAATACAGATTACATTTTTCAGAAGAGTGTAATTGAAGTTTAAATCATAATTACATTTTATTTCAGGCCTTTCTAATTTTATTTCCATTCATTTTCTGACCATTTCTCCTAATTCTGTATTATATTTACATACTGAGTTAGATGCAAAATATTTCTTGTCCTAAACTGCTGAGTAGCATTGTTTTATGATGGAGAACAGATGGGTTCTTTGGTCTTCAATTCCTTCTTTCACAGAAATATTGTGACCTAAGTTAACTAATATTTGTAAGGCAGTTTAAGATAATTTCATGAGAGCTGCATAGATAGCTCAGAAATAAAACATTGGATCTGGATCCCTCACATGTGTTGAAGTTCAGAACAACGTCGTGGGTGTGATGAGCACATTTTGTGACTAGCAACAGTGATGACTGTTTCCAAAGGACAATTTATCCTCCCTATCTTGGACACCAAATTTAGGACAGGATGTGTCATGAGATTAACTTCTCATCCCAATCTACTTCCCATCATTTATTGTCGGAAGAACATATGGAACTATCTTAGAGTAGCATGACATTCGCAATAGATAATATTAGGTGAGATTAATATGGTGTTATGGACAAAACCTGCATCCTCTCATTGGTTTTAACAGAACAACACAGATCTAGGGAATACAAAGTTTTTATCCATGAGGAGGAAAGGCTCAAATCCAAAATGGAAATGCACTCAGAATTTGCAAGTTACAGCATACCAGAATTCTAAAGGAAGATAAAAATGATTTGAGTCAGTACATTAAAGTAAGAGCAATAGGTCAATTAGTCCACAGGTTGTAAAACTAAAGAAAAAACACTGAGGACAACAGAATTGCCATTGTCTTTTGTAATTTTTTCTCTTTTGTAAAGTTTAACTGTGGTATATGACTAGCAATTAACATTGATCATATAAAGGTGAAAATTCAAGTTATAATAGGGAAAGTTATAGGTTAAAGTATCATTATATAAACCAGAGTTTGAATAGACTTTGCCTTTGGCTAAAATAATTCCATACTGGCTACCTGTCATCTTTGGGAAATGAAGTAAAACAACTGAAGCATCAGACAAGTGGAAAAATGTATGGTGCCTCAGGTTGTAATACAAAATGCATATGCTGAATTTCAGGCTTTAAAATAAAAATAAAATAATATATTTATAAAAATTTAGAAGATAATAAAGGTAGTAAGTAACAGCCAATATAGATTTGTTAAGAACAATGATGTTAAATCAATAATATTTCCAACTATTCCTTGTGGAAGAGAGAAAAGTGAAATGTGCAGTTTTTCTTGGTAGCTCTAAGGTTCCTAATACAGTTTTAGTTGACATTATAATCAAAGTAGATTAAATATTATATAGATGAAACTATTGTAAAGTGGGTGGACAGAGTACTAGCAAAGAAAGTATTGTTGCGTGCTGTTTGCTATCAAAGACTTTATGAAGCTGAGTTGTGCAGATGTCTGTCCTGAGTCTACTGTTTCTTTTTTGAACAATACTTGGGAGTACATTTTCAAATGTCAATAGGTTGGAAAACTTACAAGTGCTTTGGAGGACAGGAATATAATACAGATGATCATGACAAGCTGTATAAATGCTTGAAAAATTGGAAACAAATTAATGATAAACAGGGCAAGGTACTACACAGTAAGACTAATCTGCACCTGCAAGATGTGAAATGACTGTCTAGATAGTTCTTTCAAAGTTAATCTGAGAGATACTTTTATTCTTAAACTTGATCAGTCAACAATGGCACATGGCTGCAAAAGCCATAATTCCCTGGCACAACAAAAGTGAGAAATAAAGTAAGAAATAAAATAGTCCTTCCACTGTCTGCAGATGGTCTCAATGTCCTCAATCTAGAGGACAGTTAGAATGATCAGAAGTTAGAAATGACAAATTAGAGGAAGAAAAACTTGAAACAAGTGAATCATTAAGTCTTGACATGAGAGGAAGAATGGCAATAGACAAATATGTATTAAAATTGCTTAGGGAAATAGTTTGTTCTCTATGTCCACAGGGATTAAATGTTGAAGAATTTATGTGACCAGTAGCAAGGGAAATTAAGTTTATGCATCTTCAAGAGTGGAGATTTCACATCCTCATCCCTGGGTAGTCTGTTCCAGTGTTTGACCATAAACAGAGTAACTTTTTTCTTTTGCTTTCGTTTAAGTGAATTGTTCTGTATTTCAGTTTGTACAATTTGTCCTTCCCCTAAATGTTTAAGTCCTTCCAGTGGATATTTGCTCCCTAAAATATAATGAAATCCAAAATCTCTATCTTCCCAGACATTGCAGGAGAGCAACAAAGGACAGAAGAAGGGACAAAACTTTAAGACTTCATAATAATATATCTATCAGAAATCATATTCCACAAAGTAAAATGAAAAGTACTATGTGGTATTGTAGTCCAACATTACTACTTAAAGTTATTGAGAGCTTAATACTTTGTACAGTTCTCACTGGCTACCAAATTTATATTGAAACTTGTTTGTAATCAGTTAGCAGTCTTTAGAATTTATAAGTTTTAGACTGTATTTTCTACCAAATTATTTGTGATACAGTTTTTGTATGGGATCAGAAGAATAAAGCCATACTGAATATTTAATATTTGAATTTCTCAGATGTTCCCAGACTAAGTGAAAAATCAATGTAACTGAAATTTTAGGCCAAGACCACTTGATTATCTTTATTGTAAACCGAAAACAATTCAGAAGTCCTTTTTACATCACTTCTATTAGTTGGTCTGCAACATGCAACACTTAGGATAACTCTTTTCTAATTAGAATCTACATTTTCACCTTTTTGCTTTTAAAAAACCTGTTTCATAAACAAAAAGCTTTGATTCTTAGAGAGAATATGGCAATAAATTTCTTGTTAGGATGCTAACAGTTTGGTTTTCTGATTAAATCTCCTTGAACTAACTTCAAGCATAATCTTAATACGGGTTTTTAATTTGGAATGCAAATAATTTCCATACTATTTTTCCTTCTGTCATACCTCTGCCTCCTTCAGAAAAAACTTTCATTCATTTATTTTTGTATATTTTTCTTTTTACAATTACTTGGCTGAATGTTGGTGTCTCTTCTGGTCAAAACTAGTTGTAACAACTTGTTTATTTGGTGTGTTTCATGTGAGGAAGAGTGGGCAACTCGGTAACATTTGGCGTCTCAGTCCTTTGCTGAATCTGGATTTTATCCCATATGCCAATGATTAATAAAATAATATATTGTCTTGCACACAGAAACCCACAAGTTTAAATGTTGTATTTACTGTGGAGTATTTTTTAACATAGTATTCTTTTGCCTTTTGCCTTTGTACTTTAAATTTTGATGTTCAAGGTATGAGTCGTACATTTAGTGTTATCTTTTAACTGTGGTGTCATTTGGCTTTGACCTTCTTACAAGGGGGGAAAGAATAAAATTTATAGAACACTTCTACCTGCAATTAGATCTGTTTATCTGATGCATCCTTGAATAATTTATTTTCCAAAAAATTATGAAATTAATCAGTTAATCAGATCTGCAGTGAACAACTCAATCACCTTGACATGACACAGTATTACATGTATATCCAGTTGTTGTACTAACTACTCACATGCAAGTTCTATGGGAAAGGAATGAATTTTGAAGTTTGTTTTCAGGAAAGGTGGTTACGTACCTGGAACAATTGCTCTGTGCATCAGAGTAAAAAAGTTTTCAGGCTATTTCATCCCATTTGACTTCTGCATAATACCGTGGTAAGAACAACTTCTCTGATGAGAAACCTGACACCTCTTATCACTAGTGGGCGTTGAGCTCGGCAGCAGGAACAGATGGAGTCAGGGAAATCACAGCATCTGTCAGATAGGCAGCTATGAAATGCATAAACATTTTTGTGAAGGTGAAACTTGGCAGATTAGTCTTCTGATCATAATAGAAAACCATGAGATCTGGGCTACAAAACTGGCTCCTGAATGAATCATTCTCACAGGTAGGAGTCACCAGTTTCCCCACCTACGCATACATTCATCCTGTTCTAGACTGGGGCTCAGCAGAAGACCATCAAATAACTGTGGTTAGAGTAGATGGCTGTTGGGTGGGTAATGCTGGTATGTTTAAAGAACAGCAAAATGAGATGACTTCATGTGCTGGAAGATGGAGACTCTCCAGAAGGTGCTTCCTTGGATATTACCAATGGTAAAGGTTTCTGGTTGTGCTAACGTTATTGCAATCTCTAGGATTTTCCAGAAGCAAGAAATACTGGGTAGAGAGCAGAGACTGTAGACTTCCTATCACGGTGAACCACATGGCTGGGAAAAAACAGTGCCTACAGCTGGTCTGAAGTGCATAAACATTCTGCCAGGATCTCTGAATATTAAACAAGATATGAGAATTCGTTTGTAAAATTCTGGTCCTGATGTCTAATATTTTGGGAGTTGGTCCAACTCATGATTTTCAGTGTTTTGAAACACTGAAATATTGTGCTTCCTAATGGACATGGGAAGGTCGCAGTGGGAAAGCATAATTCAGAGAGGACAGTCAATATAATGTCCCAGTTTAAGGAAGATAAATTCTGAGATGAGAAAGAAAAAAGGAAAAAACCAACAAATAATTTAAATTCATTGGAAGAATGTTTGAAATCAGAACCACATGGGGGCCTTGTGCAACAAGCCAAGCAATGTAGGAAAAAGTAGCTTAATTTGGCTGAGGTGAGTGAATTAATTGCCAGGAGTTCACAATAGTAAGCCAGATATAAAAATTGGAGGATGACTAGGAATTCAGTTCATTTCACTTTGGTAATGGGTAACTATTTGCTTTAAAAGTAAAATAAAACTAGGAACTTGATGATTAAAAAAATGTAAATTGTCAAATGCTGTAATTGAAATTGTAAAAGTTGCTTTACAGTTTTTGACATTTCCACATTATTTATGGTCACTGAAAAATAGTGTCCTCATGGAGAGCTAGCATACTAAATACAGAGTGGTTTTTATCATGACAGGGCATGCAATGTACATTTCTACAGCCAGCTGTCTTGTTGTGAGGTGACAGTGTGGTATCATAAAAAACATAATTATTTAATTGTCCTTCATCACTCAATCTCACAATCTCAAAATGACTTTCAGATGTGTGCACAGCAGCATAACTCTGGGGATCAGAGTGTTTTATTTCTATTTGGTACACTGCAAAAATTATGAAAATAAGGTACTTCCAAATGAAAAAAACATTAAGAGCCTGCTGAGTTTTCTGTGCTCTCCTTTAAATCTTTAGGATGATTTGATCTGTAAGGTTTAACTAAAATTCAGGGTAATAAAGAAAGGAAATCAGATGTCTGGCAGTTACTTACTATCAAGCACTCCAGTTATTCTTCATTATCTGAGGCATTAGCTCCGTGTAAAAAGGAAAATTTGAAGTACTGGGCTTCTCCTGAGACTTACATAATATCAAATCTGTGGAATAATTGATATTACACTTTATAGCTTGATGGCATCCAATCCTACACTCTATCAGCCACTGCTGAGTTTCTTATTTTAAGTAATATTTCTTACATTATTATTTCTGTAAACTGAGACTAAGGGCAGGGATATGCTAGTGAAATAACACAAAATAGAGAATCTAAAAACAAAAAACTGGAAATAAATGCTTCAGAGAAGCAGTGTGCAAGGAAGGACTATGCTTGGAAGAGATTACCTCATATTAAACACTTGCACTGGAATTGAAGTAAAGTTTCTTGGTTTAGAACAGATTTACCACAGCTCAGTAATATTCATTATGCAGGATGAATGTTTCTTTAAATTAACTGAGATTTCTCTATAGTATCCTATTTGTATGTTTATGCCCTTACTTGGAAATTATACTTCTTGCTTTCCAAATTTATCCTGTTATTTAATTAGTAATTTTGTATCCACTTCAGAAATGTCAGTCTTAAGTTACATAAAAAGTAGTTCTCTGTACTTAGGATTTAACTGTTTCTTCAACAATTAAATAATCAGCATTCATTCTGAATGTTATTTTTGCATTTATGACAGTGTCTTTTTGTTTTTATCATATTAGTATTTTATTCAAAATACATATGTTTTATTTATTTGTTCTCCAGTCTCAAATGTAATGGAACACAAAGGTGAAGTCTGCATTATACAAAATCAGGATTATGTTTTGTTTACATGACCTTTCTAGAATGAAAAATCACTACCTTTAAGTAGTACTTGTCACTGCATTTTGATAATTAACAGTTGACTGAAAAATGATGCAAAGCCTAAACCCTCTGAAAATATTGATTGCTGGAAGAGATGGTTTCCTTGGAATAAGTATCCTCTGCTTGTAGGTCTGCTAGAACATGAAATAACTAGGTAGAAATGTAGTGTTGTCACTAAAATATGATCTATAACTGAATAAGGATCAGTTAGTAGCTGCTGACAATATTGATAAAACTCTACATTTGAACTTAAAAATTCTTTCCCTCATATCTGAAAATTATGAAATCTGTATAAGACTAAGAGCAGTTGCCATATTTAAGAACAGAATCTGAGCATTGCACTCATCTTTCAGTACCCAATGGAGATGCTTTTCACTTGCAAGGATCAGTTAGCATACCATGCAATGCATTAGCTGAGAATATGGCAAGTTGAACTCAGCAGAATATATTTAGTAGGTAAACATGGGTTTTTCCTGTGGCTGGATTATATGGCTGATCCAGCGTGCCTTTTTTATCTTCTAATTTGACTCACTTCAAGTGCTCTCATTATCTGAAGGCTCTGTTGCTTTCACATTCATCTTTAGAACTTCTGTATTGGCTGTTAGGTCTATGACTCGTTTTGTAACATCATAGCATTTTGAAGAGCGTGGCAGAACATGGAAAAGATTTCCATTCTAGGAAAAAAATGGATACGTAGACAAATATCAGAAAAAGAATTAGACTCTGTGTGTTATTTGTCCCATTTAAAAGAACTAAAACTTCTAAAACATCCTTAAGTTTGTAATTGTTACCCACAATCTGTTCATCAGAATCACAGAATGACTGAGGCTGGAAGGGACACTTGGAGGTTCCTGGAGGTCATCTTCTTTCCTGGACCAAGGGATCCTTTTCTAAACCATTCAGTTAACTGCCTAAACTCTTGTTGCCTCTGCATTTAATCTTAAACTTTTGTGACATTTGTTTTTCTGAAGAGACTGGACGCTTCATTCCTGTAGATGTGTACCTATACATCACTGGGACCAAAGACTAAAAAGAGTGGTGAAGATGTCCTATAGGAGCACATTTAGCAATACCAGGCCCTTGGGAACAATCTTCACTTTTGTGGAAGTGGTAGACATCTTTTGTATAATATGCTGGAAATAGAACTGGAACATTTAAGAGATACACTCTTGTTTCATACTGCCAAATTTACAGTAGTTACAAAATTTAAATTAACAGAAACAAAGAAAATATTGGCAATCTTCTCATGTTTTCATCAGCTTGGTAAGATTTTATTTATTTTAGAAATATAATTTCTTCCTATTTCCCTGCTATCTCCCACTCTGAGATTTTTTTCCAAGTTGAAGGCCCTAGCTGGGCTGCATACATTTTCCCAGTTGAATGACAGGAAATGGAGTACAGTGAATAACACAGTGAATAACACTTCCATTTAATTGTCAATATGTCTGTTTGTGTCAGAATGATTTAAAAATTAAACAGAATTTCAAAGTATACATATTTCCATCTTTTGGGGGGGAAAAGCAAATGTAAAACTTGTCTAATTGGTTAATGCTGTGTTCTGAAGACATATTCCATTAAAAAAAACCCAGCAAACAAACGAACAAAAAACCCAACCAAAACCAACAAGGGAACTATTTTCTTCTTATTGTTTTTAATTAAGACTTCTAGTTTTGTAATTGAACAAGCAAGAGGGACTGTAATTGTGTCTAGATGGAAACTAAAATGCTATACCAGGAAATGGCCATTCTCAGGATGGCTAATTCTTATGCTCTTTCCCAGAACACAGATTACTGGACATTACTTGAGACAGCTTTTTGAGTTATATACCCTTTCTGTTTGACAAGCTTAGCAATTACTGCAATCCTATTTATTTTCCCCTAAGAATATGACCTTTTTCACATAGCTAGAATACAACACAGCTTTCAAACTATTTGTTGGAGGAAGTGATACTTATTGCAAATTTATTTAAACTGATGGTAAAAATATTTTAAGCTGGTGATACTTCACACATTAGCTCTTGCTAAACGAACAGAAATTAACAGAGAGAAATCAGTTTCTCAACCTCACCCTCATGCCAGTGAGCCGTTACTTGCATGAATGATCACCGAGTTTTGACTCTCGCTGCATCAGAAAATTGCTTGTGAAAACTCATTATTTTGTAATCAGAAGACAGGGACACAGGTATGCTACAAGCATACCCTCAGTGAGAGGCTTGTCACACAGTCTTACCTCAGTTCAGGTATATTTTTATATCACATTTAGCCACCATGAACATAGTTTCTTTGATGTACTTGAGATATTAAGGATCACATTCTAATTCCAACTGAGTATTTCTGTGGACCTCTAAACGTATGGCTTTGTGGTTATGTTGGAAGTTTTCAAGAAACACTGAGATGTGTGCTTGAAGTTGTAAGCTGACCCCATAACAATGTGTAGTACAGCAAAAGCATCCTATTATTATTATTTTTCTCTAATGGTGCCTGCAGATGAACAGTTTCATCTTTGTGTACTGGCTAACTGATTAGAAAATGCATTTCAGAATAATGATGTCAGCAAGATAACTGTTAACCCCTTCTTCCTATACATACTCTCTTTATGCAATTCACAAGGTTTTTTATGGAACACTAAGTGGCACACATAATTTAGTTTTCTGGGGGGGGAACACAGCCTATTGCAACAAATGTGTTATTTCTCCTCTAAATACTCCTCAGGCAGTGTGATCTTACACAGCTCTGAAAGAGATATTTTGCAATAGGGTGAAGGTCAAGAGAAGAATGCAAGTGAGGAGGGGGAAATAAAGAGGGAGAGTATATTTATGGACAGACTAAGGGAGTAGTGCCTACAAAGCATAAAAGATCTGTGGGAAATCAATGTCTGATTGTAGGGTATCTGTGCGAGGATTAGTTCCCATCATTCCTTTAGTCCTGACAGCACAAACTCAGGAGCTTTACTGCTAAGGGTTCCTCCAGCATTTAACTTAAGTGACTGTCCCTGGGCTCACTCCTTCAAGATGACAGCCTCTCAACCTTCTTAATACCAACCTTGCTGCCTTCATGAGGAGACACTCCTGGGGCCTTGTAACCTGCTATGTAAGCTCTGTTCCTACTCCTGCTGTTCTCAGGGCCTCAGTGTTTCCTTCTGTGTTCCTACATTTCCCTCCAAGCGATGCAGAAGAAAGAGCTTTTGACTAATTTGATTAATGTTATTGAAATACCACACGGAAAAGCAAATAAATGTAGGCAAATCACAGTAATAGAGGCTCTCTTGCCCTCAAATGGAGTATACTATCTTTATCAGCAGATCTATCGTATTGTTTCTAGGAAAAAAAAAATCAATTAGAAAAATAATGGTGTAATCTAGATGCACGGAAAAGAGTGTATATTTAATAGTAAAAAGCCACCTGTCATGTGCTTTAAATTAGCAGTTAGTGCAGTCTCAGAGGAGATTGTTTTACAGTCACAGGACAGCTATGTTGGTCTGTGCTTTGTCCTGAAAAAAGCTTAATACCCCTCATGTTGCTTCATTATGCCAGTTCATCTTTTCCCCATGTATGCTAAAAAAGGACTTTAACTTCATGAATCATTCACATTAGAAAGTAATAATTCATGTAAGTCAGCTCATAATCTTCTGTGCTTACACTAAATCCAAAAGGTATATTTAATTTTTCCTGAGACCTCTTTAGTTCTGCCCTTGCACAGTTCAGTCTTACTGCACTTCCTGCTTATTTGGACCTTCTTGCTGTTTCTTGGCCTCTAATATCAAATCCTTTTCCCCTAAGCATTCCCCTTTTGGATTTATCCCTGCCTCTTTGGAATGCCCTGCCTTTCAGTTCTAAGCTCACTTAACATTCAGCTTATAGCTGTTGTCTCAAATTTCTTTTTGCCAAGTTGATCTGGATCACTTCCAAACCAGTTCCTGTCATTTCCATGCACTGAAGCTGCTGTCTGAAATGCCTCTAACAGCGTCTTGTAACCCATACTCCATCCTTCTCCTTGTCCTCCCTGCTGGTTTTCAACATTCTTGCTCAATCTTTCCTTAAACTGGATGTCTTCTAGATATTTTTAACTCATTTGTCTTTTGACTGACTGACTCTAAGCATTTCTCTATTATTTGTTTCTGTGGACTACTCTCTTCATTATGCATGATATCCTTTAAGCTTTCTACACATTACCAGCTTGTCTCCTTGTCTCATTTTTTGGGAGCAGGGTGATCTCAGGTAATGATAATGTTAAGAAAATACCTCCTGTTTTCACCCCCTAGATTTACAGTTCATATTTTAGACTTATCCATTGTTCAAGACTGCATGGATCTAATTTTATGGATTTAATTTCTAAATGTGTGTTCTTCTTTAGCAGTTTCCTGTTTGTATTGACATCAACACTATCACACTGCAGATGATACCTACAACAGAAGGACTATTTAGTTTCCCATCTCTCTCCTAGCCATGTTCAATGCTCATAAGTTTTTCAAGCTGAGCTATCTTAATTAAAAATATGTGCTAAAAATTGCACACCTCACAAAACTGTACAGTCTAAAGTTTCATCCAATAAGGCAAACGAAACAGTAAAAAATAATTTTACCAAGTAATAAGAAATGTTCAGTGGACCATTGTCTCTGAAAGTTATAATTGGTAACATAGTCCATTCAACTTAAACCAGCAAGCTGGTGCAGCATTCCTGTTCCTCTACCTCCCCTCCCCACTCCTGCCCATCTCCCATCGTGTTTTGCATGATCTTTCTACCTCTCAAGACTTGTTTTCCTTGCCAAATGCCATGCATAAAATTAGTCTGAGGTAAATACAATCTCAACATCACACCAATACAAAATGAAAGCGCACACCAAGACAGCAGAATCACAGACAGAAGATTAATGGGACAAACGCTGTGAAGATAATCAAGCTGGCTTTCCAGGTTCATCAGCCAACATCAAGTTCAAAGGTCAGTGCTTCTGTAACCATCATCACAAGGGCATTGGTCATCCAAGAAGTGCTATGATTATATTACATTAGTGTAATCAGTGGACAGTGAGAGGAAGCAAGTTTAAAAACTTCCAGTGAAAATATCTGTCTATTACATTTTGTCCAACATAAAAGCCAGGTTCAAAGAAACTTTCTTAAACTAGGGAAAATATCTGAAGTCAGATAATACTTTATAACTGCAAATTCTAGTTACAGACCAAAACTCTGATTCATTAACTAGATATTTTTATAACTTTATACGATTACTTCTGAGGTAAGGTCACCTAATACATAACACTTTGCACTGGGATTCAAGGGCCATGACAATACTAAAAAACAGACTCAGACACTTCAGCACTACCCTGTGATTGATCATCAGTTCTTCCTACAAGCATGCCATGCTCCTCAGCTCAGTTTCTGCTACATGCCAACAAGCACTGGTAAACTTGAGCACTGTCTGGGAAATAGCATGGTCCATGGATCTTTCCCAAGAGGTCCTAGAGACTGGCTGATAAGACAGTTTAGCCGTGAAGATATGCTCTGTTCCATGCCACTCTCACTTAGGGACAAGTAACAGACTTTTACTAACTAATGTAATTGCAACTAAATTTCTGACTTTGACTTCAATATTCTAGTTTGGTCTCTTAGGTGACTTTGAACAAAGCATTTCACTTGTTTAACTCTCTTTTTGTTTCCCTAAGACTGGTAAGTAATTCTGGCACAATGAGATGTCCTGATTTTAATTACAGAGCAAATAAGCGGAGGGTGATTTAATTTTAACTCATAACTTACAAGACTAGGAAAAAAAAACTTTCCGATTTACTTTTACTTTAAAATTGTATTTTAAAATTGTATTTCAAATTATATCCTCTCCAATTACTATTTTGTTTATTTTAACAGGTGACAGATGACAACTGTGACTTTTGGCTTAAAATGGTTAAAAGGAATATTTGATAAATAGCATTGAAGATAGGAAATTACCTTCTGATTTCAATTATCCATTTTTGTATTTTTGAACTTCTCATTGTCAATATTTCCATGACTAAAGAAAAACATTTCATAATAGTTAAAAAATCTGTAGAAATGCTTCCACTGTGATTTACACATTAAAAGTTTTACACCTTCATCTACTGGTGGTATTTGTAAGAAGAACAAATAAATGGCAAAATGCTTTGCTTCTGGAGTGAGATCATCTCCTTAAGATCTACACAGCCACTGAGAATTCAAAAGAGTCACAGATGTAGCACTTAGGTGACGTAAAAGTTCCCTACTTAGAGAAACTAGAGTTACATGCATGCACCCAGCAGCCTTCCCTTTCCTCTCTTCTGGAGAAGACATGAAAATGCCTAATCTCTGCTAAGTCATGTGAATCCTTCCAAGGAAAAAATGCAAACCCATGCTAAGCCTCATTGAATAACTGAGACACCAGGCTACAGAGGGAAGAATAATATCTTCTTAATCAGTGCAGAGAATGGCCTGAAAAACAATGTGGTGTGTGCAAATATCCTTTGGTGAAAAGGCTAATTAAATTTGATATACACAAAAGCTGAGGTATTCTATACTCATCACTTAAACAAATATAAGTAATTGTAATGTAATTTTCTGTCTGTCTGAATTTCACATTATAAACTATTTACGTCACAATAATAAAGTAGGTAGGACATAAGAATTTCTTAAACTGAAAAGTGGAGAACCCAGTTTTGCTTTTAACTGTTTTTTCCAATGGAAGGATGTTTTAGAATCATGCTCCACTTGGCATACATTTATGTCTCTTTCCAGTAAAATTGTACTGAAAAGTCTACATGTCAGCTGACTATTGTAATACCTATTGCAATGTCAATGGAATTTGATAGAAGATTAGTGATCTCAGAAACATTAAAATTATGTCCAAAAGTAAGAAGCAAAAAGAAGAAATTTGTTTTTGGGATGTAGCGAAAGCGGGAAGAATTTAGGTTGTGAGGAAAAAGAAGACATCTTTGTCTGATATTATTTGGACTGCTGGAGCAGATAGCAACAAAAATTGTGCAACTTTCTGACTTTTGGTATCTGGGCTTTAAACCTACATAATCATAGTTCTAGTAATGTAATATCCTTGTACCTTATTTTCATTCCCTTTTGTAGTAAACATGGTCTACTAATAACTTGTGAACTGACTATTTTATCATTTGTATTGAGTTATATTTTAAGGGTTAAGACTCAGCTTTAAATTCTATAAACCTACTTCTTTTTTTTAAAGTTGTTATTTAATTTCTGATTTCATTATTGTTCCCATTCCAAGTAAATATTTTTAATGGAAAGTTAAACAGGACAATAACAATATGTATTTTGTTGGTTTGTCTTTCTAATTCTCAGCAAACACAAAACTTTCCGTTTTTCATACATGAAAATATTTAATCCTAAGAAGCAATTAGCATGTCTACAGATAAATTTTCCCAAGAGACAACCATGGTAGCAATAGAAAATTAGAGGCCACATTGAACTCCAGTTATAAGGAGATGTCTATGCTCAACAGAAATAACTTTGCTTCTGAAGATGTAAAGGATTAAACCTATGTCAGTTCTGACAGATGTTTACCCTAAGTTTTTTCTAAGATGGTCAGTAATGGAGACTTAATATCACCAGTCTGTTTGGGTATTTGCAACATGAGAATTCTTTTTCTAATATATGATTTGATTTTTTTTTCTGCTGTATGACTTTTGGTCCTTTTGACTGTGAAGGCAAAAAGCTGACTTTTTCTTTCACTTTTTAGTAGTTTGTATCTACAGACACATATACAAGTATGCTCATACAAAATACACATATAACTGTATATAAATACACATATATGCTTCCATACTCCCTTCTTCCTTCAATTCCTAAGCCTTACTCTTGAGTTAAGGTAAGCCAGGTCATCCAATATTTCCTTTCAAAGAAGTTGTGATTTTTAGACTTATGATTGTTTTTTATTGTCTCCTCTGGCCAACATTTTTCTTGAAATGAACGTCCAATATTCTGCTCAGTTTTGGAGCTGGAGTCTTGCCAACTCTGAACAGGACTGTTTTGCACTTTTATTTACTTGTCATATTCACATAGAATGTCTGTATTTCTTAGCAACAAACAGATACTTCTGGCACATACTAGGATCCCTGATAGCTTCCCATTTTAATTTTTGTTTTTCCCAATTAGCTGTTATATAATGAGCTGTTATCTCCTCAAATTTGGTTTATTCTCTATTTGTGGAGCTGATTACCACTGTCTTATTTGCTGTCTATTGCATCTGTCCATATAGTTCCTCATTAATTTCTCCTTAATTTTTTAGTCTATTTATCATGAACATTTTGAATTCTAATCTTGTCCACCAAAGCACTCTCATGCTTTTGTCACCTGAAAATGTAATCAAATATTAAGGAAATCATTGATCAACATTAGGCTCAGAAGAAAATATGCACAACCTCAACATATTCTTCTGTTTCAAAGTGAATTGATAGCTGCTCTTTGAGCAGATTAACGTGGAAATTTTGGTACCAATTTTAATTTAATTCCATACAGTGCATGTACCCCTTGTTTGCTAATGAGAGTGTAATATGGGGAGCACGAAATCAAAATGGCTACTGCTTCTCTCCTCATGGAGAAACTCCTGGCAGCTCTTAAATTTCTTCCTGTGCCAATATTTCCACATGCTTGCAGACTTCTCCTTTCTCTAAGTTGTCTCTGATCTCCCCTTTTCCTGTATCCTAGAACAGGATCCTACCTCCCAGATTAACTGTTCCAGCTGCCTGCTCATTGCTGATCTTTTCTCATTAAGCATCTCAGCCTGTCGAGAGTTATGTCTTGATCAAAAGAATCATGGAATTACCTTGGTTTGAAAAGACTTGCAAGATCATAATATTAAATATTACTCAATGGGAGATATAGGGAAGCTGAGGGCAGGAATTACCCAAAGTTAGGGACCAATAGCGAATAGAACATGGTAAGACTTAAAATACTTATATACTTCTTCTTCACCTTAAGATGCCTTTAAGAGGCATCTTAAAAACACATTTCACAGGCTAAGTAATACGTTCCCATGGCCCAAATGGCGTAAGCAAATTCTCAAGAATATGAGGATCCATTTAGAAAGCATTTTAAAATAGCAGTGGATGCTTCTGTGAGTGTGAACACATCCTAAAACAATTAATCAGAGAAGTGAACTCCTCTGTTTCTATTTAGTTGATTGGAGTATCAGCTTTGAAAACCACTGAGGCCTTGGTGCTGCTGACAGTTACTATATAGTCACTGTTCATGGAATCAAGACAAAAGATGGGATTTAAACCAATGTGGCTTGGAAACTAAGGATTCAAAGTGGAAAAGAACAGAGGAAATTATAAGAGGAGGGTGGGAAAAAAAGAAAAAAGAAGCAGAAAATAAAACTCAGAGAGTAACAAATGCGACAAAAAAATAATTTGACAATTAAATTAAAGCCTGTCTGGGAGTTCTATGCCAACTTTCTACTGACATCAGTGGGGTTTGTGGCCCCTGCACTGCAGATAATATAAAGTTCTGAATTTTTACCTCCTGCTACAAATAATCATATTGTGATACTACTAAATCCAGTAAGCATGTGAAGATTGTGAGCAAGTTAAGTAATAGAACAAGTGAAACCGAATTCTAAGTTAAGGAGTCTAAAAACAAGCAGCCATTTTCTTTACTTGCTGCTTTTAGAGCCTGCAGTGTCAAGCTGCGTCATCTTCTTAAGGCAGTGCTCTGCATCCAAGGGGCCTGGACGCTTTTTGGCTGAAGATGAAATTCCCGCATGGATACTTGACTCCAGAAGGGGGAGCTGCAGCAGTCACAATCACGGTAAAGTCAATTTGCAATGAAATATTTAAATAGTTGCTCTCTTACAAATAATTTTTATATTTTTTATCAAAGTAAAGGCAGAATTTGATCTGGTCAGAATGTAGCTAATACTCTAACTCTTTTCTGTCTCCAAGCACTATCACAAATGAATTATTATTTTTTTAATAACAAATTATGACAAACATGTAATTTAAAATCTTGTTGATAAAAAAGCCTAGGCATATGTTTAAGCAAATTAAGCCTGAAACTTTAATGTCTTTAATTGTTCGTATAGTTTCCAGTGTCTGAAAGCATAGAACAAACTGGTTGCTTTTCATTCAGGCTAGGTAAGGAAAAATGCATGCATTTTCATTTATTGATAGCTTAAATAATGAATAGGGACTTCAAGTTTAGATAGCTTCTAGGATATTTTATTAATTTGAGTTTCTCAAGAGGCCAATATAAATGCACAGTTGTTAGGAGCAAGCTAACCTGGAGGTGTATTTCCATGTTTTTTTGTGCACAAGTGCATTAAAGCTGAAAGAAAACAGAAAAGAGCTTGAAGACAGAGGAGGTCAAAGATCCACTTATAATTAAGCCCTTGGTGAAATCCAGTAATAGGCTGTTTGGGGCACAGTGCTTATTAAGTACATGGGAGTCAAGAAAACAAGTAGTGAATCACTTGTATCAACACCAAAACATTTTGAGTTCCTACATCTCAGCCTTAGGGTAGGGATTGTCCTGTAGCTTTCAGAGTAACAAGACAACTGGCACATACTGTGCTCTTATATGCTTTGTGTAAATCCTCTAACTTCCTTGGAGACCTTGAAAAGCTGGCAACTGGTGCCTGCAGAACCATCTCACTCCCAAGAGACGACAGCAATGCCGTATGTTCTGGATGTGTCCATCACAGATCAAATGCTAAAGTCATTTAAATATTTACTACCTAAATCAAGAGAATTTTAAAAACTATATCCTAAAGACATTTAGAAGATAAAAAGTCCAGTCATTGATTTCTCCCAAATTTTATCCTTCCTGGCTGCCAGTTCATTAAAGTTTAATAGCTACGGTTCTCGTTATCAAATATATTTGAAGGTTTTGAAGGGTTGACCAGCAAAGCTTCCAGCTTCCCCTCATCTCCCCCAGCTGAATAGAGGCAAAAGAATATAAAAATGTCTAAAAAGCATATTTAGAAGGTCATAATATCAGACATACTCTGATGTGGTTTGAGGATTTCAGTGTTTAAAGTTATGATGGACTGTAATACACAGAAAGTATTCACTTTTAAACTCAGTCACTGATACAACTTGTGATATATGCAACGGTTTCATTTACGACTCTTTCAAGCTATTCCATTTTTATAGGTATTGAAAGTTGGCAATAAGCCAAAGAGTAGTATTTTCCAAGGTATTACTTCAAATCATGTCAGGTCAGTTTTGGCTACGTTATGAAAAATCAGAAAATTAATAACAACATAAAGTAGAATTAAACAGAGAAGTCACATCTTAAGGGGCTGAAAAAGTCTTGTATAAACTAGATAAGGCACAGTCACTTTCTCTGGTCAAAGGCAAACACAACATTTTTCTCCATTTAGATCTCTTTCTCTCCTCATTGTACATAGACATTATGCGTCCAGCATGAAGCCTTTTATAAGTACTGTCATTCTTTCTATAGTTTGAATTGACTTTAGAGCACAGACTCTCTTTTTGCGTCCAAATATCCTTAGCCTTCTGCTTTAATTTCCAGATTCTTGATGCTTTTTTCATGAAGTTTAAGCCTCTGGGCAATAAACTTCTTTTTCTCAGTTAGTTTTTCATGGCCTGCTTAGATATACTAATTGCTCCTTAGGGTTCACGGTTTCCACATTTTATATTCACCTGCATATTAGAAGGCCATTAATATTATCTATTTGCTCAAAGTGAAAACTGTATCTTATGTTTGGCTTTCAGAAAGCCATCCACTAAAAGATGTCAGAGTATCTAGAAGTTGTGACTTTCGCTGTTAGTTTGATTTCTTGTGCACACAGGCACTCTTACACCATGCCTACCCTCCATGTCTCTTACTATAAGTTTGTGAAGTCACAGAACAGATATGCTACAGCTTTTAGAATAAATAAATGCATGCACAATTAAACAAAAAATCAAATAAATGGATATTAAGAATAGAGGATTAGGATCTGAGTGAGTAATCCAAAGATCAACCTAAGAAGCATGGCCAAGGTGTGTGTCAGCATTTCCAAGCTCTTCAGATTCCATTTTGAGGCTTCATTCACTGACTCTCCTGGTACTTAAAGCAAGGTGTTTCTCAGTAATATCTTATGAAGTACATAAATTATGATAGTTTAGTGCTGCCTTTTAAATGTGTGACAATCCTGAAAATCCAAAATAAACATTTTTTTTTCTGGGCGAGGTAATGGAAATATAGATTCAAAGGGGAAAAAAAGATAACATGGATTTAACCAGTTAAAATACACCAAGTTTAGTGTGATTTGAAACCCAAACTTGAACACTAGTGTGTGTTGTTTCCCTAGTATTAATATTATCACAAAATATTTTTACATTTACTGACAATGTAAAGCAAATTAGCATCGCATTGATAGGATTTTTAGTTGATTAATTTGGAAAATCTTCTATGAAAATGGAGAAAAGGATAAACATCCACTTTCAATGCATCTGTATTTTCCAGTCAACCACTGCAACTTGTCAAACTGAGAATAAAGTTCAAAAGAAAGAATGGCATTTGGAAGGAGAAAGACAGGAGTGTTTATTATGCTTAGAATCTAAATTTGACAGCCCATCATGTCAGAGAACAAAATTATTCTATAATAAACTTATCAGAAACATCTGACAAAGCTATGCTTATATCTTAAAATATGAAAAAAAAAATCATTAAGCATCAAATGTTCTTTTGAATTAATTAAAGTCTCATGCATGTACGCACACATGTTCACATACACGGTCTCTCTCTTCCAATGATTTCATTGTCATTTTTATGCCATGAAATTTTTTAGGTAAATTTTGTAATTAAAAAAGGAAATAAAGACATTTTCTGACTCCAATAATATTTTAAATTTTTTTTCAAATTACTTTTTTTGCCTACTTTATATTTTGCATGGTGTTGGAGTTAGATTAGTTATTTCAGAAACAGTCATGGAATCACTCTTTCCCAGAATATATATTACTGGAAACTTAATATAAATGACAAACTTTTTGCCCCTTTCTCACTTTGTCCACCCTCTCACCTGTCAAACACTCACAGCCTAAGGTGGTAAGACCCTTTTCAACACATAAGCAACTTAAAATGTAAGATTTTTTTATCAGGTTATATTAGGCTGGAGGTTTAGGAATGATCATATACACAGTTCATTTGCCTGATTTTAACGTTGCCAGAAGGAAACAAGATTTTTAATGTAGACAATTGTCACATCTGTACTACTAGGAATAACAAGCTTTAGCCTGTACTTACATACACACAAAAAAGCATGGACATGATGCCTGTTTTGTGAAAGGAAAAGAACAGATATGCCCCTCAAATACAGGAGGACTTTACAAAACAGTAAAAAAAAAAGGAGGCCTGAATAATTTAAGGTTTTTGATGGTGACCAACAAGCAAGGAATGAATGCATGTAAGACACTACACTCCCCATACTTTTTCTGAAGTAATATCTGAAAGTGACCTTAATGTCTCAAAAAGCATAGTACTCCTGTATCATGAGTGTTTAGTCAAGGACTCCATCAAAGGTCTGAAAAAATCTGCTGAATACTCATAGAGTAACTCAGTATTGAGAATTCATTAATGAAGTTCCCAGTATTTCATATCTAGTCCTTTGTCTTAAGCCTACTCAAGGGAATTTAGGTGACCCCAACCCAAATCTTGTCAGACAATTTTTTTACAGAAAATACGATGAAATAAAAGCAACAGAAAATTTTCAAAATATAACATCATTTTCCCTTCCACTATATCCTGGATATCAAAAGCCTTTCATAAATTGCCTTAAATTGAAGAAAAATATCTCTGCTGTCTGAAAAGTGCTCATAAAGTCTTTGAAATGGAAATTATGTTTTCTGGAAGGACAGTTTAAGTTAAAAGGCACAAAACTGAGTAATAAATAACAGAAAAGAGAAACCAGGATACAGGCAGAACACCGAGGGTCTTGGACTTATGTGAAGACAGTGGAAACTGGACATAAAAGCCTATCACATGAAAATGTCAGTCTTTTATAGCCACTTTACATTTTCTCTGCACTTTTGCAAATAACTTAGTACAGGACAACAGTGAGTTGAACTTATGTCATATAACCATCTGGAAAATAGCTCTGAAAATTGCTTGGACCTGATTCCCTTTCCTAATTCTAATTTTTTTATATTTGCATAAAAAGTTAAAAGTACTTTAGAGAAGGACTTAATTTTCAGTAGTTTAGAAACATTTCAGTGTAGACAATATACACTTTAATATTTCTGGGGCAAAACATTTTTGCTCTTTGCTTTGAGAAATTTTTTAAGCTTAGGCAACTAAAAAAATGCTGATTCTACAAAAGGAAAACTTTAAATGGATTTGAAACAAATTCAAATAATATTATAAAAGCATGTTAAACATTAACTGGTAGTACAGATCTACAAGAGGAATAAAATACTGCAATAAGAAAAGGAGAGGAGAGGAGAGGAGAGGAGAGGAGAGAAGAGGAGAGGAGAGGAGAGGAGAGAAGAGAAGAGAAGAGAAGAGAAGAGAAGAGAAGAGAAGAGAAGAGAAGAGAAGAGAGAAGAGAATAAGAGAAGAAGGAGAAACATCAGTTTTGCTGAAAGACAGGAAATTCTCCTGAACACCCTTGCCTTGTTATTGCTGAGCTCCACTGCAGGTACAATAGTTACAGCAATATTACTCAGTCCCACAAGAGCCAGTGGATCAATTTTCTGTTTCCACAGCTGCAGGGTATTAGATAATGACTGTACCCAATTCTGTGATCATTGCACTGTGTTTAGCCATACACCAAGTCACGTTTTAGATTTACTACCAGCAAAGAACCTCTCTTTCCTCTAGGCTGTTGATGCTGAACAGTATACAACCTCTTGCTTTCCTATATGCCCATCAGCTGCAAGTGCCTCTTATTGACCATTACTAACCTATTTTAGGCTTTTCTCTGTCACAGAGACATGAACATATTCACACACACACACGACTGGTAATTTCCTGTTTGGAAGACTTGCTAAGCCTCCTTTTGTCATTTTATTTTTAAAAAGTTCTCTTCCCTGAAACCTTCCGAATTTGATCATCAATGAAAGTAAAGGAAAATGCTTAGGCAGAAATGCTCTAAATAGGCATTAATGAATAATGAGCAAAAGACTGATACTCAGTCTTAACTATTCTGTCTGACTGAGAAACTGTTGAATAGTTATGTTGAGTTTTAGGTGACTTTTTTCCTTTATTATAAACTGCTAGAAGGGCCAAAAGTCACCCTTTCAGCTACTAGCAAAAATTCAGGTGGCTCATTTGATACCTAATTACTTTGGCATTCAGGAAACCCAATTCATTCTGGTCAGTTCAGTGTGAAAAGCTGACAAAGAATGCAAAGAAAAGTTGGGGTAGTTGTTATCCAGCTGTGTTCCAGGCTTTATAACAGCATGTGAAAATACCTGCAGAACTGGGATCAGGGCTGAACATTCCCAGCTTGCTTTCTTTACATGTTCCTGAATATATCAATAATGGAGCATAAAGTCAAATTTATGCAGCTCACTTTTTTTCAGGGAAATATTTGCCTTACATGGTTTCATACATTCCCGTGATATTTCCCTTAAAGAATTCCTGGGAAAAAGCAAAGATGATGTGGCACTTTTGTGGTTTGCTGCTAGCATGCCATCAGACTAGTGGAATTGCAGAATAAGTTGCCCATATTGAAATAATTAGTTAAAACTTGCTTGATACATTATTTCATTTATTCTTTAAAAGGTTGAAACTATCTTAGATCACATTTGTTTTGCATTTAATTTTCTATTTCTTTGTTAACCATGTATTTTAATCTATTAAAATAAGAAGGCAATCTTTAGAACACAGAAAGATCATGAGTTTCCCACAATAGGAACTCCTGTGACTCTTCATTTAAGTGCTCTCATTCATGCTTTATGGTCCTCAAGGAAAGTATTCATTTAAATGAAGAAATATGTTCAGGTACAGGAAAGGAATAGAAATGAGAGATATCTCACACTCTCTGGCACAATATCACTTTGTTCCAACTAGTGTGCTTAAAAGAAATTCTCAGATATGTACTGGAAATGAGCACAGAGTGGGAATCATTCCCAATAGACAGTTTGAATGTTGCTAGCTTGTTTTTTGATAGCTGGATAGCTTAATAGGAAGGATGAGCCAGTTGGCTTCAGTATCAAAGAAAGCCCAAGGTTCTGTTTAGTCTGCTACTGTATATATAGTCCATTTGATTCTAATATCTAAATCTAACCTAAATCTTACTGTGTTTTGCAAGGTGGAGGAGGTTTTGGGATGATGCCCCTTGTGATTTGGAATTGATTTTGCAAATGCCAGTTCATATAAGTGGTTGTAATTTAAACAGTTTTGCTGATGTTAACAAGCTGTCTATGAAACCAAGACAAATATTTATGAGTGAGGTTTTGCAGAGCCAGCACATGATGGGAAAGGTGCAAAACAGAAACTTATAATCTGGTTCCTGTGCATTAGTGCATCGTGCTTCCAGGGAAATTCTAAACACAAAAGCAATCTCACCTTGGGGCTGCTTGTCCATGCATCACCTGATTCTGGGGCCTTTCACCAAACCAGTCACTAGTCATACAGACTTCACTATACTTATATCCCCTTATATATGGCGAAAAACTAGCATCAAAAAAATGCTGCCTTTTTAAGAATAAATACTTCATAACTCACTGTGCGGTAGTTATGTGATCGGTATGGTTTCTCCTTTTCATCTTTTCATCCTCAGTGACTTTCTCACACTAGTGCCTATTCCCCTATCAAGGAGTTTCTTCCTTGAAGAAAAGGGAACATTATGTGCTATCTGTACTTGTCTTAAATATTAAAGCTAAGAAACAAGGTGTTATTAATTATTTAGAAAAGGAAATGGTTGGCTATTATTATTATGCTAAATGCCAGTTATGTCCTAGTAAGGAAATGAAAGATCAAGTTATCCATGTAGTTTGAGCTGCACAAATATAAAGGAAAAAGTCAGACTCTGAACCTCAGTTTGGAAAGCAACAACCAGTAATGACCAAGTTTAAGAACCAGAGGGCCAAAAAAAAAAAATTAATTGGAAAGTTCCTGCTCTTCTGCCACCCATATTCAGTGACCCCTACCACAACTCTTCATCCAGCTCATGCTTTCCACAAACTCCACCACTTCTACCCCTTAAGCAGCAGCATGACCTGTTGTACACTTCTTCTTTTCACCTTCTTTTGCTCTTTCTGGAACAATCCTACAAGAGTTTGCAGACATCTTCACTCTTATTTTTTACCATAAACTCACAGATTCTTGATAATACCCCTGCCATCTCTTGTGTTCACTTCTCAGAAAATTAAAATACATTTCCGCATTTCTTCCACTCATGGAAATATTGTATTACAGAAGCCCTGGCTGGAAAGGTTGTCCGTGCAGACTTCCCACTTGAAGTGGGATTATACCACCAGTGGGTCAGGCATCTTTTTTTTGCCAAGTTCTGGAAAAATCCAGGCACAGAAAATTCATCCTTATGCCTTGCTGAGTAATAAGTCCCAGAGCAATGGAACTGCACTACCTTTCTGCAGCTTTCCTCCTCTCTAATCTGAATGTCATTAGCCACAGTTAGTGGCCTTGTTATGTCTTCTGCCAGAAAGACTCTGTAATCTTCATAACTGACTTCCAAGCAGTTGTGGGCTGCTATTAGATTGCTCCTAGTCTGTCTATTCAAGAGATTAATGAAGCATAGGTCCACACCTCAACCCACCCTTAGAGGTGATGTGTAAACAATTTGGCAGACTCTGTGGGATTCTCCTATCTCTCATGGACTTTGATTTCCCAAACTGATGCTTTCAACTTTTCCATTCTCTTGTTGCTCTCTTTCTTCTCCTTTACATCTGCCTGTTTTCTATCCTTTTTTAGTAATTTTTGCAGTGGACCCCATAAGCTTTTATCACTTCTTTGTCTCCTTTCCTTTACACATAATTACCAATGCTGTCCCCTTTGCTCTCATTTAAAAAAAAAATAAATTAGATTTCTGGTTAGAGATATTTGTAATACAAAGTCATTCTCTTTTCTGACATCTACTTTGCTTACAAGTTTTGTTTTGCACTCCATAACAGAAATGGACATCACTTCTTTGTACATTTGGGACATCTGAAATTCTATGGTTGCTGATATCCTCTTGTATGGCCATCATCTGCTTCTCAGTGTCAGGTTCTATTGCAGTGCTCTGCAGTTGGACTTTCAGCTGATGAGTGATTTCTTCATGTTTGGTGTAAAGGCTGAGACTTCTCCCAGGGTCTCTTGCCTCAGCAAAGTTGTTTCATTTGCCATCCATATAAGCGTTTTGCCTTTATTTCCCCTACTTCAGTGTAATAAATAACACAATACTCAAGTCACTTTGCTCACATAATCTATGAAGTATATTGTTTTTTGTTAAAAGCTTCTGACTGGTCAGAAAGGTCTTTGCCCTGGTTCCACTCTGGGTCAGGTGAAGCTAAATATTGTGGTGATGGAGACAATTTCTTCCTGGAGAAGACACCTGTGCTTAGCTCAGATTAGTTCTAGAGTGTAAAATGAAAGAAAAAAAGAAAAGAAAGATACTGAAAACTTGGCAAATAGAGGAAATGTAGCATGAGAAAGGACCATCTGCTTTCTAAGATAACCGAATAAACAAACAAACAAACAAAAAAACATGGCCCCGCAAAGAAAAAAATCTAAACAAGCAAAAAAAATCCCAGTCATACAACCTTCCTTTGGATATTCACAGCCTATTTGATAGTTTTGTTGTATTCACTTGTGAAACCAATGCAACCAGATGGACAGTCAATTCTGGATGGCCCAGCATCCTGCCTAAATGCCTTCTTGAACTACTTACCCTGCAAAACCATAAGCATTCATTTCTCCCACTGATACTCTCAGAATGAAAGTTGCTGGAGCAAATTCTTGGAGGAACTGCCAAACTTTTTACATTCTTTAGTTAGTACTAATAATTTTCTTGCTTAAATAAATCAACTTCTCCAAATTAATTGATTTCCATATCTAAAATCACAGCTTCTATTTCCTTCAATTCATTCGTCACAACCTCTTTCTGCAACTATTTTTCTTTCCTCAGAGGACCTTGCCAATTTGTTTTGAGAGAAAAGAGATAAATGTGTGTTCTCTTTCTCTGATCTTTTTTCTTTTTTTTTTTTCTTTTTTTTTCTTTTTCAATCTCTCTTGTTTCTTTAGTGTTCAGGATGAGGAAGCTTTTCATTCTACTATTCTCTAATTCCACAAAATAGTCTAGAGAGTCTTATCCCGTCTCCTTACTTCACATTGTGACATTTATGATGTCTCTGACAGCTGCTTTTTTCTTACATTACAAAAATGCTCTACATCTTCTCAGTCTTAAAAAAAAAAAAATAAAAATCATCATTCTACCTCTTCACAGCAGAGCAATCTCATTCTGTCTAAAGCAAGATTTTGAACTGTTTCTGAAATATTTCCTCATGACACCCCATCTAGCACAACACAGCTAAGTAAATATTTTAAGGAAGATTGAAAGAGCATTTTCTCTTTCTACACCTCCAAGCAAGGGAAAGTGCCTATGTCTGCCAGTCAACACATCAAACTTAGGTATCCATTCTAAGTCTTTGGGTATATGTTATGCTTCATTAGTTTTCTCCTTTTGTACAATATCTTTCAGACACAGCTTTTCTGTTCATTCTTACTCCCCGTAATATAATTCTCTTGGATCATACTTGTTTGATTTCAAGCACCTATGTGCAGTATAGACATCTGCATCTGTGTTCTTTTTTTGGATTCCTTCTTAGTCAGTGTAGAAAAAGTTACTTGTAGAGCTGAATTTTTGCTAAAATAGACATCCAATCAAACCGTTGTTAAAAATGTTTTTTCCCAAAATGTTCCTATATCTCTTGAAGGACTAACTCATGTGTAAATATTCATAGTGCAGATATCTAAATTTAGTTGAAATCAATCTTTTCTCTTTTTCCCTTTCTCTCTTCAGCATTGTAATTTCTTTCCTTTTGATCCTACCAAAGGCAAACTATCCCCCCTTAGAGTTCACTTTAAAATAGTAATCCAGGTTCATTTTCCCAGGCTATATCTTTGACCGAATCATTTACACTTATACATCCCCTCCCTACTTATGCCTTTCCTCTGAAATCAAATTTATGTTACTTATCTTGCTCACAGCCTTTAATCTCTCTTTTATTGTTCAGACTGGCAGCCACATACAGCTGTAACTCCACATTGTTCACTTAAGACATTCTTGAACAAACGTATTTATAGTTCCTCCAAGGCTGTCCTGCATATTTTAGGGAATATTCCATAAATATCTGCAACTCTGTAGAAATCAGCTTTTCACAAAACCCCATCAAATATCACCTTTCCTGTAATGCTTACAAAAGGCCTGTCAAGAGCTTGGCTTCTGGAACACTGAGGTCCCTGTGGAGGATGTTCCACCACAGTTCTCTTCTTCCTTCATTCATCTCACTCTGAAATCAAATTATCATTTTTGAGCAAGGGCTGTTTTCTATCTATGTTTGTATGGTACTTATAACATCTTAGACTATGACTAAATCTTCTAGGACAACTTAAAGAAATAATAATAATAATAATATGAGATATTTCTGTAACTAAAATATTTCATGCTTTAATTACCTCTAAATCTCAAATGAACAAAATCAACCCTTTCCTTGGTACTTTGAAAATTCACTGAATATAATTTTTATGGTGCTTTAGTGGGAGAGAAGACAATTATTGCTCACATTCTTGTAGGGCTAGAAGGACAAGCCTGCATTTTAGACTGAATTTTACACCTCTCTCTGTTGGGAATGGCAGCTATTTACAGTAGTTCAAGAGCATTCCTACCAGATATCTCAGGAGTGACAGGACAGGATTACTTGTTATATTTCAGGTCACAAGGAGACAAAACAACCCACCAAAAAATATTATTTTCCCCAATCATCTATAGTGCTGCCAGTTTGTATACTTCTACTGTAATATTTCTTTGTTTATGTAAGTTTTCATTTTTAAAAAGGTGCATAGCAGAATTGCTTTGGATTTGTTTCATGTTTGCATAGGCTCTACATTGAATTAAGTATAGATAAAGCTGAATTCTTCAAAAAAAATACTAGATGAGTGTTATTGTAGAATATTGGATTAACTGAAGAAGATATTATAGCACTGTTAACATTCCTAGTGCATGTAATATTTTTTTAGGATCTATTTTGTTGCATTCTTTAATCTGTATCATGAATAATTCCATTCCTGATAGATACTACTGAGTGAAAAGGTATGCATGTAGTGTTATTGACTTTATCATCAATAGTCAGGAGGATACTTATCTTAACCTAGTATTTTTCCTTCCACTTTATTTATAAAATCTCCAGACATATAGATTACTAAAGAAATTTTTCTGTCAAGTTTAAATAACCTAAGATGCAGAAAACTGTCACTTTATTTCATTAAGTTCAGATCCACCTCATAGAGCTGAGACATGAATTTGCAGTGACTGAGTGCAGCAAAAAACCATCACAAGCTAGCCTAGAGAGCCAATGCACATTTTAAGTATGTATTTATTTCCATAAATGTAAGTGCTGAGAAGCTGATTTCATTAAAATTATGACATATTACATTTAAGATCTCTATTTGTATATTTTCTAAAAGCTGAAGTAGTAGGCTTTAAAGTGCCATTTCAGTCAATTTTTACAAAGTAACAGATACAGATTTTCATCAGGATCACAGTAAGCTTTTTAACTCTAGAGAACAAACCCCACTAGAACTATATAAAAATATGTTAAATTACTATCAGGATTGTGGAGGCATGAACTCTACAATAATAAAAAAATACAGATATTCAAGGTTATGACACCCTGAGGTACAGTTCTTTAAGAAAATTTAAAAAAAAGGATAAAGCATCCAAAAAAATTCTGAGTTAACAAATAATTAGATTACATGGGAAAAGAGATCAGGAAACATTTTGCCTTGCTTTGATCTGATTGCATGTTTATAGAAAAAAAAATTATCTCAGTAGGATGAAAAAAAAAAAATCACCTGAAATACTTGTGAGATTATGCTATGCTCTACTTTCTAAACTTGTAAAAACCTGTTCTTCACTCAATGATAGGACTTTTTATTCCTGGCCACATTCATACATTCTCATTAGTCTCATGATTCAGGTTCATAGTTCTGTCTCAAGGGAGACCTCCACTCATGTTTTCTCTGCCCTTTGTTTTCAGATGGGGAAATGAGCATAATTGATAGCTCTGCTTAGTTCCCTTTGAAGCTCTTCAGTACAGAACTTAGAGGGAAAAAAAGACAAAAAAACCCCATGGTTTGTACATTTACAGGGGAAAGGAGGCTGCAAAAGGACAAAGGAGGAAAGCAAACTGGAAGATGAAGAAAAAAAATGGAAGAAAATCATGAGGGAACTGCAGACGAAGATAAAATGCAGTATGGTATCAGATTGCAAGAACAGACGGACAGAAGTATGAGTGAATTCCAAAAGTCACTTCCTCCAGAGATCTTATGTCACAGATGCTGCTGCTGCTGCCGAAGAATAGGATTTAAACATCCATCAAAAGTCTGCTGTTGTCCTGGTGGGAAAATAAATAGTTCAACATATTGCTCATCTAAACCTAAGTTACCCTGTAAAGGCTTAGAAGGTTGAGGAACTTGGGACCCATGAAGGCTTCTCTCAATTTTCTCACTCACCTAGTTCTCTGCCTATTTCCTTTTATCCCTCTCTCTCCCTCTTTATATCTCTATATTTAGAAAATATGTATAGTTATAAACTATATATACACTACCTATAGTGTGTGCACATATTTATATATGTATGAATAGGTATAGACAGGTATAAAAGTGTGTATTTTTCTGTTTGTGTGTGTATATACACATATGTATCTACATATGTATGGAGAAAATATGTGTCTTCTTCATAAGCCTGACTGAAGTAAAGAAAAATCTTACATAGAAGCTGGCTGAATTCCAGAGTGAGAATGTATGCAGTAATTTCACACATGTGTGCACACATAAACACGTTGTACATTCACAGTTTTAATATCCAATTGCAAAGAACAGATCAGTGTTATAATTTATTGAAGATTTCTATGAGAACTTGAAACATTTTTAGCAGGAAAAAAATAAAACTGGCAATCTTGAAAGGTTTGGAATTAAGATGGATCCCTACCCAGTGTAATTATTAAGTAGAGTTATACAGTATCATTTTTTAAATGGACTTGGATGTGAATTTTTTTTTTCCTAGCACAAAACAGAAGGATTAGGCAGGCTTTAGACAATCGCTTCAAAACACAATAGATCTAAGGCTCTTTTACCTTTATCCCAGGAAATCTCTAGCCTGGACGTGAGTGAGAAACGGAAGTCTCTTCCTGCTTGTAAAATAGTCCTTGTAAATTGATCTGCTGAGCATGGCATCAAAAAAAGAGTCAAAGCACAGTTTTCACTTTAGCATTATTGCTGTTGGATTCTGTTTAAATAAAATAAGACCATTAGACTTAAGGCCAAGTCTGTGTTGACTGGCATTTGGAAAAGCTGGTTCTAAACTGGATTCAGCTCATACAGAAAATAGTTTTCAAGTGTGTTTACTTGTGCAATAGAAGTAATGGATTTACTTTCTGGATGTTTCTGGATTTGTATAGTCACTAAAACAGTAGATACTCACTTCATTCTTCTCTTTTATAACACCATAAAATTGTTATATGAGTTATTTAAGAGGGCCTAGACTTTTGAGCTTTGATACTTGTTTGAGGACAAATTTATCAAAGTGAAAGTGATTGGGTCAATTGGAGCCTGCTGAGGTGTAACAATTTATATTCAGTGTCATTAAATAAAAGTAATAAGAAGTACTGCTGTTCATAAAACTTGTTAAAAAAATTGTCTGTGCTGGCCCCAAAAAACCTGATTATTAGTGGTGCTGATGTCATTGCTCCACTACAGTACAAATAAGATTCTGCAACAGAACACAGAAAGTCATGGAGGAGACACTGCTTCACTCTTTATAATACTCTTTCCTGTTCCTAAAAACTGCAAGGAATGCTTAGTCTGGACGCATAATTTTCCACTGAACCGTGCACTGAGTTCTGTTTTAGATGAAATGCTGATAGGAACCTCAAGTTCAACAAGTGGAAGTGGAAAGTCCTGCTATCAGGGAGGAGTAACCCCATGCAACTCTACATCCCAGGGGCCAACAGCCTGCAAAACAATTTTGCAGAAAAAGGCCTGGGGTCCAGGTGTTCAGCAACTTAAACATGAGATGTAACTGTGTGTTATTAAAGAAGGCCATCAGCACCCTGGGATGCATGAGAAGGAGAACATCAAGAGAGATGATCCTTCCCTGTTGACTTGGTGCTGGGTCCAGCTCTGGGCTCCACAGTACAGGAGCCACAGGCATAATGAAGCAAATCCAGTGAAGGAGCACAAGGATGGTTATTAGACATACAAAGAGAGATCTGGAACTGTTTGTCCTGGAGAAAAGGAAGCTCAGGGGAATCTTAGCCATGTATATAGATACCTGACTGGGGACAATGTATATAGATACCTTACTGGGGAGAAGTAAAGAAAATGAACATAGTCCTGAGTAACCTTCTCTGGCTGATCCTCCTCTGAGAAGGGGCTAGATATTCTCAAAGGTCCCTTTCCAACTCAGCTGTTCTTTCATCCTGTAATATTATGAAACAGATGATCATCTGTCCAGGAAAACCTGCTGGAAGCCCTCCCTGAACTCCTGCTGTGCCATGGCAGTGTCATTAATGTAGGTACTGAACCCTTCCCTCCCTTCTGTTCCCCTCCTAGCTGCAGACAGGTACTGCAGTGAAAACCATGTTTACCAGTGATTTCAAGAAGCTAATGAAAAGCTTACCAGTCAGAGGGTCAGTATTTTATCAACAGCTTTTTATTTATGCCTCAGTAGTATCAGAGGGCAGTTTGCTGGAGGGGCAACTTTCCATGCTCTGAATACAACCACTCCCACAAAGTTAGGGGTAACTCTTCCACCCAGCAGATGCCATGAGCCACATCAGTCCTGAGACAACTCAACCCTCCTCATTTTCTATACTGCTAGGTGAAAAGAAGCATAGATACAGCACTTTAGAATTTCAGATGTATTCTTCTCCTGGTGTGCAAAAGCGAATATTATGTTCTACAGTAATTTATATGTTTAGAATTTTAAACCCTTTTCTATCTTTGATTAAGGCAGAATAAGCTTAACAGACTGTCACAACAGATTGACATGAGTTGTCCATTAGTGTAGTTTTGTAGAGAAACTATCCAAGACTTTGGAGCTCAGATACCTAGAAGTGACTTTTCCCTTGTCTTTATTAGGTAGCTGGAAGGAGATTACAATGTATAGTGTAAATTTAATGTCATCCTGGCAGGAGGTGGTGGGTTAGGAATCCTGTCAGTCACTGATTTACTGCTTAACAGTGGGGAAAGGCTTTAGAACAAACCCCGCAGGAGCATTATAAGAGCTTTTTTATTGTCAAGATGTCAGAACACAACACTGGGCAGCCACTAAGCTTAACAGTGATTTATGAAAAAAAGACCACCTGGAGATTATCTTATTTTTATCATTTTAAAAGGACATAAAAAGATCATTTTTGTCATATCTTTTTCCTGGTCAGTACACAAATTCCCAGAGGAGCAATTTACTCATAAAAAGGCCATTGATGTTATTTAATTCTTCTAATTTCTGATGCTGCATGCCATTTATTGCTGATATTTAGAATGACCTGTGATTTTGCTAAGTTACTTTCTACTTTCCCACCAATTTTTTTAATTTCCAAACTCAAAAAGTTGAATTTTCCCCACGCTGCAGGAAGTATTCAGAATCTGCTAAATATTTTAATGCCAAGATATGGAGACCTGTAAGGGAGAGTATTGTTAAAGGCTGTGGCATTTTATACTAATTTTCCATCAGTAGTTATAGTTCCAGAAAACTGTAATTTAAGACATTCTAAAATCCTAATACCAATCATAAGAAATAATAGCACTTGGTATATAAAACCAACAATAAAAATAACCTGTGTAAAGAATAAAAGCTAGTAGTAGAAACTATAAATTGAAAACTTTGGTGTGACTGGATTAATAAAAAAAAAATCCTCAGGATCTCAACAAGCTATGTTTAATGTCAAGGTCAGGACTCGAGCATAAAAGCAACATAAAACAAAGCAGGGTATCATTTTTAGCAACAATAGTACCTTGTCCAAAATTGCACCTAGATCTGGTGTAAATACAATAGAGACTACTTGTCTGTTTTATCTGTTATGGTTGGCTTGTGGCTTTTTGTGTATTATTAACTGAAAAGTGTAGTCTGGTTTTGCAGCTACATTGCATAACACTTTTTCTATCAGATGGAACTGACTCACTGAGAAAAAGTCCTCCAAATCTGTAATATGGATAGTCCAGGAGAAATTATTTTCAGAATCTAAAAAACACAAACTGGACAAAACAGTATTTAAGTTAATGATTTCTGTGGAAAAAATGTCCTTGCATTGCTTATGGTATAAAACAAGGCCTGGCTCAAGCTTCTCAGCAAGAGAGACAAAACAGAATTTTCCAAAGCCTTGGAAAGCAGGGAGAAGCAGAGAGCCTACTGAGAGCCTGTTCACAGCTGGGAAACCCAAATATCAGGATGGGAGTCAGGTACCCAAGTCCTGGGTGGGAAGGACTCTGCAGAACAAGACTTGCTTTCATTCTGCACCTGAAAGGCTGGAAGAGACAGTGCTCCTGCTTCCCAATGGGACAGCATTCCTGCTGCTCCCCAAGTGGTACTGACATGACCTTGGCAGCCACAGAAGTTGAATTTTCTAGTGCTGAGGCACAGACAAAGCAAGCAGCACTCCTGACAGTCAGCTGCTGCTCTCAGAGTGGAAAAACGTTTCCTGTTAATTGAGGAAATATGCCCAACTTTAATGTAAGGGCTGGACAGAGTGATTACCATCTCAGCTTTTGTACTTCTAGAAGAAATGTTTTTTTCTGATGGTAGATGGGGAGGATTACACCATTCAGCTCTAACGCATGTGAATAATCCCTTCAAATACTAGAAATCAGGGGATGTTTTCTTCTCAGGCCACTTTCTTCTCAGAAATGTAAAGAGGACCTGGGTATAACAGGAGTCTGAACAGATTTTTATATCTATACCTGAACTAAAATCTAGATACTGAATTTTTCAGGTTTTTCTTCTCCAAGGCTAAATCATATATCTTGTAAGGACCTATTATATTGTAGTCTTAGCTATTATTTAAATGCTGAGCCATCATTAAAAGTGACAGGAATCAAAAATCCTCCTTTGCATGTTATTACTTTTTGTCACTCTTTCTTTTCTGAAAAGTTGTTCTCTTTTTTTTCCTTCCTTGTCATAACCAATATGCAGGCTTTTAAAATTTATGAATGTAAGCTATTGTTATTATTTTTCTAGTGCAAGACGTGTTAAGCATTAGTCAGTCCACCCCATACACAACTCTGTTGTTATTTCATGCTGAGGACACACTAAGTAAGTAATATGACTTTTGAAGCAAGGACATCATATTTTGTCAGCTTAATCTATAGATGCAAATGACCTTTATGAAGCCAAGTGAACTAATACTTAAGAACAGATTTTGAGACAGAATGGGGAAATGACCTGTCCAATTTATTTGCTTTCCTAAATGAAATTAAGAATTTGCAGAGAAAATACATCTTTTGATGTTTTCTCAGTTAAGCAACAATATAATCTCTTTTCATTCTATTTTCTGTTCAGAAGGATCCTAATAGCTTTCTCAAAGGCAGAGCTCTTCCCCATCCCCCATGTTTCCAGTAAAATACAATTACACAGCCAGTACAGGAGCAAAGAAATGTTTTTTTGAGCTGAAAAGTTACTAATATGCAAATGTTTCTCAGTGTTATACCTGTCCTCATTCGATTAACATGCTGCAAAATATGCTAGTTTGCTTTCATCAGTCGATTTTTTAAGGATTTTTTTTCCATCCAACTGTGTATTAAACAAAACCTAGAGGGAAAGGAGCTGTGAAGTTTTAGGAGTTTTGGAGTTACCTACTGGTTATGGGTATATGTCTAAAGTGGCATACAACATATTTTTCCTTATGCCATTTTTACCCCCCAGTGACTGCTTTTCCATTTTTCTTGCTACCCAGGACCATGGATAGGAAGTATAGGAATATTTTTCTCTGAAAGGCAATTCACCACATTCCGTTGGTGTCACTGTCAAGCAAATTTATAGCAACATAGACCCACATGAAGGTGTTTAGAATTGTCTTTTAAAGGCTGAGCCAACGAGAGCTTCTACAACTTCAGTTCCAGCCTTCAGCCCATCACACTATTTCCTTTGATTGTGGTGAGATCCCTACATTTCTGAAATGTTCAGACTGGGCAATGTTAAATGAAGACACTTATCGTATTGCAGAGAGTAACAGAAGCTGAATTCTCACATTTTATCTATGGCATGCAATAACTTATCTTCTAGTTAAGATTTCTTTTTAGGTTTTCCCTCAGTATTATGTAAAATCCTCAATGACTTGATAATCAACACAGAGATATTATTATTTTTAACCAGGCAGTAATAAATTTTAATGTATCAACAGATCTGTTCATTGATTTGTTGTGATTTTGACTGATAAGTTAGCTATTCTGTAAAGAGGCATGATAGAAACAACTACAAAAATAAATCCTGATAATTTTAATTAAATTAGTCTGCGGTTTCTTACCATGGGAAAACACATTATTTCCCTTAATTTTAAAGTGCTCCTGCAAGTAATAAATAGAACTGATGTGGCATCTTGCATGATTTCTCATTGGAAATGAGTGAACACTAAGTACATTCTAACATCTCCTGAACAAAAAAGCCTATTTACATACTTTGACATATTATGAAAACAAACTTGAATAATTATAATTCTGTGGCACGTTAGATCACTTACACTCACCTGTTTTGGGACTCTGTATGCAGAATTTCATGTATCAGATGTTCTCTACTGAAGTCAACAATATGAGCTTGCATAGATGATTTTTGTTATACTACGTAAATTTGACTTCCAAAATTTTTATATGTAGTCTTTTCCCACCATCCAACTACTTATTCACTATGATGAAATGATGTCCGTAACACTTTTTTTTTTTAAACTTATTTGCTTGTGAGAAAAAGAGAAGGAGCTCTTTGGGTGTTGCACATAGATCATTTTACAGTCCTCAAATATTTTTTATTGATTTTATACATAGCATGCATAAAAATCAATAGAAGTAATTCTGTCTAGTAAGAACGCTTTGCAGAAGTGGCATAAATGTCTTGTAGAAGGGTATATGCAATTATTCTGTAAAAAGTTTTTTTTTCTTAGTAATACTAGTCACTATATACTGTCTGACTAAACAAATGTAAATACACATTTGACTCCCATGAAATGGTAACATTTTTATCATTTTAGTAGACTGAATTTTTGTCATTATTTTTATTTTCTGTCTTATTTCAGCCCAAGAAATAAGAAGTTATATTTTAGATACCGTAATTAAGGAAAAAATGGACCTTATGTATAAAGAAAATATTGCACATTTCTTAGTATTCTTTTGTATTATTTTGTAAACTGTCCATAAAGCATTGATAACGTGTTACTTATTTTGCTGAATATAAATATATCCTCTTCTATGCCATAAAATTCTCTTTGTGATACTCCTCTGTTATATGAGCAATTTACTGGCTCTCAAGATAACTATAAAACATCATAACAAGTATGAAATTAAAATAGAACATTAAAGACATCAGCTGTCTTCCTTTTCTCTGGGAAAAGTCAGAAAATCACCAGCATAACTAAAATCTTGTATGTTCATGCACTTATATATACAGTTAGGCTTATTACTCAAATGATAAACATATTTACAAACACTTCGTTCAAATTTTTAATAAAGGAAATGAGTGCAGCTTAAGAATTAGGAGAAAAACACAGTGGAAAATGGAGCATAAAGAAGCTAAAGTAGTAAAAAGAGGCAGTAGCTCTCTATTGCTACTGGTACAGAGGTTCCAAAGCGATACTGCAGAATGCAGAGGCCTCGTTCAGGCTAATTGTATCCTCAGGACCTGTCTTGTCAGATAGCTATTTGGAAGCTAAAAAAACTGTGCTATATATATATTTCCTTATGCTATTCATATCAGAATATGTTTTATTCCATAGGTTCAAATACTGCATTTCCTTAGATTTTCTTTTTGGATCAGATGCAAAACATATAAAAGAAGAGAATCAGGGGATATGAGTTGAACTCTATGTAGCAAGAGGGTGGAATTAGACACTCAGAGAGATGAGGGATAAGAAAAACCCCTTTATATTGCAATTATATTCCCCAGTAAGGATCCCTGGGAAGGATCAAAGATTATTGTGGAAGATTTTGTTTTTAAAAAAAAAACCAACCCAACAAGCAAACATAAAATGAAAGTGGTGCTCTATATTTGTGATGACAGACAAGTGCCATAAGAGGACAGCTATGTGTATGAGGGGTAAGGGAAGCATAAGGAAATTGTAAAATAAAAAAGTACAGCATGATACTTTGTAATCAATTGATTACTTTTGTGCTATTCTGGGGATTGTAATTCTTCAGGCAATAACCGCATTACATATTTCAACATGTACTACAGAATTTTAGGAAAACAGCTCACAATATTTATCCTTGCCAACACCATTTCTTGAGGATTTTTATCTGGGAGAGAGAGATCATTTAAAAACATGTTGTTCTGGGATCACTAAATCTTTTAAAGCTGGGCAGGAAGAACACAAAACCTCAGGGACTATCAAGGCTTTGGGGCCTAACCAACATCATGTTGTATAATTAAATACTATATCAGTATAATTTTGTTTTATATGCTTTGCTTTGTGGGCCTTTTTCCTTCTCTCGATTTTCTTCTATCATGCCAATAAACTGCCTACTTTTAAGGAAAACTGAAAAAGAGGAGCAGACTGGATAAGTGTGAAGCTCATCTAAGAGTGCTGCATGACTTGGGAGGCAAATTTTATTTATAGACATGCTTTATCCAAGTGCTTTCCATTCAGAATAAAGTAGCACTTTAAATATTTGAGTTTAAGAGGTATATAGGAAAAATGAACACCCACCTTCACAAAAAGGGATTGCTTGTGGTTACACCCCTAGCATGCAAATCTCTTATGCAGATCTGAAAATACCATTTTGGCACTAAAATGATATAATCATATCTTTTAATTCTTATAATCTTTTTAAAACTCTAAAACACCATGTATTTTTTTAAGAAGAAGTTGAAAATATATGAGGGCCATTACATGCATCATTTCAATGTTTTTTCAGAGCACCTGAAGGTCCTTTCCGCATGTTATCTTTCTGCTTTCATTTTGTTGTTTCTAATAAAGATTATATGAATATGAACAGGTAGAGTGAATGAAATGTTGGTGAGGGACTAAAACAGCCATTAAAGTGGAGTCAAATGAAATATGGCAGAAACTGTTAGTGAACTTTCATCTCCTAAAAGAGCAGCAATGGTCTTTCAGAATAGCATGGTTGACAAACTTTCTAGGAAGGTCTGCTGCTATACAAAGTTGGTGTGATCCAAACATTTTCCATATTTGTTGTTCCTATCATAGTAATACTTAGAAGCATTCTCTCTTACCTAATCTTTCCTTTATCTGCTTTGTGGCTTTGGTGGTACCTGTGGCTGTAGAGAGAACCACAAGTCCTCAGGTGTCGCCGATAATGAACTGGGAGCTTAGGCCCAGCTGTGCCCAATAATTAGGGCCTGCCCCAGCCGGAAATGGGCGGGGCTGAAGGGCAAAATAAAAGGCATGCTCCCAGAAGCAGAATCAGACAAGAGATGAGGATGCCTGAGGAGAGGGATGTCAGGAGAGCTCTGGAGAAGAGCCGTGTCCCCGAGAGAAGGCTCGCTGCAACATGTGGCCATGCATTCCGTGCCTCTGCTTTTGCTTCTGGCATTGCCCACAGGTTGCTGCAGGCTCTCTCACCATGCCTGCCGACTCCTTCCCCTCTTCCGTTGCCCCACAGATGTTTCATATGCTACTGTGGCTCTCATTTGGCATATTCCAAGGGTTTAGTGAGAGTTAGAGGCTAATGGGTCCTGCTGAGTTCAGGATTAAGAGAAACAGCTTGTTACTGCAAGATGTATTTGCTTTCGCTTGGTGCTGAGCTCTGGGGACGAGAGGCTGTGCCACTCAGCCTCTCAGGGGGGAGAACGGTTGCTTCCCACAGTATCAATTGCTGGCAGCATCGAGTAATTTCAGATTTCAGTAGCAGCTATAAAGCAGGAGTGCTCACCTTTCAGTGTGCTGAAGTACTTCTCTGCCTGGCCTGCAATAAAGCCTTCTAGGTCAATCCTCCTCCACCCCCCTTATGTCTATTTACTGCATCCAAGTAAAGATAGAGCCATCTTTAGAATTAAAAATCAGGCCAGGGGCATAGGTAACATGTTGATATTTACTGCAGTGATCCTGAGGCATGGCATTATAGGCAGCAATCTGCAAAATAAGGTAAGAATTATGCATTAATACAGATAAGAGCAGGGTAGAAACATGCAACACCCATGCTCCAATCCCTACTGCTAGACAAAAGGTATTAAGAATCATCAGTTAAACATAGTGACTGTAAGAGGACTGCCAAGATTAAAACAAGTTGTGTGTGGTATTTCATCAGCTATGTCTTAAACTAATTTTGCTTTACAAAAAAGATACACTTAGAATGGAAAAAAAGTCAATGACTTATGGTGAGCTGAAAATTAAGTTCCCCTTGCAAAAGAAGAAGTTGATGTCTAGAGAAAATATGTGTGGCTGGCGACCAAACATCAGTACGTCTTGATTCAGCAATTACAAAAGAGGGGCTTCCTGCAGAAAACAAATTGTAGCATGTTGATCCATCCTCTGAAAATCCTCTGTGACTGTAGCTCTGCTCAGAGCAATCACCTGTTGACATCACTATCAGCCTTGAGCCTCAGAGAAATAAGTATATGAGTAAGAAATATGCAGAAAATGCCTTAAAAAGAAAAAAAAATACACTTTTTTAGAAAGGTAAATTCAAAGTAGCTGGAATACTTTCAGTGTAGTAAATACTTCACTTTCAGTGCAGTTATAAAAACACAAGTTGGAAATGGCAGGAGATTAAAACCAGCTTTGGCAGGTGGAAATGGAAAGGAGATGAACAGTGTCTTTTACGTAAGAGCACACCTGAAAAAATTCCTTAGTCTAGCTATTAGATTTATCAAGCTTTCTGAGTAATCAAGGTTCAAGAGAGGAAGTCCCAATGTGATAAACCTGTTAACAGCATTCAGTTAGCTGAAGGTGACTGGATAAACATTCCTGTTTATTCTCAAAAGTGCATTTTCCACCTATTGTTTCAGGGTGAAGTAAGCCAGAGAACATTTGTGACTATTCTCTGTAAAACAGCATTGGAAAAGACACAAATCCCAAAACACCATGCTATTCTTCTGTATAATGAATCTTCATAGTATGAGGAATACTATTTCTTCTAAGGATTTGCAATATCGAAGATATTACATTGGTATATGTATCAATTATCCCATTAAGAACATTACATAAAATAGAAATTACTACTGTAGCATTTGAATGGCTAAATTACTTTTTCTCATCTCTCTTCATTTTCTCATTTAGTTCTTATCACCAATCATTTTTGAACACAGTAACTAGCAATCTGATTTGCTCATACCTTCCCTTCAAGAGGATAAAAATAAGGTTGAACCCAGTATTTCCCTAAGTTGTAATGTTCAGATTCTATAAATTTTAATATTCAAGTATCCCTGGACAACTGCTTGCAGGGTGGCAATTTTTGTTCCTTTGGTTACTCTTGCTGAGGCACATCACCTCACAGTGGAAACCAAAATATTTAGTTATGCACAACACATGCACAGAGGAATGTAAACAGAGGTCAGGGAAGGAAGAAATCTGTCTCAAGAAGTGTTCTCACTGCTGTGACCAAAAATTGAAATTTCCCACTTCCTTTGATGTTGAGCATGCTTCTAAATGGCAGGCAGACAGGCCCTGTGCTGGAGACCTGCTGTGGGAAACAGGAAAAATCTGGCTGAGCCTCCTGTCATGGATGCAGCAACTGCACAGTATTGTGTGATTCTTCAGATTTCCCACCCTCAGTAGCTTCTTGTCACTGCAGTCACCTTGTCTTGGTTGGCATTTCACGGAAGCATCAGACTTATTTTGCAAATGAATTATGTGGCTGCTGGCTACAAGTAACTACTGGACAAACAGACAAAAAGAAAAGTCAAAATTTCCTGTCAGAAAATGGAGATAGAGGTACTTTTCCTAGTCTCAGCTGGTACACACCATCTACCAGCTCTTGTATGCACTCATACTTTATGTGGTGTCTTCATATGATAAAGGCTTTGGCAACTGTAACATCTTCAGTTCTCAGTAACGACTGATACTTAACTGATGCTATGACACCATCTCCATTTGTGCAGCTGGGCTCCAAACTGAATCAAGAAGAGAAACTATGGAGAGAGTTTATTTATTTATTTATTTATAGCATTTTCCAAATTAGAGTGATGCCCTGATCTGGTTCATAATGTTATCATGCAAACAGCTTTGCTGGCATAAATAACAGAGATAGTATGTTGCAGCAAAAAGAGGTATAAAGCACGGAGAAGGTAAGTGGAAACAGAATCTCCAGCCAGTACTGTTTTGAAGGCTTGTTGTCATGAAGTATAGTATCATAGTTTGAGTTGGAAGAGACATTTAAAGGTCATCTATAGCCCCTGCAACAAGCAAGGACGTCTTCAACTTGATCAGGTTGCTCAGAGCCCCATGCAACCAGACCTTGAAAGGTTCTAGGGATGGGAAAGTTATCTCTCTTTAGTTTAAACCATTGCCCCTTGTCCTATCATAACAGGCCCTATTAAAAAGTCTGCCACCATTTTTCTTATAAACCCCACTTAAGTACGGAAAAGCCACAATAAGGTCTCCCCAGAGCCTTCTTTTCCCCAGGCTGAACAAACCCAACTCAGCCTTTCCTCATAGGAAAGGTGCTCCATCCCTCTAATCACTTTTGTGTCCCTTATCTAGATGTGCTCCAACAGGTCCATGTCTTTGCTGAACTGAGGACTCCAGAGCTGGCAATGAAAGGCATTTGATAGGACCACCAGCCTAACAGAGACAAAAGGAAACATTTTGGCTAGTGTGAATATGTTCTGTTATGGACACCGAAGTGTGGTGTCTAATCTTTTGAGCTCATTCATTGTAGATCCTGAGTAAAGATAAGAAATGGCAATGCTTTACATTGTCCCAAAGTATTTTGATGTGAAAGGATGGAAATTTTCTTTCACATACCTATATCATTTCCCAATCGTAATTGCTCTAGTTAACTGTATCATTTGTTTTCTTACTGATCACTAATGATTATTTTTCCAAGCTAGAAATGTATATTCTTGTGTCTAATCATTACAGTCAAGCCTCTGTTGAATCTGAAACTTCTTTGTTTCTGTCAGTGTGTTTTCTATTTGCACTCATTTGATGAAATCTTGGGAGAACCCACCTGACAAACATAATTTACCAAGCTTCTACACCTAAAGATAGCTTAATTAGGCAAAATATTGCATTTGAAAGAAGGAAAAATTAGGACAACAAAATGCACAATAAATTAAAAAAGCCTAAACATTTGGAAAAAATGCCTTGGCAATTTGAAACCAGTTCTGTTGATTAAAGAAAGAAAATTAAATTTCAAAGAGTAAAGAAAAATACAGGAATTTTCTTACATTTGGAAAAAAAAATCATAAAGCTCATTTATCTCCACCTAGTTTGTGTCTTAATTAACAAAAATAATAAATATAACTCTGAAGTAAGCCTTTGTAAAATGTAATTGTGTGATCCAGATCATGGAATAAACTTAATTTGTGTCAAACTGAAAAGCATTTTTAGATAAGACTGTTACAACATCTAGCTGTTTACTGAGCATGAATGTTCACATGTGTATAAAACAACTTACTATTATGAGTTGCTATTTGTTACTGAAATTGGATTTCTCCATTACGAAATACAGGACATAAGATCTTGGCTCCTTCCCTGATTGTGTTTTTCTGTATAAAAGGATCAGCACTACCTAGAAGGACGTTGTCCCTGTGAAGGGGACCTGAACTAATGGAAGTGTAGTGGGGACCAGTTCAAGGATGTATTCAGGAGACCTTTTAATGAAGGGAGAGAGAAGAACTTACTAAAGCAAGATAAGTGATGTAAGGGTGGATGGATATCTAAATCAGACAGAATTTTAGAGGTGACTAAACTGGAGGTCTACCAATCTCCTGGACCAGCCTGCAAAACAGAAGTATGAAAATTATGTCCTTGACTCATCTTCAAGGAGATGTACATGCTTTTTCAGGATCTTTGATATGAATATTTAAGAAAATTATATCTTTTTTGTGTGTGTGTGTCATGGGTAGCAACTACCTGGTAGGTAGTGACTATGTACCTCCCTTGATATTTTTAATTGGTTAGTTGTGGTTTTAATTTGGACAAGCTGAAAAAGGCAGACGTGTCTGTAGCAGGACTGAATGAGCTCACATTTATGGGTATATAGATTATATCATAATTTAAAAAGTATACATATCTTTATTTATATATGGCTTTGATTATATATTTTGCAATTCTCAGGCATGCATTGAATACATATGTGCATATATAAACATACATGAAGGTTGGAGAGAGACTTTTCCAAGGAGTGTCCATGACAGGACAAGGGGAAATGGTTTTTAACTGAAGAAGAATAGGTTTGTACTGGATATTAGGAAGAAGGTTTTTAGTACAAGGGTGGTGGGACTCCATAACAGATTGCCCAGAGAAGTTGTGGCTTTCCTCTCCCTGGAGGTGTTCAAGAGCATGTGTGATGGGGCTTGGAGCAACCTTGTCTAGATGAGAGGTGTCCCTGCCCATGGCAGGGAGACTGGGGTAGATGATCTCTAAGGTCCCTTCTAATCTAAGCCATTCTATGAGTCTATGACTAAAATTAATATGATATGTACATTTAATCCTCATTACATCACAATGTAATTATATTGACATAAAAAAGAACCACATGTGGCCATTTGTCAGAAAATCAGCCATACATACAATACTTTTTAGAGTTTTTCTCCAGAGAAGAATCTACTGGATTCCTAAATTGCAGTCCAACTGCTAAAATATAGAGGGGCTGTTCAAAGAAAAGCACTGTATATGTTTGATATATACATGTATACATTCAGCCTCGGGTGTGTAAATAAATGTACTTATCTATGTATCTCTATATTTATATATGTCTAAAGAAGAATAGATGAATCTAAAAGGTGATATATCAACTAAGGCTCTTCAAGCATTTTCAGTGATACATAAAAATATAAACATATTTATAAGTCCCTATATTATATATATACATATATACATATACACATATATATATACATACATACATATATGTATATATATGTAATTTTTTAGCTGTCCACATGTGACTGCTGGAAAATATATTGCTCAAAAAGCCATAACAAGCTTCATTTTTAATTTCATTTTCTCCCTCTTTCCACGCTCTTTATTTTTCTAAAAGAGCAAAGGTTGTTGCATAACTTTTTGGCTGACAATATAAGAAAACAAAAGCAGGGTTTTTTATTTTTTCTGTTGTGTTTTGGTTTTTGTTTTGGTTTTTTTTTGAGGTTTTTTTTGTTTTTGTTTTTATTTTTTGTTTCTTTTTTAATATTTTTGCTCTTTTTTCTTTTTTCTTTCTAATTTCTTTTTTAAGCATTGAATGGATAACTAATCCTTGTATGGCTGAAAAATATACTCTGAAGTTCCTTGAAGTTCCTTCGTAAACCTCAGTTTTCTCCTTATAATTTTTAATCTTTCTAACTTTGTCAACCTATCTCATGTTAAAACTTCAGATTACATCTATCAAAATGATCCTAAAATGATTGTATTCAAAACAAGATCACAAATGAACAGACTATTCTGAAAATTACCTTGCACTTTCAGCTGTTCCTTTTGCCCCTGCATTAAGAAAAAATAAAATTTTTTTTGAGGTCAAATGGTTCATCTGGGAGATCATACTTCCAGTCCAGTTTTAATCTCTGCAAGTCAATTAAATACTTCATAATGAAATATATTTTTCTGTATTCTTTTGTCATAAAATCACTGCAAATATGTGCAGTCAAATGGTTCTAAAATCAGTAGGCTGCCAAAGCAGACTGGACTTCACTTTTGCTTAGGGCAGTTCTTCTGAGCTTTCATATTGTATTCTCTGTGTTCATTCACATGTTTCAGTGATCCTTGATATAGTAACAGCCATATACATTTGAAGTTGTTTGTTGATCTTCTGTGGGAAGCTATTTAAGGTTGGAAGCATTTCTAATTAATTTCTTTCTATCCACTGAGTTTACCAAGAAAGTGAGTTTGTGACAGTTTTTACAATAGCTCCTTATCTAGAGGCTATGTGCAATGTAAACCAATAAAACTGTTTCAAAGCTTTTGGATATAAGATATTTTCAAATTCAGAGGAATTAGACAAAAATAATATTCTTCATTTAAGTTTTTTCTGTAAATGATATTGCTAGAATTATGTCTAATTGTCTGGTTTTAAAGATTTTAATTTTGTTTTATTTCAGTTATGCTCTGTTTTTCAGCATCTAAGCGGGGTTCCAGAGATCCCATCACAACTAAAAGTTTATTTTAGATTGTGTTTCTGTGTTGTAACAACTTAGGGCCAAAGATTCAAAATTTTGCTACCTTGTCTATATTCCTGTTTCCCAGGGATCTTGTTCTGAGATTACAGCAGTTTGTACAATAACATTTGTGTTGCATTGTAGGTGTCAGCTCATGAGAAGTGGCAATAAAGTGATTTGGTTTATTGTTAATATTTTTTCTTCTTCAGATTTTCTCTCTTGAAAGAAAACATGATTAGGTATAGGCAATGTACAATCCTTACTGAGTACTTCCTCATGAAAGTAGTCATTCTGAAGCCAGTGGGAGTTTTTGCATGACAGAAGTTAAATATGTATTTGAATCTTTCAAAGGCTGCACTGACAGAGTGACTTGACCTATCCTTGCATTTTGCTTTCACCAGATAATACCTGGGCATTACTTTAGGATGTTAACATTTAAGAGTTTCAGCAAGAGCAAATAAAGACTAGTTTATGAGACAAGATATCTATTTTTTAAAAATCAGTTTAAAAAAACCCAATCAGGTAAAATTCAAAGCTTGCAAGATGTTGAAAATGTCTTTTTTTCTTGGTTTAGATCTCTGAGAGACTGCTATTTTGAGGCCATCTTTGATTATCTTTTAAAGATGGTGGAGATCAGGAGAGGCTCCTGAAGACAGAAAAAAAACCAACACCATTTCTGTCTTCAGCAGAGGCAAGAAAGACCTGGGGAACTACATACTGATCCACCTCATGTTTTTCCTTTGAATGGAGATGCAGCCTATTACCCTGGAAAACATCTCCAAACATATGAATGACAAAAGTTGATGAGATGTCAGCACGTATTTATGAAGGACATATCATGCTTGATCAGTGTTATAGTCTCCTACAGTGAGGTGGCTGGCCTGATGAATAATAGGAGAGCAACGGAAGCTGTTTGTCTTGACTGTCAACTAAAGCTTTCAACACCATAATATCCTCACAGACAAAATTATGAAGTACTGATTTAGATAGATAAAAGGACAATGAAATGGAATGGAAACTCACTGAACTGCTGGCATCAAAGAGCAGTGATCAAAAACATAAAGTCCAATTAGGGGCCAGGGTCAATCCTGCTCAAGGTATTCATTAATGATCAGGAAAATTGGATAACTGTACCCTCAGCCTGTTTACATGTAAAATGGGAAAGAGTGGCTTATATGCCAGATGGTTGTGCTGCCATTCAGAGGGACCTGGACAGGCTGGAGAAATGGGCTGACAGGAACCTCCTGAAGTTCAAAAAAGGGGAATGAAAAGTCCGGCACCTGGGGAGGAATAACCCAGTGTACACCAGTACATGGCAAGGGCTGAACAGATGGAGAGAAACTGCAGAAAAGGACCCCAGGCTGCCTGTGGACATGAAGTGAGCGTGTGACGTGACAAACTGCTAGAAAGAACAACAGTGTCCTGGGCATCATTAGGAGGAGCAATGCCAGCAGGTCAAGAGACCTGATCCTTCCCTGCTAACTCAGCTCTGGTGTGGCCATATCTGGAGTGTTAAGTCCAGTTCTGGGCTCTCCATTACAGGAAAGATAGGGACAGATGAGAGACAATCCGGTGAATGATTGTGTAGCTAATTAAGAGACTTAATTATCATTCACATGAAGCTGAGAGAGCTGGGACTGTTCATCCTGGTGAAAAGAAAAACCAAGAAGGATCTTATCAATGTGCATAAATAACTGATGGGGGGAAGTAAAGTATTGAAAACATGACTAAAAAAGCCTCAGGACTCCCTGCTCTAGGTAATTCTGCTTAAGCAGGAGAGTTGAACTAGATAATTACCAGAAGTCCCTTCACACCTCAGCCATTCTGTGATTCTGCAGAGATGCATATAACTCAGGACTGGGATCAAAAATAAGATCTCTTATACACAGAATGTTTCTCAAGTAAAATAAAATTGTTCTGGGAAGTAACTAGGGATTGAAATAAACCTTTAATTCTAATGCGAAGGAAAGAAGAAATGATTGTCCAATTGAAGATAATTCTCACCAGCCTGAAACAGATTTTCAGGATTTTTTCAAACGAGTGCTGTAACATGTACTGAAACTGGTTATTTACAAAGTATCTTGCAATGGTTAAATTTTCTGATGATACTTTAAATCAAACTGAATAAATGAATGAAAATAAATGTCCGAAAATATTACTTGTCTGAAAGATGCATTTTTAATCTTCTTGGTATGATGAAGGAGAAAAGAATAAATCATACATAAAATTCTCAAAAGGTGCTATTGTTTTCACACTTCTAGTGTAATCAGCAGAACCTGAAAAAAAAATATAGGTTTGTGGGGAAAGATTGCCCATTTGTATAGCAAGGTTTCTTCTTAAGATCTGAGATATAAAGGTCTTAATATTTTTTATCGAGATGGGAAGGTACAGATCTGCTAGTGATTTAGAACATAGTGGGGTTTTTTACATAAATTTGCTCACTCCTAAGTTCACAAGGAATTCACAAAGGAATAATTTGCTATATGTCACAGTTACAGAAAATCTCTGGCATTTTTTGGATCACTGGCCATGAACAGAACTCTGTGGCAGTTCATTTTTCATGATTCCCTTATCCTCTGGTTGAAGACAATGGATTGCCACTGACGATGGTCCAACTATGCCTTTTCAACCTTTTTCAGCCTTTTTAGAAAAAGAACCCAGCACAGCCTGTCCTTAGAAAAAATATCAGAGGAGTGACGGTGTGTAATATTAGGAACTAATAATCACAATTACTTGTCTATAATGGGGGAACAAATTTTTTGGCAGACTGTCACGGTCACTGACAGCCTCATAAGGCAGGGGAATTCAGCTCTTCTCTGGTGAGCATTCTATATATTCTAATATTCTAGAACAATGTCCTTGTGGCCCTTACATTTTCTGTGATACCCATGTTGTGGCTTCAGGATGGCTGGAAGGTTGAGGAAGGATAATGGAAGAATCCACATTTGGTTACATCATGAACTACCATTATCACTAAATCCTACTGGGGAATCTCAGCTTTTTTTGACTAGTGGTAACCCAGAGATATCTTTGTTATAAACTTTTTGTTTCCTTGTGTGCAATATATTCAGCACCTGTGCCTCTTCCTTGAGTTTCCTTTGCTTTCCAGAGCTTACTTGTTGCAGATTACATGCCTGGGAAATGTTAGTAAGTGTGCTCTCTGCAAAAATACAGTTCATGGTATTGGTGCCATGTGTCCCTTAACATGACACAGTCCTAAATGATTTGGTCACAAACTATATTTTCAAGATGGCCTCTTCTGATTCACAGGTCAGAATGGGCAACAGCTAGTTATTGATGAACTTACAAAGATTTGAGGGTATTTTGAGTGCTTAGTATATATTTCCTGCACATGGTTCAAACACAGCTGTGGAAACAGGGTTAATTAGCATTTATATTGTCCTCCATGTACCTTCTAAGTCGGTTATATGCTTATTTTTCTCTTGAGTATGGAGGTGCCACCAGTGGTAAGTATAGAATCACAGAATCATTCTGATTGGAAAAGACCTTTAAGATCACTGAGTCCAGCCATCAACCTAACTTGTTGATGGGCAGTACTAGGCCACATTCATAAGCACCACATCTACACGTCTTTTAATACCTCCGGGGATGGTGATTCCACCATCTTCTTGGGAAGCCAGTTCCAGTGTTTGATAACCCTTGCAGTGAAGTAGTTTCTTCTAACATCCAATCTAAAACTTTCCCAGTGCAACTTGAGACTGTTTCCTCTTGTCCTATCACTTGTTACTATGGAGAAGAGACTGACCCTCACCTCATTACAACCTCATGTCAGGTAGTTGTAGAGAGAGACAAGGTCTCCTCTCAGCCTTCTTTTCTCCAGGTTAATAACCCCTGTCACCACACATGCTCCTCATAAGATGTTCTCCACACCTTTCACTAACTTTTTTTTTCCCTTCTCTGGAATAACTCCAGCACCTTAACGTCCTTCTTGTAAGGGGGGGGGCCCAAAAATGAACACAGTGCTTGAGGTTCAGTCTCACCAGTGCTGAGCACAGGGAGACAATCACTTCCCTTCTCTTGCTGGACACACTATTTCTGATACAAGATAGGATGCTGTTGGCCTTCTTGGCCAATTGGGAACACTGATGGCTCATGTTCGTCCAGATGTCAACCAGCAGCTCCAGGTCTTTTATTCCTTTCAGCCACTCTTCCCCAAGCCTCTGGTGTTTCATGGAGTTGTGACATAAGTGCACTCACTGACCACTGAGCCTTACTGAACCTCATACGATTGGCCTTGAACCATCGATGCAGCCTGTCCAGATCCCTCTGTAGAGCCTTTCTACCTTCAGGCAGATCAACATGCCCACCCAGCTTAATGCCATCTGTACTTCATGTTTTCATAAACATTCAATATCTTTTTATCTATCAACCTCATTTAAAAGATATTTACCCTATTTTCAAGATAAAAAAGACATCAAAGATATTTGGGGCAAAACCCCAAACAAATAAAAAATGTCACAGACAATCCTGACCTGATTTTTCAAAGCGCTATGTGCAGTATTTTTATGTTAAAAAAGATCTCAAAAAGGCTTCTGTTTTAGTAGCACTTACCAGTTCTGAAAATTAGATCTCACTAAACAACCTAGAAAAGGAGGAAAAGAACATCAAGTAACTGTGAGAGGTGTAATTTAAGTGGATTGTAAGGAAGTAGATCACTATGGAAAAATAAAGGACAGAGTCAAATTCAGGGATAGAAATCATATTGATTCTGTTCTTCTCATGAGACCACCTGTTCCTTGCTTATAATTCCCTGTGATACCATTTAAAATATTTTTTGCTGTAAGTAAATTCCTACAAACAAATAAAGTTCAATTAAAAAAATGGATCACTAAATCTTCTAGTTTGTATGTCACAAGTCCCTAAAGTTCATCCAGCTGAATTGAATCCTAGAAGTTGTCTCAGCCTGTAGACAATATAACCTATCATTTTAAGTCATGAATTCCTGAAGGGCATTTTCTATTGACCTGTTTTTTCTTATTCTGTATGAACACTGGGTTGAGTTTCTCTAATATGAAAAAAATTATTAAAATGTCATTTGTTATCCATCTCAATATTTTCTTTAAGCCACTTGGATATTTTCTCTAGTGCATCTGATTTAAAGACATTTATTCTGAAGAACCATTAGTATAAGCCTTGGTTACTAATGGGCTGGAAACTACCTCATCATCTCATTTTTTACAAGACTATCAGGCAGCTTCTTTTTTAAATACATCAGAAACATTTACTAGAATATTCCTGTCTCTGTATGATTTTAAATCTGGGAGTTTTAAAATTATTTAAATATATAGCTCTTTTTAATTGTTAAATTGTGAGGTCTTTTATTCTTAACAGTCTTTGAAAATCTGTGTTTTTAATGACAGCTGTAATAATTGTGAGTCTATTAGTTTGAATTTCATATATCCATTTCCTGTACTTCATAATAATTAAATACCTTCATAGTAAAATAAGTTGACTAATAACTATTTTAGCTTTTAATATCTTGAGGTTTGGTTTTACTGTTTGTTTGTTTTCTGGTTTGCTGTTTTGTTTTTTTTTCTTCTTGTTTTTCCCAACCCTAACAATCTATTCCAAAGAATTTTCTTCAGCATTGGGAAACTGTTTACTTTGAAACATCACAGATATTATTGGTTGGGAGTTTCCTTTGTTTGCCTGTATATACTTCACAAAATATCAGTTTGGAATATAATTATGTTAATTAACCTTTACCAATAAAAAGGAAGCACGAAGTACATTTACTAACTCTTGGATACAAAGAGTATGAGAAGTTTTATTTTTAAAAATATATTAATTTATAATTTTTAGCAACTCCAACAATTAGTCTGTGTTGCACTTTCAGATTCTTTGTTAGGCAATTCCCCTATAACACCCTGTTTTGTTTTCTGCATCCAAGGCCATTGCAATCCTTTCATATGGTCTGTTGATTTACAGTAAGCACTGACAAAAGACCCTCCTGAATCTTGTCTTCCTTTTGCCCATTTAATCATTATGTTGTTCTCAAAAACACTGTAGAAGTTTTCAATCTTTTAACCATACAAAAAGTTTTCAATCTTTTAACCATACAAAATGTTCCACCAATTTTCAGTTATGGCAATTACAGCAATTTTCTTATCATTAATTGGGGTTGCTGTTGATTACACCTTGCTTTGGCTTTAAGCACAAATGAAAAATTCATCTAGGGATACTTTTCTAACCTCCTTCCTCTCTATTGTTGCACGTGACCTCCAACTATGAGTGTATTAACTAAAGCTATTGTAACCTGTTCTGGAAAGTAGACCCATTTGCAACAAAACCAAAATCTTCAGCTTCCCAGGATTAATACAATAGAGTGAAAGGACAGACAGGCCCTTTAGAGTGCAACTTGCCCCATCCTAAGTGTGATATGTAAGACAAAGAGATAAATCACCTTTTAGAAATACCCATATTTCTATCAACTACTAAGATATCACAAGCCAAAATGCATACATTTGATATCTTCCTTCTAAGTGATTAAATTTAGACATCTTGAATCACATCTTTGAAGATGAACTTTTCTTCTTTCTTTCATTTTACTTCTACTTACAGAAGTAGTACTAAAATTATGAACTTCTGCTACTTTGCAGGTAAGGATTTCTAGGTCTTTAGAATTCAGATGTTTCTCACTTTGTATTTTCAAAGGATTACTTTTATTTTTTTGAAATGGACAGTAATTTCTAGGAACAAAGGACATCCTGACTAAGCATAGCTTGGTTTTAGTTGAGAAAAAAAATTATATTATCTGGTCTTTATAGTTCTAAATATTACTCTTTAATAGCCACCAATAATAATAATATAACAATAGTCAGGACAAAAATCTAATTATTTCTTCTGTAGTTCTTAGAACAAGTATTTGTGTAATTTATATGTTGCAAATACAGTTCTTTAGGTAAAGAGGGAAATAAAGGAAACCTTGGAATTATGCTATTTAGACCCATTTAACAGCCTTCTGAAGAATAGCAGTGGAAAGTTTAGATGTCGAAGACATATCTTCAGGAAACTGCATCCCAGTAGGGGCCTATTTATATCAACCTATCCCTACAATTTTCAGATTTCAGCAGGGGATACAGGTCTGCTCCTACAGTCAGAGCATCATGCTCTCATAAGAATTGGGATGTTCATTCTTGGATTATTGGTGTTATAATGAAATATATATTTAAATTATACAGGTTTTAATATTCATTTTTAACCCATTAATTACTGTTAACTTTGTTCATGCTATTATGACCACTATGAGCTTGTATAATTGAAATCTGTATCAAGCACAATATATATATTGAGATTGTCTTTTTTTTGGTTTTTGTTGGGATAGTAAGAGGTTAAAAGTGTAGTGTCAAATCCAAAGGAGTTATTAGGAATTCTCCTGGGAATCTGACACAGATTGTTAACAGATCTAGCAGCAAGTGTCACAGTATCTTGCACTTACGTATTGGGGATATTATATTTCTATGTCATTCAGATATTCTTTCAAGTATCAACTAACCTGGCTTCACAATGGCACTTTTATATATATGACACCATTTGATATGCATATTTTCAATCAGCAGTGTTAGGCTGAGCAGTAGGCAAAACACCAGCCTCTGCTCCTGTTCATTGTTCAGACCTTCACAGGCTCCTAATATTCACCTGCAGAATAATTCTTGTGGCTGTGCACTAGGAACTGACCCTGCTGGAAAAAGTTGGGGTTTTTTTTATTGTTTCTTTGTTTTTTTCTTTTGCTCGGTTACTTTGTAAATGCATCAGATTTACCCATTTTGCTTCACCACCAGAGCCCATTAATACTTAAGGCCAGGACAGAGACAGAAATGAGTGTCAGTGTGGGATAGGAAATGGGTCATGAACTGCTGAAATTGGCTTTAGCAATGTTATTGTGGAACACTTAATATGGCCAGAGTGGTTTATCAGGCTTATCCAAAAGCAAACAGGATGTTGTGACAGACAGTTTATGGAGCAAAAGGGAGTACAAGATGCTAAAAAAGGGAGAGATGCTAGAAGAATGTATGGGGAGAAAAAAGGAAAAGAAAATAAAGGCATGCAGTTCATTCAATATTAAGCAAAATTTAAACACTTAATTGGAAGCCTGCATATAACTTCTTAAGAGTTCCACTTTTAAAATAAAAAGTCCTTTTGTGTGTAGAGATACAAACCTAGGGGACAGCAATGTGCAGACAAGTGCCTTTAGGGACAGACAACGGTTGCAGACCATGCCCCAGGACATATTTCTGAACTTTGTCCATGCTGTTCAATGTAAACCACAAAAAAGCACCTCTGGAACAGACTCTATCAATCTTTTTCACCCACTGTGCTCCTTTCCCCCCACCTTGCCTCCACAGCCATAGGCTGCAGAAAAAGGATCATGCAGACAATTTTTGATTCAGTGATGCTTAAATGATTTGCACAGCTAAAGTGTTTTTGTGAGATGTTTTCCTCTCCTTCCTCTTCTGAAAATATGTGGGCAGAGAAATCATCAAGATATGTGTCTGAAGACCCCTGAACAAAAGATGTCTTATTCCCTACATTCCTGTATGCTTACTCAGTCTATTAGGCACTGTACAGGTGAGTAGTGGTAGCACTGCTCCCTGCTTCCCTGCCCAGACTTTAAAATGAAATTAACATAAATTCCTTTCTTTTTGCATCATTACAAGAGGTATGATGGGTGAAGCCAGGAAGAATCTGTGCAAAAAAAAAAATTATAAACTAAATCCTTATGATTTTGAAGGTAAAGGCAGAAATATCTGAAGCCCACTGCATTACTGGAGTGTGTGTTTTAAACTATGCCATGTGTATGTTCATGTATGCATGTGTGTTTAGGAGATGAATATTTTTTGTCTGTGTGTTAGGAGGGAAAGTATTGCTTTGTGCTTCAAAATTCAGTGGTCCAAGTATACATTTTATAGATGAGACACTGATTTTATCCTTGCTTCTTGCATTCCATTTCCTGAGGCTTCAATGAATGTAAAAAGAAAGCTGCTGAACTGCCAGGGGCTGCAATCATGTCACTTTATATAAGCAAAGTAAGGTCTGGGCTGGTTGGTGCTGGCTGGAAGAACCTGAAGGAGAAAAAAGGGCAGTAGAGCATATTCACACATTGTAGATAAAGCTGCTATTTCTATTTTATTTTGTAGATATTTCTACTGTGCCTCACATCTGTAATTTAAGAATTGTATTTTTTATAAATTAAAAGCTAGCAATAGCCAAGAAAGTTTAATTTACACGATATATTTATGTAAAATTCATGGTAACATGAACATCTATTGCTTTTTTCTGTGAGTCATGTAATGCTCTCCTTAATTATTAATTACCATAAAAAGCAGTATTAAATGAAATTCAACCTAAATTCTTAGTGCAAGTTTAATCTTTATATCAATTAACATCCAGCTTCATTTTGTAACACTTCTTTTTAATTTCTCTGGAAGGATTTATTATCAATGTGACATAAAGGGAAATAAAACTTGAGAGAACTGACTTAAAACTGTTATTTTACTAGGAGTTAAATGCCTTGGAAACCTCTTTCCTGAACAAAAAAATGTGTAGCCCTCCATCCCTATCCCCTTTCAGATGAATGAATAGCAGAGACTTGTGTAGGGACACTGCTTGCAAAGTGGTATGTTCATGTGTAAGCTCAAGTTCAAAGGCAGTAGTATGTCCTGGACACTTCTGAAGAAACTCAAGGCAGTGCAAAATCCTACAGAAGGCTGCTTTTTTCATTTATTTATTTTCTTCATACTGGTCACCACAGTATTTTAAATAATAACAGGATCACAGAGCTGTTCAGGACTGAGAAAATGTGAATAAGACACAATGATTGTGTCCTGCTGGTTACCTGCTCTCTTTGACACTTCTCAGGAAGCTAAATGAACTTTCACACCTGGAACCAGTGTGCAGTGCATGCCTCCAGCCTTCCTGAGGTAAACATAGTTGAATTTGTTGGAAGTGATACATAGTAAACAACCCACAGTACAGAATATGTAATGATGGTGTTTTCATGAAGAAATGTAATTCTTTGGCGTTGTACATCCTTGGTTTACCTCCTGAGTAGAGCTGCATATTAAAATACCATACAAAGCTGTTTAATGACAAACTCTTTCATTGTCAACTCATGCAAAAATGTAGCTGGGAGGTAGCAGTAGGGGAAGCTTCAGGTAACAACTGGGACCACCCATCTCGGGGGAGCAGGCTGCCAGCACTTTCGTATTCTCCTGTACTTCGTTTCCGGTGATTGGAGCGGACACTTCTTCCTTTTCCTCCCGCCCGATGTCAGACAAAAGGTCAGCTATGGAGTGATGCGCCTTTCCTGACATGCCTTTGATAGCAAAGACTTTGTCCCCTAATCCTAGGAATGTCTTCCAAGTCCTACCACACCCAGGAGGAGGAGTAGGTAGCAGAGGTGCTGTGGGAACAACGTTAGACTTTGCTTCTGGCGGGGGTGCTGTAGGAACAACATTAGCTTCTGGCGTAGGCATTGCAATGGTGGTAGCGGCAGCTTTCTCCTTGGCTTTTATTTCTTTGAATGCATTAGTTGTCATTCTCCATGTACCTTCTAAGTCGGTCATATGCTTATTTTTCTCTTGAGTATGGAGGTCCCATATCAAGTCACCGGCCTCTCGCCAAAGTTCCCACACGAGCCTTGCAGATGGAGTGAAGGAGAGTTCTTGCTCTTGCATCCACATTATTGGCTTCTCTGGAAGCTTCTCATTAGCAGGGGTGCCTAATGACAGTCCCATTTTTTTCTTTTTTCAGTAAGTCAATAGAGAGAAGGTAGCAATCCTTCTTACCCAACTCGGGCTTTCCAGCTCTGGTTAACTCTATCCCGACTCTTCTGCTTTTTTGTTCGTGCTGTGTTGCACTGAACTGGCTCCCTCTTCCTGGTTCACCTAATCAGGGGCTAGACCGTGGTCCTATGCCTGCATTCTCCACCACATGTAGCCAGGTGCAGTTTGGCGAACCTTTCTTGGGGTACGGCACTCTGACGTCAAAGAGGTGCTCTCACCAAGGTGCACAGTCAGTGCTCCGATTTTGCTGCCTTCAGACTGGGCTAGCCTCATTCGGTGGTTCTGCTCCAGGCTCAGCTAACCTCCTCCTTTGGCTGCTCGAGAGTGAGCTGAGCGTGTTCCGAAGCTCACCTTTTATTGGCCCCTCAAATCCTGCTCATGCGCAGCTCAGGCAAACCCAGGCAGGGGCCAAGGCTTAACACAGGTGGGCTTAACACAAGCTCACGCCTCCCACCTCGTAATTAGCACTTGAGTGCCTCAAACATGCTGTGTACACATGTTCAGGCCGTTCCTCTACACATTCTGCTACACAAAACAACAAACTATTGTTTAAATTTCACAATCCTAATGTATGTATTTTAAAATTTGTATAGAAGAGTGCATTGTGACAGTACGACACATATTGGGAACTGTAATTTAATCTGATGTTACTTACTAATCTCCCTAAAAGATTACTTATGTCTTTGAGGAACATATGTCCTGCTATTTGAATGTGTCTCATAACACACCTTCATGATGTGTTGATTAATGTGGAAGCTTTGAGGGGACACAGAATAAATTAGAGGAAAAATAGCAAAAAAAGTAAATTAGCTGAAAAGTAGCAAAAGTAGCAAAGCAGCTGCCCAGCTGGAAGAACCTGAAACTATGCCAAAAAGAGGAAATAGTAATTTCATTTAAACCACAGTGCACCAAAATGATACTAATGTTAGAGTTTAATGCCAATGCAAGCAAATCACAGGTTGCATTTGAAGGTAGGGGCTAAGCAGGCCATAAGCACCCCAGCCCCCCTTTGAAGACCATCCCTGCTCAATGGTTGGGTGAACTGAGTGGATAAATATCTGTTTGTTTGGTGTAAAATACGCCTAGAAACACTTCCAGGTCAGTACTCTAGGCAGCCATGGCAGAACCACCACCTAACAAGCTTTGTGACCTTCCTAAACCCGAACATATAGAAATAAGTATAATTAAATAAGTACAAAGATTATGTACAAATAAGTACAAAGATTATGTACAAATAAGTACTGAATATAATTTTGCTGGGGTGTGAGTCAAACTTCCAGTAAAAGAAGTCCCACTATACACAGGTACTAAAATTAAAAGCAGGAGAGTAAGGTAGAACACGTCAATGAAAATATTCTGTTTTCTTTCTAGATCATGATCCAGATTTCTAGAGTTGAATTCTTAAAGATTTTGAAATATATTTGGAGTATATAATTCACAGTATGCACAGGGAAAGCTATGGGTTTTTAAGGTTTTTGCTGTTGTTGTTTGTTTATTTGTGGGGTTTTTTTGTTGGTTTTTTTTTTTTTTTCTTTTTGGGTAGTTCTTTTGAGGTTTTTTCTTTCAGAATGGTGAGAGCATTTCTACATTTTCTGTTCAGTTTTGTTTGCCAAGTCTTGTGCAATAGTTTATTGAAAAAATAAATGAAATAGTGTAACAGTTTATTGAAAAATAAAATCAGTGAATGCCACATTCCATTGCCCTAGTCCTTTAATATACTATCCAATTAAACTACTATGAAGATTGGCCAAAAAAGCAAGAATCAGCAACGAGTACAAGTACAGCATTCTCAGATTCCATGGGATCTTCTCTTAGTTATTGTGAGGCAAGATACACTTGGCTGAGTGGAGAGGATGTGTGAAATGTTAGCATCAAAAACATCTCTGCTTGACACAAGTTTCCAGTTTAACAAAGGAGCTCCTTTACACTTCAATATGAGGCAGAAATCTTTGTTTCAGCTTTGGAAAGTTATTGATCTTTCTTTGAATACCTTAAAAAAAAATAAATAAATCACAGCCTGAAAGATAGCCACGAGGAACAAGGAGGAAGGAAGGCTTTTAATAGGAAGAGACTTCATTGATTGTTAGCACTAAAATTGTGCTAAATTTTAGTTTTGATAAAATCCAACTGACTTCAGTGGAGATGAATATGCTAGGGCCTGATCTTTCAGTTATCATGTGTTTTGTTGAAGTTTTCATTCACTTAGTTTTTACACAGATTTTTAATTCAAAGGAAATATAAATTTTATACTCGTATCAAGAAATCATTTTTTCAATTAGAAATACAGTATAGAAATTAAGTCATTACATTTCAAAATATCTTTATCTGGTACGTAGATAAGCACCACTGCTCCTTTTGATAGATGGAAAAATATGGGCCAATACTAGCACAGATCACACAACATTTTGGTGAAGTCTATGAATAAACTCAGAATCTCAAAATCCAAACTTGTGCTCATAAATCTCAGATCCCACTTGTGGTTTGGATTTTTTTAGGGTGTTTTGCTTTGTTTTGCTTTGTTTAGGTTTTGTGTGTGTTTGTTTTTAAATGTTTCCACATTTCAAGGTTGTATAGACTGCATGATTTGGACATATGTCAAATATACTTTGAATGTGTAATGAGAGCATACACATTTATTAACAAATATTTGTGAGCAATAACTAAGTGATTTATACTGCTACTGCTTCCAGAATTCCGTGAGAACACTTTAGCATATAGTGTCAGACTTAGGTGTAATTATAGTCCAAATTTAAACTAATAAATCAGCTAGTGCCCAGGAATTCTCTCAGGTATCAGGACAAGACGGTCTATATTTTAAAAAAAGGTAAATAATGCTTCCATGTGCCATTTAACAATCCCTCAGAAAATTTATAGTTAAAGCTCAGGATGTAAAATATCGTAGGGACTATTCCTGTTATGCTGTTTGTATCAACCATCTTGCTTTGGAGATCTGGAGAATGTAATTCCACGATCTAGACCATATTGACCCTGTTATCCAAAGACCTTAGGTAATGGGGACTTTTCAGGTTTTTCTACAGACAGAAGTTCCTGTCTAAACACAAAATTTTGATATAGAATACTCTGTATTGTTTCCTACTTTCCCACATGAATTTTTTTTTTGTCACTGATGACATCTCAGGTTTCAAGACATCTACTTCTAGATTGAAAGTACTTTTTTTTCATGGTGAGATGACTCATATACAGTTCTGAGCAGAGAAACACTTTTCAATATTTTTTTTTTTTGCCTTTTGCCTCAAGTAACTTCAAAAGTTGAGATAGTGGATAATGAGTTTGGTTTCCTTTTATCTTTAGAATAGATTTTTTGCTTTATTTTAAGTGAAAGGAGTGTCTTGAATGCTTCCTAATAACCAGATTTTGAAAAAATTATTGAGTACTTGCATAAAAAGTCCCATGTCATGTTGAGGAAATCAGCCTACGTTGGTTAGTCAAGTGCTGCATTTTAAGTAACTACAAGGAGACTTAAGTAAATGATTAAATTTTTCCTTAAGAAGCTTAATTTTGCTAAGGGAATAAGAGCAATATCTTTGTGATTTAAGGGTGAGATATAGCAGCTAATCTACCAGATGAACCGAAATAAATTTGACATTTTCCTTCCCTCTGTAAAGTAAGTATACTAGAAATTGACTTTTCTGTTACAGCTGTTAAAGTCATGTGGGGGGTAGGGGCTAGCATTAAGCATAATTCTAATCAAAATGCCAACATTGTTTATTGTTTTCAGGTACTTTTTCAGCTGCAGATGAAGTTTTTTTGTGCTAAACTTATTCACCGGGAATAAATGTGTTATGTATCAGTTAAAATACTTATGTTCTTTAATTCTCTTGTCTTTAGGGAAAACACGGAAAAAGGCAGAGGTTTTATCTATTGAAGAAAACATAAAATTTATGTGTAGGCAAAACAAGAATGGATTAATTTCTGACACCAGAAAGTTATCTGATAATGCAGGGGAATCACATTCATTAAGCAAAGAGACACCTTACTGCATAGCAACTTGTCAGTTCTAAAAGGTACCACATAAATGTATATCAATATCAATAATACTAATCAGACAAAATGAAGAAGATCAAAGGTCTTCAGATTTATTCAGGATTAGAGAAAATAAGCCTGAATGTAACAGCTCCTGTTTTCCCCCTAATTGAAAAGCACTAATCTGTCAGTCTTGTTCAGCAGAGTCCTGACATGGCACTGTGCAAAAATACATATTTTTCATTTTTTGTGGCACCAGCATAGAAGTAAGTTTATCTATTATTCTTTTGAATGTGAAACTTTTCACACAGGTCTGTGGGGAGAGGTGTAGTCATAACCAGACAAGATTTATGATGGTCTAGGACAATAGGAAATATTAGTAGAGTTAATAAACGAAACTGTCAAAATCTGGCTGTCTCATATTCTAGTAATTTCTAGTGCTTATCCAGTGATTTTTTATGTTTATTCACTAGGCATCCATCCTAGGCTTTGGCTAGAGACAGTCAAGTTGTTAAGAAAACAGGAATATATCAGTTTGGTACTCTAAATCACTGCTACTGAGTGTTTACAATATGTATTTTTCTGAAGTTAATAAATGTAAAATCTGCAAAAAATCTTCTGTGTAGAAAGATAATTTTGTTTAACTTAAACATAGAAGCCTACTTATAACTTCTTTTTCTTGTCTGTATGTTTTTTTGCCTTCCTCTAAAAAGGATGTATCTTAGCAAGTAAAATCACATTCTGTAGTGTTTTAGCCAGTGTACTAAACAAAAAAGCAATACCTTTAACAGACTAAAACCAGCATTAATTTCCTATGTCTTGTGAAGCAAATTAGGACCTACACTAGGCCTTATTCTATCTAGTAGTAAGGTTTTGGTGACCCTTCATATATACATCTCTCAGGTTTATACTATTTTAAATTGTTATTATTTTTTAAAATATATTTTCTAAATATTGGAAAAGCCATAAGTATCAAAAATCAAACTTGAAGGGTTTATGACATGCCCTTGAGGTCATTCTCCTTGTCTTTGCCCACACAAACTTACATTTCTATGTATATATCTATGTGTCTAACTGAAAAAAATATGTAATCCTTTCTACTACAGTTTAAGATTTAAACAGGAGTGGCAGCTATGCTTTCCTCTGGAGCTTAACCTACAGCAGGAGACACAGAATCCCTAATACTGTGTAATAATAGTTATAGTCCCCTAGGTCAAGCTGCTGAGGCAAGTGTTCTTGGATAACAGGGTCATGCCATCTGTTCTCAATGGTATCAGTAGCAGTTTAGAGAAATAAGTTTGTGTATGTTACAAATGACCATAAAGTGTTATAAACTGTTGGTGCTGTATTTTGACTCCTACACAATCCCTAGTGGCACGATGCTGGCAATATACAGCATTGTGTTCTCAAGAACTAAATGGTTACTGCAGAAATAGGAGAGAAAAATTCAGTCAGGAAAGCCCTAATGAAAATTGATTGGAAAGGCTGGAGGATAGAGATATAGTATATCCTTTCAGCAGGAAACCTAGCTGCAGTGATTTTTTCCCCCTTTTTCATCTAACTTGTAGGTTAGAAACAAAGATAAAGCCAGACCTTGGGATCCAGAGGAAAAATAATACTGTATTTAGTGTGCCAAATTTTCTGCTGGTATATCTTGATACAGCTCAATTGACTGTAATGGAGCTTGGCCATTTTTCACCAGCCAGGAATCTGGTCTCTTGTAGTACGGAGGGTTGTCACTGGACTTGCTGGATGCTTTCAGTTATTATCTTTTCTATTCTTGCAATTGACTTATATCGTCATGGAAGTTTCGAGGTAGAGGACTGAAAATTATCCAATTTTTTTCATGAAAGAGAGAAATTTCCTTTAAAATATAATTGTTTTGTTGCTTTAAAATGATTTGAAATTAAGATTGCATGTTGGCCAGTATTTTTTAAAGTGTTTTAAGTGTTGTGCATCTTAATGCTCTTAAATTATGTTCTTTCATTTGAAATCAATGGCAAAGTTTATTTCTCTGTCTCAGATGAAAGTCTGACAGTAACTTAATGTCTCTGTACATTGCATGTGATTGTCTAGGTGATGTGGAATGATGCTGCACATAGGTCCTCTATAATAAAGCAACATAATAGTAAATCCCAGACCAGATAGAAGAAGCATACTGATACACAGTGTATAGACCTGAAATGAATAGTTGTCCCAAACTGGGACAAACTGGACAACTGGGACAAACAGTTGGCAAACTGGACATTGTGCTCTGTACTTGTGTGTGTGGGGTCCTCATTCAATAAGCCATTTGGAAACTGTTCTTTGTATTTGGGCAAGTGAAGTCCATCATTTGGTAGCCACCTTGACAAATGGGATACTGTCTTTATTTCATAAGAATTTAAGTGAAAGCAAGTGAAACCCTGTGGAAGCAGACTGCCATCTTGAGAAACACCACTTTCCTGTTTAAGGACAACATGCATGTATGAAAATGAGGTTCATTGTTTGGTCAACCCTATTGGGCGATATCAAGAGATAACCTGGACATGAACCCTCATTCTCCATAACCATTCTAAAACCCAGCAGAGTCTGAGCAAAGCAGGCAGAGCCTCACCCAGGAGAGGTGGGGCCAGGTACCATAAAAGAGGCAGACTTGGAACACTTTGTGCATGTGTCCACCATCCAAGGATCCACAACATCATGCCAAGATCATAGCTGGATTCATGGGTGGTGATATCTTTTCAGTTCATTTTTCTTTGTCTCTCTTTTTCTTTCTCTGTTTCTAACCTCATTCTTGGAACATAAGGGTAATATAATTTCCAATTTTTATAAATTTTGCCATTTGTAATCCATTGTTTTGAGAATAGTATTGCTGTGTGGGTTTTGACAAGCTTAATAGCCTTTCTTAATTTTAAGTACAGTTGTCTTTTGTTTAAACCTCCTGGTTAATGGTCAGTACTCCTGAGTAGCTTGCAGAGAATAAAAGAGGTTAATCACTCCAGCTGGGTTGTTAAAAGATATTAACTCAAAGAAGGTTACTCTTGCCCCAGGGGCAGTTAAAAAAGGTTAACTCTACTCATACCCACCAGGTGGGACAGGCCAAAACCTTACCCTAACCCTAAGACAGAGTGGGATGAGACACACAGAATACACAGTATCACTGTAACATTACAGAACTATCCCTTAGAAAAAACTCATTGTGGCTAAAGGTAAATGCGTAACAGCTGTCAAGGAGAATGAAGGGATTAAAATTATTGTAAATTTATGTTCTTTTGGATACTTATAGGAAATAGTGTACTTTTTTAACTTTTGTGCATTTTAAAGAGAAGAAATTCTTGAATATGTTTTAGGCAGAAGAACATATTCCCAAGTAGGCGGACAGTACATTTATACAGGAGACCTCTAGCTGTGGAATGCTGAGAAGGAGCTAAATATACTCCTGTAGGTGGGGTGGGCTGAATCAATAGGTTTGAAGAAGAGAAGTCAATTGGACTGAGTGCATCCAGACTTTTCAAAATATCAAGAGTTATTTTATGCTGCATTTTCAACTGGAATAAAAAATAAGGATTATGTTTTGCCTATCTGCTATTTTGCGTATGCATTTGTGGGCAAAATACAGTGTCTTGATTTAGCTGACAAGATACTTGATAGATGATCCTCATTTTGTTCTATATGCAGAACTGAGTTTTCACATAAGTTGAGTTGCTAACTCTTGTCAAACTCAAGAGTAGGTTTGATGCTTAAACATGATGTGAAATACCCAAAGAATTTTAAAGTAAACAAACAGTTGAATGAACAAACAGCTCATTAGTGTATCTACACAGTTTAGGCAATTCTCAGTCAGTCAAGAGTTGAAAGTGCAGTTTCAGGATTCTTGCTTTTTGACATAAATGTTCTTGAATTATTATCTGTTTATTTTCAACGAATGAAGATCTTTTTCAGGTTTTTGGCTAGTGGGGAACTGTTGTCTAAATAGAAAAGAAGGCCTTCTTGGCTGATGAGCTTTCATCAGATGCTAAGAGATCTGCCTCAGATGTTAAAAACCAAAAATGTACTTTAATCACATTTGAAACTGGGCATCCAAAAAGCTTAATCTTAAAGTATGTACAACTTTAAAATTTAACACAAAAAGGCAAAGCACGTAAACAGCTCTCAGAGCCTGCCACTTTGAGCAAAAGGAGGTAAAAGTTGCATAAATTGGAGGGAACAGGAGTAAAGATATTTTATTATTCAGAAACTAGAAAAGGGTTATTACACTCTGCTGCTATATGGGAAAGTCAAGTTCATTGTGGAGGACAATAAAGGAAGTAGAACAGGGTTTTAGGAAGTGTAAGACAGAAGACTGAAAGGAGAATTTGAACTGACAGGTGATCAAGGCTAAAATAATGACACCTCTTGCAAAAAATTGTATAGTGGAATAGAGGAAAAGTATGAACGAGCACTAAATTTTGTCTTACCAGAAAAAAATTACTAATGTGATGGGAGAGATTAGAGATTGTTTACTGTCATATTGTCTGGAATTTTTTCATGGAATACAGAGCAAATTTAGCATCTGAATCAAATGACAAAAGAACCTTATTTTTTAGTGTTAAATTTATTGAGGTTATTTACTAAATTCAAGGATGTTTTTGAAAGGTAGGAAAGCTAAGTATCATTTTCTGTAAAAAAGCTGTAAAGCTTAATGACAGCTAAACATCATGGTGATTGGCATGTTCAAAAGTTGGAGATGAAACAGATGAATGTAGGGATGAAAAAACTATTAGTTAAACACAATAATACTAACAGACAAGTAGAAACATGCTTTTCAAGAGAATTTCTAGCACCCCCTTTTACTCAAGGTCTGACATCTTGCGTCTCCTCTTCCTTCTCCCTAGTTCATGCTATGGAAAGGTCTCGGAGCTCATGAACTAGATTTCTCTTGGAGTGACTTAAATCAGGAGATGTACTCCAGGACCCCATGTAATATTATCCAACTGCTGAGTGCCTACCCCACAGGATCAGAATAAAGCTGTGCCAGACTAACTCCCCCTCATCAGCAGCTATTTTGCTCCTCATATTTACTCCCTTTTGTCTGTACTACTTGTTAATGTAGACCATATTCAACCACCAGCTTCATGATGTGCCATATGCTCCTCTTTCACCACCCAAAATGGATGCAATATCATTTATACAGATCAGGGGGAGAAGAGGAAAGTAAATCAAGATGAAATAATTTAGCCATAAATGTTTCATGCTAACAAAAAGATTTACTCTAGGTAAACATTTATAGCAATATCAAAACAAATTTAGACATGGTCTTGAATATAAAGCATTTCATGCATCAGAAGCAGGCATTTTATACATCCTAGCAAAAATCTATAGGTACACACACATCTAAGTTTATATAAACATAAGATAATATTCAAGGTTTTGTAATATGGTACAAATGCCAAATTACAACAAAATTTAAAATTAATTAGGTAGTTAACAAAGTGCACTGAAGGGTTTTTTTTCTTCCCAGTGCAACAGAAATACCGACTGTGCAGTGCTGTGCATGATTTATTTATAGACTGCTAATGAAGACATATCTAATCATCATAATTAATTGGTATTTTTGTGCTTTGGGGTCTAATTGCAAAAACTTTCATATGTTGGCTCAAACATATCATAGCTGTAAGGCAAAAATTCAGAAGAAAACTTGATTCTCTTTGTTTAAATTTGCTTTTCCATTGAGCTTACCTACTGTGTAGTGACTATAACTTAACGCTCATATTCAACATATGTTGAAGTGCTGTGAAAATGAGCTAGAAGAGGATGATTTGCAGGGATACTGTTACATGTCACTCATTCTGTATTTGTTGTGGCAATTTGCCTAAATTTTAAGTCTATTTAATCAACGTATCTTCTATTGAATATATCGACCTATACTGGTGCTACAAGTGGTATGCAACAAAATGCTTCGACTAGATTTTTTGTCTTATGTTTACCTCTCGACCTTTGTCAGTTTTTATTTTCTCCAGAAATAGCAATTTTATTTAACATTATCTCAATACATAACTCAAATTTCTATTCTCTGTCATGGATCTGAATTTTCAAGGATTTTCATTGTCCTGGGACAGCAAATTATATTTGTGGTTGGCATGAGTTTCTTGTCTTCAAATGCTTGGATATAGCCTTAATACTTGTAAAAAACACTTTTTCCTGTTTTGAATGTTCATGCAGATATTATCAGAAGTGGCATACTGTGTAAGGAACCTGCCAGAAATTCCTGGATAAGGAATTCTAGAAACTGAACTGAAGACCCTTGTATCAGATAGCACTGACCTCATCAGTTGAATGAAAGAAGGGCCTCCGCTAGTTGTTAACTCTAGGAAGAGCAATTCCTATGAACAATTCAAGGTCTCCAGATGAGGCAAAGGCCATTAAATACTTCTCTTACTTCCACTAAAGTGCTTGAACTCAAACAAGCCAATACAAAGCTGTTCCAGTGCAATGCTTAAATGGCATGCATACCATTCCAGCCTGTGCACTTTCAGGATATCATATGAAGCTAATTAGGTGCCTCTGTGAGTAATTTATCTTTTCTCAGATTTAAACAACTGGTTTCCTATTACAAAAGAAATAACTTTATTTCTCCTGGTCAAGGAGAAACACTTTCAGCTATTTTCAAGTGTCCCATCTGAGTTCCAAAAGAAAATGATTTGAATTGTTAAGTAACAGTGTTACTCATTCTTCAAGAGAAGAAATAGGAGAAATTTTCTCCTCCACTAGAAGAAGTAAAAAAAAAAGGCAAAAAACAAAACTACCGCATAAAAAAACTCCAACACGACAACAGGGACATAGTTAAAAGTAGAAACGTTTCTATCATCCTTTCAGTTTCCAGACATGAGCTGGTAAGGCCATTAATACTACAGTTTATAACAGATGGCCATTCTTGCTTGGACATACACATAGATCATCAAATTTCCCTTTGAGTTTCACACTCTTTAATTCCCACTGAAGTCAATGGGAGTTTCGTCTGTGTAAAGGTGAACAGAAATCAAGCTGCAGAAATATTTTCCTTTGTCTTAAGTGACATATTGCTGAATGCTGTGTTTAACACAGAAAGGAAACTGTCACAGGGACCAAGTCATAAGAATTTTGCTGTAAAGCTTGTGAAATAGAAATCTATAATTATTTAACTTTCTGAAGACTAAGAATGAAAAATTTATTTAATGAAACCAACAGTGACCAAATTGTCCATACATATTCTATACCTACATGCCTTTATCTTATGTCATACTTCTTGAGGATCCACAAAAAACAGGGTCCATTTTCCATTTTCCTCAGCATTCAAAGACAGTAAAATAAGGTATATCTGACCAAGAATATGAGGAATTTATAAATTTTGAGACTATTATTGTCTTCTTTTCTTTGTTGTTCTCTGTTATACTAAAAAAAAAAGACAAAAAACCAAACCAAAACCAAGCAAGCCAAACCCAAAAGCCAAACAACAATAAAAAAAAGAAACCAATCAAGTGAAAAACAATAAACAACACCAAAAGCCATGAAAGATCCACAGATCTTTTGCAGTCTGAGTGTGCTGCCTTTGGCTGGGATACAGTTAATTTTCTTTATAGTGCATAGTATATGAATATGCTTGGGATTTGTGCTGGAAAGAGTGTTGATAATACAGGGATATTTTAGTTACTGCTGAGCAGAGCTTAAACAGAGGCAAGGCCTTTTCTACCCTTTTCTACCCTCACACCACACGACCAATAAGTAGGCTGTGGGTGCAAAAGAATCTGTGAGGGGACACAATTGGGCCAGATAACCCCAACTGACCAAAGGGATATTCCATCCCTTATGATGTCATGATCAGCATATATAAAGCTGGGTTAAGAAAGATAAAGTAGGTCTGGAGTGGTGGTGTTTATCTTCACATGTCACTGTTATACGTGGTGGAGCCCTGCTTTCCAAGAGATGGCTGAACATCTGCCTGCCGATGGGAAGGAGTAAATTAGTTCCTTATGTTGCTTTGCTTCTGTGTGCAGCTTTTGCTTTACCTATTCAGCTGTCTTTATCTCAGCCTGTGAGTTTTCTCACTTTTACTCTTCTCACTCTCTCCACCATTCCACAAGGGTGGTGAGCTAGTGTGGGGCTCTGTGGGGATTGGATGCCAGCTGGGGTTAAAACATGACACTGAGTAATGATCCTCACTTTAAGAACACATAACTTTAGCTGTAGATGACCCTATAGAGTGCTTTTGACTTTTATCTATTGTAGAGACACAGGAAGAAATCCATTATTTTATGTGTAGTTTACTTACTCACATCATAAAGGGAATAACATTCCCCTGTGGAATTTGATAAATGATGATCAGAGCTGTAAACCTGTACTGACTAATCAAGTTTCTTCTGATCGATTGAAGTAACTGAAAATCAACAACAGATATTCCATGTATATTCATTTTTCTCTTACTATATTTGTATGATAATAAAAAGGGGATGTTTTCAATTCTCAAAAAATAATTATCTTGGCCGTTCTTAGCCTGGCAGAACAGATTGCTTGTCTTAGTGGTATTAGTCTAACAGGTAAGCAATCTGTTTTCAGAGCTTGACTATACTAAAATGAGCTATTAAAAGTTTAAATATATTTTTGGAATGAGGCAGTCAGTACATCATTCTTAATGCCAATATGTGAGTCTTTTTGTTTCAATGATGATATCTAATATGCTTTGACAGCGTTGCATGGCCACAAAAATATTTCCTAGTTTTCTCCTTGGGACCACCACTCACTCATATATTTAGTGACCTTACCTACTATATTTCTTTGGCTTTCAGGATATTCTGAAAGACCTGATAAAATCTTACACTTCACTTATCTTTGTTATCATGAACCTTGTGCTCAGTGGCAGCTATGAATCTATGCCAGAGAAATGAGAAAAAATCTTGAAACAACCTTTCATTTTAAAAGTGCAGGATGAAATAACATGCCTAACTCCTTAACCTGTGCAATTACTTCCACAGAAAATGCACAAAATTGTCTTCTTATTTTTGAGGTAGTACAGTTTCTGAGATCAGCAATTACTTTATAGCTTTGCAAAATTCTTTAGCCAGCAACACTTTTTTTTAAATTTAACTTTAGTTCAGAAAAATCCTTTAATTTCCTTTTAAATTTTGAATTGTTTCCAGTCAAGTACAGTAAAACTCCTGATTGTACCTTTCATTTAGTACTGAACTTTTCCTCATGATTGTCAATAATATTCTTAAGAAACATAGTAATCAATGTGGATGATTGTACCAGACAACGAGCACAAACTCATACTGTGAAAGTATTGTTGTGACTTACAATGAAAGCTAAAATAATTATTTTCTAAATTATGTCCTGCAATAGGATGCCACATGTGAAACTCGGCAAGATTTAATTTCAAAATGATCTCATAAATGTGTATATGTACAAGAACTCACATCAAGAGTGTTCATGCAGAAAATTCTAGGGAAGTTTTGGAATTATTCAGACATGAACCAGGAAAGATTTTGTGTCATATAAGTGGTCAGAAAAGAACATTAAGTATAGCAAAGAGCTGAGCTTTTGGTAATAGGTCACAAGTTGCCTATTTCATAAAAACAAAGCAAGAGAATTCATAGAATTATCAGTGTGAAAAGAAATTCCACCCAAAACTTTGGTATTATTCAGCATCAAAAAAATATCATGATTGACAGAACCCTACTGTTTTACAATCCCTAAAAATGTTTGTCTTTATCTGTATGTATCACAAGGATATTTGAACCAAATAGCAGGATATTTTCAACACTAAAGAGAAAACAATTTCTATTGTTTGATGGAAAGTGCAATTTTTCAGGGATACCCAGTGATTCTTCCTATCACTCCAGTGCATGCACATCTAAAACATGATTGATTCCGACACATCTGTTACCAACTTTTTATTGGTGAAAGAATCCTATGAATAAAAATCAGAAATGATTTGTTAGTAGGCAAATCACAATAGTTTTAAAGGAGTATGGTTTGGGTCCATGAAACAGTTTATTAACTTATTTCCCGATGACTACGAAATAATGAGCAAACGTTGCCTCATCACAAGCCATATTATTGTATGCTGCTTGTTAAACAGAAACTGTATTTGACCATGACCACCATTAGCTGGCATGTCTTATTAGTTATAACAAGAAGTTATATTAAAGTATGTTATCCAGTTCTGGATAATTTTGTTCTTACTGGAAAGATACATAAAGTAAAAAAAATGTGTTTTGTTTTCATTTTTGTTTTTCTTTTCTTTTTATCTGTTGATGTTGGTGATTTGGTCTAAAATGTGTATACCACATTGCTTTTCTCATGTGTAATGTAATTGTTAGGACAAAGCCAGTCACATCAGAGGATTTGTCTGTCTTCCACCATTCTTCGTGCATTTTCTGCATCTTCTCTCATGTGCTGGCTTTCCAATGATTAAAGTACTATCTCAACTAGCTCCATCTATTTTCTCTACATTACCACAGTATCACTGTATTGTTTTGTGCTTTCTTTTTTTTCCTCAGGAAATAAAACATCTTCAGGAAAAATATTGTATGTGCTTTAACCAGGCTATGAAAGGCAAGAAAAATGTGTGTCTGTGTAAAAATTTATCTCACTATCAACACAGACAGATGGACAGATCAGTTTTGGGCCTCTTACTACAAGAAGGACATTGAGGTGCTGGACTATTTCCAGAGAAGAGCAACGAATCTGGTGGAGAGTCTAGAGCACAAGTTTCATGAGACATGGCTGAGGGAACTGGCATTGTTTAGTTTGGAGAAAAGGAGGCTCAGGGGAGACCTTATTGCTTTCTGCAGCTATCTGAAAAGGTGTTATAATGATGTGAGTGTCTTCAGACTTCTCTCAAGTAGTGAGAAACCGGATGAGAGGAAATGCCCTCAAGCTGTGCCAGGGGATATTTAGATTGGATAGTGGGAACAATTTCTCCATCAAAAGTGTTGTCAAGCATTGGAACAGGCTGCCCAGGGAAGTGGCGGAGTCACTATCCCTTGGAGGTATTTATAAGACTTGTAGATGTGGTGTTTAGGGACAAGGTTTGGTGGTAGACTCGGCAGTGCTAACATTAAGGGTTGAACTCAATGGTCTTAAGGGTCTTTTTGAACCGAAATGATCCTATGATTCTATAATAATATACAGGATTCTCATGGAGAAATAACAATGACAAAATCAGTTGGCTGTGTAAATTTTTAACAGGTCTGTCACTTCCTTATTTAGTGAGCAGCTCAAATTCAAGATGGCTAAATGATAAATGTCCCCCCTTTTCATCCTCAAAGTGTTCTTCATTACACCATTTCTTGATCGTGATGGATAAAGCCATCTAATACTGCTGGAACCTCAGTTTAAATCCAACTCATGTGCCACTACAGGTGTTGCTATTTAAGTTCTGTTTAGCTGTTATAAGAATTATGTTTTACCATCTGTAAAATAATGTAATTTTTCTTGGACTCTAAAGTTAAATTTCTTTTCCAGAAATTTGTGATTTTTTTCTCACATCTTATTTACTTCAACATCTGCTGTATTAAAAGAAACCTTATTCTGCTAAAAGGACCCCATCATTTTGTCAGTCCTGGATTCAAGTTCAATTCAAAATTTTATACCTGAATTTTAAATCTTTGGTTCATTTTTAAACAGTATGATCCCCAATTTCTTCTGTCATATACTTTGCGGGATATTAAAATATTATAAATATTAAGGGAATATTTCTATCTATAGCTGCCAAACAACAGGATTGTCTACCTTCTGCTGCCTGAATGATCTCAGAGTAACTTGATTGCTTCTATAATTTTTTTCTCATTTCTTCTAAGCCCCTCATTTATCTGAATGCATTTATTTCCTCTTGTGTTACACTCTGTCTGGCAGCTACTTGAAATAAGAAATTCCTTTTTGTTTTCTCAGTATGCACAATACGTAGTACAATAGGGCTCTAGTCCTTAGATTAGGCATGAAATTCTGCTGGACAGTGAACAAAATTAACAAGATAATTTCTGGGCGGTGGAAACTGTATCATTTGCACTTGTCATCAGAAAACTACTGAAAGATTTGTGACCTAAACACTCCAGATTTTGCATTGCTGAAATCAGACAGTAGTACACCTGGGGGAGCTCACCAGAGAGCTAACATGCACTGCACATCGACAGAAGTGTTTGCCTTTGACAAAGGATCTAAAGCTCTGATAATATGGACTGTCATTTTAACAGAAGAGTGAATTTTTGATTTTTTTTTTAACTCCTTCCTAGGACTTTTTAGCAAATCCATCTGTTTATGACAAAGCTAAAGATTCAGATATCCTATCCATGACCTTCAAAGGGGGCATCTTTCCTATTGCACATGATCCACTGAAATCAATTTTTAAAATCCTCTGAATGTTAAAAATATTTCAGGTTCTTTTTCCAGGCAAAGAGGCTGTGACAGAAGGTAAAAAGGAGCACCCTAGGAAGGTAATTCAGTTATGTGCAAAGAACCACTTTATCTTTCTGAAAAGCAGATAAGGTTCCTAGCAGGAGAGGACCACATACTCAACCAGCCTTATGGGCATATGCAAGATCTCATGCCACCAGAAAACGTCTTGATGAAGTGGAATGTGCTGTTCTGGTAATTAAACCAACATCTTAATTAAGATACTTTACTTCATATATAAACCGGTTTATGTGAATCCCCCTAGAATGTATTTTTTTTTCCAATCTATTTAGTTTCTATTATTTGAATTGAAAGTGTAGTAAATTTTAGACAGAATTTTAAAATGCAGATTTAGTGAGTTGATCCTGATCACATCAACTCACACACAGAAGCCTGTAGGACCCTCCTTCAGAACTTCATGAGCTTTTTCCAAAATATGAAGTCTTAGAAATTCTCTTTTTTTACATGAAAATCTGTAGAGCATGGAACTCGTATCATCTCTTTTACTTTGGTAAGTTTTTTGTCTGATTTTTTTTTTTTTTTTCACAGAGCTACACTGGCTGCAGTCCATCAACAACTTCCAGAGATTCATCTCTTCTGCCTAAGTTTAGATTATTCATACCTTACTATGCACATACAACTAAAGTATCCAGAATTTTATAAGCAAAACAGTAACTCTTTTTTGGGCGCCTTCTGAAGGCAAGGAAAATTATTTCCATGCAGTGGACTTTTGTAGGTCTGATTCAATGTGGTGTTATGTTGGTATAACTCATTTGTTAATACTTTAGGGAAAAGGAATGGAGTTTTCTGAAAAGGTCAGTATACACATACAAGGCATTGGACAAATGGCTTTTATTTTGACTGTACAAAGCAAAGTAGATAAATGATGTTAAAAAGTACATATTCAAATTCTTTAGGAAGAACCACAGTATAGAAATGCTGTCTTCCTAATGTATTAGTACGTTTTGTTGATCTTGTTAGTGCACATTTATGACCATAGGAATAAATGTATTCTGTACTGTCCTCTGCATCCTTTTCTTCCTTCTTATATACAAACCCAAAACCAAACAAACAAAAAGCCCTCTAAAAACCTCAAAACAAACCCCCCAAACCTTGTTGTTCCATGATCTTTTCCATGACTTGCAGCAAGATGTTTTTTCATTTTTCTTCCAAGTCAAGCAAAGAGTAGGTAACAACTTGTCTATAGAAAAAGTTTTTTCTTCTAATCAGTCATCTATTTTCACAAAGTTTGTGGAATCTGTTGTGTTTTAGATATCTTCCTCAGTATCAGCTGACACAAGCCAATGATTTCAAAAGTTGCTGCTGAAAAGTTGCTCTTAGCTATACTTGCACATGAACATGTATGTTAATAATACTGACTCGATATTTCATTATAGTACTTAGGACCATTTAGGAAAAAAGAATAAAGCCGCACTTTCCTAAAGTAGAAAATAATACAAATAATTACTACCAATCAATATTCCATTTTTATAATATTAATAATTTAAAATATTTTATATCATATGCACATAACTGTCATAAAAATACATAACTGAGTATGATGTCTAAATAATATGAATAAATTATATATTATATCATATTAAAACATACATGTAAGTATTTAATTTTTTTAAGACTTCTACACAAGTTACATTTGGTCATCAGAATATTTGTCATATAAGAATGTAGAATGGCACAGGAGAGTGAGGAAAACCACCGATCAACCCAGTGACTAATAGAAAACAGGCAAAAAAATATAGATTCAGTTAAACACCACAGTGGCAGCAGAATATTTACCTCATATGCCAAATCATAATTAAGTGAAGAGGCAAAAATCTATTTCCATAAATAACTATCTATAATCACACACAACTGGCATATCATTATTTATATTTTGCAAAGAAGAAACAAGAATGGAAAGCAATACTATTGTCATAGACCTAATTTCATAAATAAGTCCTCATCCAAATAAACAAACTTTGGAATCAGTTCTCCCCTCTGTAATCTCCACCTCTTCAATTTCTCAAGTATGGTCATTAAAACCATCTGAACAACATTGTATGCAAAACCTTTGACTCCTGTCAGTTCTCTGTGAGAGCAACATGAAGATTAGGAGTGAATAAAACAACTATTGTGCATAAACTCCTAGTTGAGAAATCAATCTGAATAGTATGAGAAGCATCAAGCATAATGATGCAACCTTTTGTTCTTAAAAAGAATCACCCATTTGATTAAATCAATCCTAGTTTTGCATTTAAGACATAACATGGAGAATATGAATCTGAGAGGGACAAGATGAGCATTTACAAATAGTGGATTGATCTAGAATATTCTTGAAGTATGTGATAATAAGAGGAAACCAAAAGTGTCCCTGTCTTGTTAAAAAATGACTGGCATTTTACACTAAGATTACTGGACAAATTGGGAGATTTTCACACAGATGCTTTCTAATTGATATTCAATTTATTTATTTTTTAACTTTCTTTGATGTATTAAGGTAAAATACTTATCACACTACAGTACAATTTTTCTATTGTTCATGTTTGCAAGCACAAATCTCCTTTAAATACTTAGATTAGAGACAGATAACAACACAGAATTTGCAAATGCAAAGATAAGGATGGATGTAAAATATTTCAGGGTGAAAGACACCCCAATCCAGAATTATTGGTTGCTGCAGCATACTTCACTACTGTTCTCACGTCTAAAAAAATCGTACACTGAGGATGCATAACATCATCAGTGTTTTTTTGGGGGGGGAAAACAAAACTGCTTTCAGTGTGGAAGCTCTGTTATGGGGACTTTTATCTCTGTGTGTTGAGATTAAGTTAAGATCAAGTTTTTTCTTGACCCACTCTGTTCCAATGATGCCATCATTCAACAATGTTCTCTTTCTCTCACTAAACAGAAGTACACAAGACTTGGAGTTGACATTAAAACATGATACATGGCAACAACATACCCTCCAAGGCTTGTTATAGACTTTTTGGATAAGGATAAAGCAAAATTGATAGGGATAGGCTAAGAATACCAAATCATCTCCGTGTGTGGTTGGACTCGATGATCTTCTGAGGTCCCTTCCAACCCCTAACATTTTGTGATTCTGTGATTCTGTGTTTGAACAGGACATGTTCTTTGGTGTGCTGGGACATAGCACTTGTTTCCCAGCACTGTGAATCTTTGCTTCTTCTACATCCAAGACCTTGACAAGGCTGTGGGATGAAGAAGGCCTGTTCTATTCTAAAACAGAGGAGTGGGTTGGAACTATGTCCTTTAGCAAATGAGGGTGTATTACAGAGAAAAGGAGCTTGGTACTGGGGAAGAGTGCAGTGCCCAGTGAATGACGCATCATCCCTAACTACTTTAACCTGGGACATTAGGAGCAGCCATCAAGGGGCCTGAACAGACAATTAGGGAACCATAGTGCTCTGTGACAGCCTGCCTTTTCCCTCACATTTCTCCTTTATGAAAGAGTGAATTTGACTCATTGGAACTACATCCTTAATGGACTAAAGTAGCCTGTGGTAAATTGGGCCTCCTATATACAATTATATGAACACTGAGCCATATTTATCACCGCAGTCCACCTGCTTTGCAAAATATCAGTAATGCAAAGCAGGCCAGTGTCTGGCCTCCCCAGACAACTAATGTATTTTTTAAGCATATTTCAACACAAGAATAGTTCACAGCAAAAAGAACATATCAGTGAATCCAATGTATTGCCCACTGAGCCAACTCATTATAATATGGAAATAATTACAATGTGAAACTTGTTTCAAGGAAACCAGATGAGAAAATAAATTAACCCTTGATTTTAACTAATATGTATTTCGAATAATTAAATAAACTTTTTCTGTTACCAACAACACAGGAATTTACTATGTGTTCAGTCTCTTAGTCTATAATTTTCCTAACTATCTCTAGAATATATGACAATTGCTTACAGCTCGCTTATAGGCATCTTCTTCCTATCCTTTAAATCATAGGAAGAACAAGATGAAATTACAGATTTTGAGCATATGTCAATTTTTATTTTTTTTTTATTATGAATGAAGGAGTTTTCACCATTTTTTTTTTCTTTTTTCTTTCTTCTTTTTTATATTTCAGGAAGCAGTTTACTGTAAACAAAACAAGAATGCATTTATTTTCACATCTCCTCATTCCAAGGGACGTGATGACACATTGCTTTAGAGATATATCTGTCATATAGAACTACATAAAATGACATGATACAATGTGGCATGATGATGAACAATGTGACACAAGCTACATATTTCAATATATCATTCAAGGCAGAATTATAACAAGGGAAGTCCCAGATTTAAGAAGAATATAGATTTCTAGATTCACTTTTATTTTGTCATTCTAGAAACTCTAGAGATTTCCTGAAAAATATATCCCTTAGTAGCAGTACTCCATTTGTAAATGTCTTGTTAATCCCACAGGAAACATAATTGTTTTCTCAGTATGAATTATTAGTCTGGTTACAAAAATACCCACTATACCATATAGATAGGAAAGCTGTTTTTAAAGGTTATTGAATTTTGTTCTGGCTCTGTGTGATATCAAGTTGTGAATAATGTAGGCTGAAAGAAAAGGTAAATTTATTTCAAGAGAAAATTACAAAGAATTTTACCTGACAGCTCTTGCTTATGAGAATACGTTTTTGTACAACAGTCATTGTACTGTGCCATTACTGGATTGCATTATACTCATGATATATGTAGGAGCGTGGATGCAGAAGGAGCACAATATTGGTTACTTAAACAAAAAGGTTTATGCACTTCTAAATTACTTGAACTGTGCTCATGTGCTGTAAGCAAGGCCACAGGTTAGTATAATCTAGGACTGAAAGGATCCGTGGTATAATGTAGCTTTAAGAAGCAGTCTTTCTCATGTTTATTTATTTATTTTTTAAGTTTCATAGTTAAACAATACAGTTGCAGGACAGAAATTAGAAAACACCCTAAAGGTTTGCTAAAAGGAATTCAGAGAGAATATTAAAAAAACAAACAAACAAAAAACCCAAAAAAAAGACCCACACAACATAAATAGGATAGGTTGCAGGAATTGCAAAAGCAAATGCTGTTGTCTCAGTGTTAGAATTTTCAGAGAAGAAAAAGAACAAGGTCCAAATTAGGATATCTTCCTACAGTCACAGTATATATTTAACTGTACATCTGAACCCATGAGCCATTTCTTCTCACATTTCTTCTTCTCCCCATGGTTCAAAAAGAGCCAACTTTCCTGGATAATTTTTATGCCTCTGCTTAATATTCGTTGTGATAATGAGGAATGTAGAGTATCAGGTCATTGACAGCTCAGAGAAGTTGAAATTTGCCTGTCTGTGATTACTCCTTGTAGTAACACCAAATCCAGGTTTTGATGATGTCCCAGAGGAACCTCACCATTTACCTGGTTTGGTTTCAGATTGAACTCTCTTCCTTAACATATTCAAATCAGTAATGCAGGCTTCCTAAAAAAATAAATGAGACCATATGGCAAGCTTATAAGTGATTATAAGCAAGAGAAGGAAAAGAGGCAACTCAAAGCTTTGTTTTGTTTTCTCCCTTCTCCTTCATCTCTAAATATCAGTTCTGTAGCCTCTGGTGCAGGCAGGATTCTTTGGATTGTATTCGCAAAGGCAAAATAAATAAATAAATAAATAAATATAAATCCTCCTGTTCTATTCAAATTCAGTCTATAGAAGTAAAATCCCAGTGGAAGTTATTGGCAAAACATTTTCTGACAGATCAAGAATCCATTTGTTGTTTAAAAAAATGCCAGATTTTGCCTCGGACTTCTGTACTAATTCAATTTCTTTTCCCAGCCTTAAATATTCACTCCATTTGCTAATGGTGCATTCTACACTGTCCCTTTGCATAAAATTATTAAACAAGATACCATTTTAAATAGCAGCATACCATCATATATAAAATCTCTTTTCCAAGTACTAAACCCTTAGGGTCCATTTAAATTCAGTTTCAGGTGATACAAGTCAGCACAGATTTTTACTTACTTTCTAAATGGGAATGAAATTAGTGAATAGCATGTGAAATAGTTCTAACTTTGAATTATCAATATTATGGTGCCTCAGATGAGTACTTTGGCTTTTACTGTTCCTTATAATTTAAGTGATTTAGATGTATAGAAGGAAGAGAAATAAAACAAGAGTTTCATCCTATTTGGGGAAAAAAAAAAAAGCTAAAAAAGAAGTGGAATCAATCCTCTATTTCTCAAAAGAGCAACTAGATAGACTGCATTTTAGAGCCATCAACACTATCAACATTTAAAAGACGAAGAGAAGGTGAGAGTAAAAATGTGATGAAACAATTCACAACTAATATAAGGAAAAATGAAATTTCAGCATTGCTGTCACTGTGCTGACTGAATTGACGAGCTGAGCTGATGTAGGGCTTTTTTAAATCTGTGATTGGCCTGCCAGCATGGATTTGTGTTGTCATGCTGAGGGGCCCTATAATAACCCAGAGGTAGCAGGTGGCTGCTGACTTACAGAGGCTTGAATCTATTTTATTATTTGCTGGCTCTTTTATCCCTGACAGATTCAAACACAAATAAATTCAATCAAGAACCTCTACCTTTCTATGATTCCATTTGGTACCTGTAGCTAGCTGCAGCTCATTTCTGAAATAGTATGACAGCAGCCCGAGTGACGTGGTTAGAAGCAAACAAGATGTTTTATATCCTGAGTGGTGCTGGCGGGGCACCTGAATAAAGAAAGAAAAGAAATGCTAGTTTCTTTTGGAGCTCACTATAGGGAAAACCAGTGCTTATTAAGGAAGAGGACTTAAATACATTTTCCTTGGAAGTCAAAAAGTGGAAAATAAAACAAAGTTCTGTTTTGAATAAGAGTTGAGACAAGGAATATTGAAAACTGCACCCAAAACTATTTTTTGCTCTGGACAAAAATATTGAAACTTGGCAGAAAGCGGCCACACTTCATATATGCTCCTGAGTTCCCAGGTTTTTCACAATGTGAAGGTGGGAAGTAGCTTTTAATCACTCTACAATTATTAAGAGATCATCAGGTCTATCTGTGGTGAAAAGCCAATACCCACAAGTATGCTGTGTTATGTGATCCAAAGTGACCAAAAAGTCTTCCTGTTTGGAAATCTGAGTTGGTGTCTGGATGTCTACATGGGTGATGGACATCTCTGAGACCCAGGTCACCCTGCTGAAAGGTAATGCTGCTTTAAAAGGTACATATGGAGGCTATCTCCTTTCATCCTACTTTAATTGACACCAGCAGCTTGCTTTCATGGAGTACCTCCAAAACTGGTGAATGTAAAGGTGAGATTTTCCTAAATCTGTATCTCTTTTGCTCTGTACAAGTAAACGCCTCTCATACCAACTAGTAAATATAGCTATGGTGTATGTGTAAATTTTTTTTTAACTCTACACAGAAACTTTTGAGAAATCTCACAGTAGTTGTTGAATCAAGTAAAAGTTCTCTCTCATCCCAGTTATGTTGCACTTGAATTATAGTGTAATATATACAATAAAAAAAAAGCATGCCTTTCAAAAAGTGTCTACTCAGTCTAAATGAGGCAATCACTCTTCCACAGTGTATCTGGGCTGAGGGGCTATTCAGGCATTTTCACGTTCTGATGAAGCAGTCTTGCTAACTTTTATCGAGGAAGCTGTATTCCTATTCAGCTATTAGATCATATTGCTGAATTGCACCTTTCTTCTTTCAATTGAAAGTAAGAAATAGAGGGTAGAAACCTAGAAGCTGAACCTGTGCACAGTGGCCCAGCCTCAGATGGCCCTAGCCAAGAGTCTCCTTTTTGTCTTTCTTTCCTCTGCAGAGAGAGGAGTGATGTTGGGGCATTAAGATTGTTTCTGTACACCTTCCTGCTGCAGTTAATCTTCACATTTCTCTGGAATACAAGCTCAACATATTAGGGGGGATAGAAGCAGTGAAAACCTATAGAAGTCAAATCGTGTCAAGAGTCAAAAACATCGAGTTTTCTGCATGAGCCAAAGCACATCTTTTGACATATTATTTTTCTATAAATATTGTATTTAATTTGTGATGAAGATTACGAAATTACCTTGTTGAAGTTGATATTGTGATGCCCTGCCTTTCAGTTAACGAGTCAGCACTACTCCACTCTGTCAAACCTTGCTGCATCAAAAATAAAGTTTCATATAAATCTGAAGTAAACATTCCCAGACAATATTTTAACCTCTTCAAATTATAAATTTGAGTGCCTTTTTTCTTTTATTTGTCTTTTTTTCTCTGTATTGGTGGTCTGGCCTATCTTCTACAGTCAGTGATGACCTGCAGAAGACTCACCTGTGGTCTAATATTGAGTGGTAATTTATATTCACACATAAATGCAAGCATACAGTGGCACAAAAATTAAGTTCAGCCAGTTTAAACTCAATTTAGGATCCAAGAACAGATCACAGAGTAGAGGATAAGCAGGTTATTTTTCATTTTTACAGATGATTTCACCACTGACAAAGTCCCAGGAATAACAAGGGTCCATTGCCTATACTCTGTGCACTTCTGTCTTCAAATCCAAATATGTGATATACATATATATGATACATTTTTATCTATACTACTGTATGTATGAAGAAACTTTGCAAAAGATGAAGCTTTCTGTGTATGTATAAAAGATGAAATATCACTGTTTATACTTGCAAAGGCTCAATTTAGCCTGTTTGCATATAAACTTTAGTGCTTGCCTAACAAAAGATTATTTGTAGGAGTCCTGTGGCTCTCTCCTTTTTTGATTTCGCAAACAAGTATATCATATCTGACATTTTTAATTATTTAGAGTTGAAAAGGAAATTACCTTTTAAAAATCACCAGTTGAGGTGAAAACACAGGTTTCCAGTTGTTCAGCAGAAAAGCCAGACACTATGAGTCAGGCAGTGTGTGCAATGCTTTAATTTCTCTAATAAGACAGCATAATGACCCATTATTGTTTTTACATGCCACCTTACTGCACTCTTTGAACAAATTTTCTGTCAAATTTTCTTTTAGCCTCCATATATTGCATTTGTATTGACCCTGCTCCTTTTCAAAGCATTATGTTAGAGAAATGTTGAAGTGTTTCACTAAATGTGTTTAATGCCATTTACAACCTTCCAGTAAACATGCATTTATTCTTTTCTCTATTAGAGGCATTATACAGTAGTTTATGATTATGGATATGAATATTTGTACCTATATATATGTATGGGTTATGTAGTTGTACTTTGATATGTATAAATGAACATATATACACACATACACACTTACAGAGCAACTAAATACTGATTAGAATACTTACATATATAGAAAAGCACACTAAGAATTTGCAGAACATTTGCAGAATAGATGGATAAGTTAGGTTTAAAGTAACCTGACAGTCCTTATGTATTCTAGAGTTTGTTTCTTGTTTACAGGAGTCTTCTGATTATTTTTCATTAATGAGCACAACAAAGACCACATTCAGCTTGAGCATCCATAAAAATTTGGAACACATGAATGTACTCTCAGGACTTAAGCAGATCCTAGCTTAACACTCAAACAGTTTCTGTCCATTTATTGTATAGGAATGTGGGATGTGGCACTTCTGACATGGTGGATGATCTGGATTTCAAACACTGCTGTGAACCTTCAGGGCTGTGTTGTTTAAACACCCCTGTCGGGGAGCAAGTACATCATAAAAGCCCTTTTCTAGTTCCACCTTAGAACTGCTCAGATCTGCCCCATATTTTAACACTCCTCAGAGGTGAGACTCCACGGTGTTTTGTTCTTCTGAGGTTTAGAAGTGTTTCCTAATTTTGGTGCAAAATTTAAGCAGAACACTTTGCCCATTTTTGTACTTACGCACATATTAGCTGTCAGCTCAAATAGCTCATCATCTTTCCTTGGTTGCCTTTATCCTGACATGTTTATTGAATGAAATCTTATTCCCTTCCAGTCTTTGGTTTTCTAGTTTAATAAATGGATAATTTTAAAGTGTGTTCTCAAGATGTATCTTGTCTTCCTCTAGTCTGAAAATATTTTTCCAAATTTGCTTCAGTTTGAATGTGTTTTGCTGCAGAATGTGTGACCAGAATTGTGCATAGTATTTGAAGAGTGTCAAAGTATCTCCTACGCTGATGTAGACATTTCTCTATTTTTTTCACTGGAAATAACCTCTGGGTAGTTTCCTAGGCCAAGGATTCCTTACTGGTCTTTTAAAACACTAATAACAAATCATTTTTTCCTTTGTGCTTCCAAAATATTTAGCTTCCCACACAACATAAATGCAAATACTTTAAGATTAGTGATCTTGGTGATGGCAAAGGATCAAGTATTGCATGTTTCCTACTGCATATGTTAAATTATTTTAGTATCATTTGCAGGTCATTTGTGGCATTGTGAAACAAAGGTGTGATGTGAACTGCTAATTGTAAATATGAGCAGTAGAGGTATAGACAGGTGAATGGTGAAAATGTAGAGAACTAGAAATGGAGCAGAGAGCTTTGAGAAGATCCTGTGGTTCTATAAAATAACAATTTCACAATTAGGAGTTTTCAAACCCTTTCAAATCATCATGAATACAAAGATGAATGGAAATACAAATATATGAGGCAGACCAGCATTTTTGGTTTGAAACTTTTATTGAGAAAGCTTATAAGTGTGGTTAATCATATTTTTGAAGAAAATTTGCTCCTTACTTTTCTGTTTTGTGTCCAGAAAAAAAAGAATAAAGATAGGTGGGAGGGAAGTTCTGCTGGCATTTCACATTCTACTATTCCCATTTTCCCTATTGGTACCTTCATTTCCCTTCCCACTTTTTTAGAATGCAAAAAAGAGGAAAAAAAACCAGAGAAAAACATAAAGTGGGAAATATTTTGACTTTTTCTTCCAGTCTTCTTATTAGAAAATAAGGTTGTGTTTTAATGATAAATTTTCATCTTTGTTCACCTAAAAAAACCCCAAACCATATAATGAAGCAATTTATGCCATATTATTTTCTTGAACATCCATCTGCTCACTTTTCTACTCACATATGTATCTTCATTATATGGAGTACAAAGTCTGGTACCATTTCCGATTTCTTTAAAAAAACAAGCCAACCAACCAAGTGAAGAAACAAACAAAATAAAAGATGTTTATGGACTTGAGATTTTTGACCTTCAGGTTAATCTTTGATTTCTCTTGCTGATGAGCCACTCTGTAGGCCAGGTCCCAGTTGTGCTATGAATTGTATAAAAGCAAAGAGTGATCAAGAGTTTCTCTTTGGATAAATCAACTGTCTAAATGTAAGAAAAAAAGACATGAGGTACCTGCAATCTGAGTGACAGAGAAGGGAGGATGTTCTGAGAGAAAAAAAAAAAAAACAAAACAGTGGTAAACAAGAAAGAGTGAGCCAAAAGACACTCCAAAGAACCTTGGATGTAAAAAGAAGTAATCTCCAGTTGCTATGATAAAAGCAGAATTAATAGTAAGATGCACATAGAGTACTGTCATTATCAAAGCAATGAACTTAGAAAATGATCGTTTGCTGAAGCACTGTGAATATGTTGAGAACCTGTATGAAAGTTCTATTAGGTAGCTGTACAGGAAAATATACACCCTGTGAAGGGAAGTAGAAGACATACAGAAAGTTGTCTCCAACCTGAATCTGACAGTAGAAAAAGATTATGGAGTCAATTACATCTCTCAGTTGTGAATCTTATATGATTATGGTTTTCAGTGGTGAGAAATAGCCAGATGCTATTCAGAGGAAAAAGAAAGAACTGGTTGGAAAAAAACATTAAATTTTATTTTTTCTACCTTTAGCTTGTATTTTAAAAAATCATCCACTAATCAGGATTTTGTTCAAGGAGGGAACAAATCTTTAGAGCAGAGCTAGAGCTACAAAAGGTGGTTTGCCTAAAGGTGAAAGGTGCATTAGTGTTTATGGACTGTTTCATCCAGTGTTCTGGTATAGATCAAAAGAAGAAAATCAAGTTGTAATGTCTGGGGGGCACCCTGTACAAAGGGTAGATGAGAAAAACAAATGTACGTATGAAGATATGGGTTAGTTTTTTCCTGAAAGTTAAGAGAAAATCCCTCTGAATGAGCAGACATCAGAATGATAGCAAAAGAATAATTCTAAAATACCTGTATCATGCCGTCAAACTAGACCATATATCTGGTCCTGTGTAAATGTTTTCATAAGACAAATACCATTGCAGGAAAAGAAACGTACACATGCATGAAAAATATATATTGGAAAACATTGTTCTAAAAGTATTTTTTTGAGTACAATGGAAAATGAAATGCACACAAGTTCTTTGAGTGGAGTTGTGGCAAAAAAGCCTGATAATATTTTGTAATCTTCTATGTACATAGGACTGGTAGACCCATACTGGTTTTTGTGTATTTGGTATTTAAATTTTTTTTAAATGTTGATAGAATGAAGCTGATACAACATATTCCTCCCAGATCTCCAAAAATAAGAAAGGAAAATACATTTCAATGGTTTTCCCTCTTAAAAATAAATAAAATTACATATATATTTGGTTTAATATTGATTTTGTCCCTTATTTGAGTTGAGGGTTGGATGAGACGACCTCCTGATTCCTTCCCAACCAAGGTCATTCTAAGACCCTATGATAATGACATATTCATAAAATAATAAGAACAAAGGGCATAGCAGCTATATAACACATTCAAAAAATAAATGACATTTTTAGCATAAAGAGAACTAGTTGTCAGGAAAAAAAATATTGAAAATTCTTGACAGAAGCATTTGATTATCCTTCTCTTGATACTTTGATTTAAAAGTTCCATGTCTTCTGGATTGTACTTTATCTTAAGCACAAGGTTTGCTTATGTCATACACAAGCAACTGGTCTCCGTTCAAAGTTAAGCAGATTAAATACAATGTCCCATGGTTTGGATCAGTTCGAAGTAGGTGAAGCTGTTGTCCCTTCTGGACTTTCACTGTATGAATCTATGAATGTTATTATTTTTCTTCAGAACCTACTTTTTGACAAATTGTTCCTTCGTCATAACAGTTTGTTTTTCTCTATCCTGAACTAAACCAGTTCTCTATGAAGTGACAGATTTCCCAAGGGAAATATCACAGTCTCATGATTTTATTTGATGGCACTAAATGTGTGAGAAGACTTGTTTCCCAGAGGAATTATTCAGATACTGAATGAGGCCTTAACTTGGTCTTTAACTTTGGGACCACAGATAAGTTTAGAAACAAAGTACAGTGACACAGCCAATGGTATGTGAAAAAACATCATTGGGATATTAGCTACATTATGTAATGTTATTTAAAATTATTTCATAATACATACTGGAGTCACACACTTGCTAATTATTTGTTTCCACATACAACTGAAAATGCAAAGAAAAGACTATACAGATGATTTTTTTACCCTTATGTTTTCCTTCTAATTTTTTAAGAGCAAAAAAAGAGATTAAAAATAAAATACTGATGCCTCAGGTGGTTAATGTTAAATATTCAAGTTTAGGCTTTCAAAGATGCTTATGGGATTTGAACTCCTGATTCCTATTAATTTTAAAGACACCAGACAGCTAAGCTTCAACTTTTAAGGAATTTGTATCTTAATCAATGCATCACATTATCACCTCTCCTGAATAGCTTTGTTAAATATAACCAGTCTTTCTTGCTTTTTTTTTTTTTTTTTGGTAACATAATGACCTCCTAATGTGCTAAGTACCTTCATCATTGCCTTAGCCTCCTTGAGTTTAGACAATAATTAACTGACTGAAAATACTTTCTGATCAGTGTTTAAGTAATTTTTAAATGGTGACAGAGGAATTTCTTTTTGTGCAAAATAACTGAAACCAGCTGTATGTGTTAGAATTGGGCTCTTTAGAACTAGAAATATTAGTGAATTCTAAATGTAAAACTATTAACTGCATGATCCTTGATCCCTAACATGAGCTGTCATCCACAGCCCAGTTGTTGTCTGCTCATCTCCCTGTGGGAACCACAGTCTTAAGAAGATTACACTACACAAATAACAATCAGCTTGGATAGAGGACAAACCAGGAGAAAGTCCATTAAACCTTTCACATCATTACAAGCCTCATTGTTTTGCAGATGAGCAACATGAAGTAGAACATATGCATGAGGCCTCTTACCAACTCTCTGGATACCAGGGATTTCAACTATCTCAACCTAGTCGATTGTTGGTAAAAGAACAAATAACCTTGAGATAATCCTTCTCTTTTGCTGGAAAAGTGCCCTGCTTAAACACCACATAATGAAAAAAAAGGCCAGAATTCCTGTATTGTATTTTTGTTCTCTGTTTTCTGTGTACTATCCTGTAATTGCTATGCTTGCTGCTTTTTGCCATCTGCTCACATTACAAGGTGAAACTAGCATTTTCGAGGGAATCTTATTAAGCTGGGCAGGGAGAAGAAAAAAAAAAAAAAAAAAAAAAAAAGTAAGTAATCTTCATGCAGTATCTGATTTAAGACACAGGACATCTCTGGAAAAGATATTTTTCATGGGGACCTGGAGTTCTGAAGTTATCGATTTCCATGGCTGTAAGTCACAACAAGTGGATAAAAGGTGATTTATTCAAAATTTAACTGGCTGTTTTATCTTTCTAATGTGCTCCTACAGAAGCTATTTGTCATTTTTCTGTGCTGTGTAACTGCTGATCATATTTCATTTGTGTGTATTTAATATTAATTTTTCTGTAATGTTTTTCACTAATATTATTTTCCTCAAATGCCTAAATACTGTACTATTTATTTGATTTTGAGTTACTGTAATAATAGCATAGAGTTCTAATTTTAGACCAGAGCATCAGTACACCAGCCTTTTAGATGTCTCATTTAATGATAAGACACATACACGCAACTAATAGCTTGCTTAGCAAATTCTAGCTTGGTACTACTATTCCTTCTTAAAGAGAAAGGCACAATGACAAAAAATAAATATTGATCTATACAGACCTCCAAGAACAACCTTTAATCTCAGATTCCAATCTATGTTGATATATTAAGAAAGAATTATATATCTATATATATTAAATATGCATTTTAATATTTTTCCACTCTAATGTGAGCTGAGCAACAAAAATAAAAGTCAAGAATCAACAAATTATTGACGCTCTACAATGTGGAAGACATTGGTGTCCATTACTTTTGATTTATTTGATCAAATATACTTGTTAATTTACTGGATTTTTTTTTTTTTTTTTTACACTGTAGGCATTAATTAGAACCCTAATTTGTAATTTTATTCATATTCTACATTTCTATATCCCTCTTCCCTGAAGGATGCAAAAATTGTTGGGTGGTTTGAATCAAGACACTCTTGATTTGAATTTCATCCTGACCAATTTAGGTTCTCTTCATGCAGCTGTCAGGGTTCAAATGGACTACAAGTGGCCTCTAAAAGAGTTCTACTGGTGACTCCTGGTTGGATATTGTGCACTTCCTGTGAAGTAAATGAGATGTCAATGAGGCACATAGTTTGTGTATGTTTAACCAAAGGGGAAAGAAAAACTCTCACACCAAGTTTGCCTATGAAATTTTTTCACAAGTGGGGGAGTTTTATATGCCTACTGATTATTGCACCTTACTTATTTAGACTAAATGCCAGGAGGTAGTAGTGGGTGAATCTGGAAAGGCTGACTGATTTAGTTAAGATTTAACTTTAAGTGATGCTTAACCAAAGCAAACAGTCAATTTCCAAGACCTACAGAACTCATTTAAAAAAATTTCTCATGTGACTTCTTTTACTTTTCACAGCAGCTGGGGTATACCTTTTTCTTTTTTGTTGCTTTGTTTTGGGGTTTTTTTGTTCTGCTTTGGTTTGTTTTTTGTTTTTCTAGGTCAGTTCAGACTAGGGAAAATTACAAAGAACATAGGGGAAAAGACCCTATGAAAGAAGATAAGAAATAATTTTATGTGAACTCAGTTGACTTTCAAATTAATTCCAGGGCTATTAGTCATCAGAAGTCACATACCCACAACAGTGACAGATTTTTTTTCCCCTGGAGGATGGGGACCCTGTAAAGCAAAGATATCCTAATTCTTCTAGCATGAACTAATGTGTAACTTGGATGTGTCCAGAGGAAAATATCTTACGTAGGTAGATAGGTAGGTAGACATAAAGGAGTTGCCTTATTTCTCCTCTGACATTTCTCATAAATTTCATATTTTTTCATAAATTCCAACCCTATATTCTACAAGGAATGTAACATCCTTCCACGGTTCTAATCACAAACCCTTGTCTTCTTGTGGAGCTATTCAATTATTTTCCGTCATTCCTTGTGGATCTAATAACTCTCTACTTTCCTTCTGCACAATTCAGTGTGAGTGGGCAAACTGCTTATAAAAAGCCTGGGATTAGAAATGAAGGGCTGTTGTATTTTATTGGTCAAAACTAAGCAGAATTACTCTCTGAGGGCCTGAAGGAAGCTTTCTCTGAATCTGTCTGTATTTTACTTGCCTCATTTGGGTCCCATTAGTCCCTCACTTTCATTATCCTAAGCACCAATTCATTTCACTTACTCTCACCGTTCCCCATGGCTATATTACTTACAATACCATGATGCAATGATATTATTGCTGTTTTTCTCCATAAAACTTTGACATAATAAATAAAATACATTTTTCTGATGTATGTGCAACAACGACGATGCCCTTACGCATATTGATATCAAATGCATGCCTGTCATACATGTATTTTATATGAAGACAAGTCCTATAAATAAATAAAGCATATTGTTAATGATCCCATAACAAACACCTCTGCCACTGTAAATTAGTCACATTTAGTTAGGAATAATCACTCTTACTGCTATAGATATTCATATCTCATTTAACAGTTTTATACTCCTTTTGTGCTAGATACAGTGGCTACCATGCTGAATACTCCATGAGGGAGACACCATCTACCCTGTTCTCTAGATGCTCTCCAAATATTTTGTTATGATCCAAAGCACATTCTTGCTTAAACTGGGTCTTGCAGGTATACTTCAGTCCTCTCAAAAGTCAATGGTTTTATGTTTCTTCAGTGAGGAGTTTGTGAGAAAGAAAAACAAACCCAAAGAAATTAAACCCTATTTTTCTACCTTCTGAAGAGCTTGAGTCTAAATTACAGATTATGTTTAATAGATTTAAAATCTTTGTGCCTTGTTTTGAATCTGAATTTGAATCTCTTCCCATACAGGGTATCGTTCTTCCTATGCAGGGTTAAGTTCAAAACCTATAATCAAGTTTATGCTGACAAATACTTTTCAAAGACTTACTGCAAATCAAATTCACACTGATATCTTGATTTGAGAAACATGATGAAAGAAATAAAAATATACAAAAATGAGAGGAGAAATATTGAGTTCATCATTGGTGGGAGTTCTCAACCTGCCTACACAGTAGTCAACAACATCTCTTTTCCTTTTTTGTTACAATATCCTTGACTGACTTCTCCATGTTTTAGGAGTAAAACCTTTCTCAAGTGGCCTGAACTATTACTTGTCCAGGGAGCAAATTCATCCATTTAAGTATAATCATCGATTTAAGTAGCATCAGAAATAAGTTGTTCTATGATGAAAATGAGGAGGGAAAAGGATGGCATGGAAAGCCCAAGCTGTGTGAATTTTGTACTGTGACAGATCTTGAAGGTAGGTTTTTCTATGTGAGTTTGGAATATAAAGTAAAAATCTAGGAATGATATGATAATAATAATCTAGGAATGATATGATAACATCATATCATCTGGGAATGATATGATAACAAAGCAAAAATAAGTGAGATAATAAACTTAATTTTTTTTATTTCCTAGTACTGAAATATTTTATTTCAAAGACAACCTCTCATTTTAAAGGTTTTATCAACAGTTAAATGAAAAATTTTAAAATGAGAATTCATTTTTTATCGAAGTGCAAAAATTATTTTTTCTAAATGTGAGGACAAACTGTAATGTTTTTACCTGAAAAACAGCTTTGGTTTGTTAAATAAATACTTTATGTGAAAAGAAAACATTGCTGAAAAAGTTCTTTAATAAACAACTCATCTACTGTGTGAACACAATACCAAAAAAAAAAAAAAAAAAGAATGGTTTAGTAAAAATATTTGACCTTTTGATTTATCAGCCATCTCAGCTCACTTCTTTGTGAATGTTTAGAAGATTTTTAATGGTCTCTTCAGGTTTATGTTTTCTTTCAGGCCTAGTGAATGCATTCAGCTGAACACTAAAAGTCCACAACACCCATCTCATTAATGCTTGTTTGCTGCTGTCACTCTCTGCAGTTTTGCCCATATCTTTCTATGACATATTGTATCTTTAAAGACATAATCTTATCTGATAGAATGAGCTTACTTCTATAAATATTGTTAAACCTAATGGAAATTTGCCTTGAAGAAGTACTGGACAAATCAGTTAAACCACATATTCTGGCAAACTGAAATGTTTAGTTTTGTTCCCATTATCTCTCCGTGACTGGCTGGCAATTCTCTGTTTCTGGACAATGGCAAGCTGCTAATAACAAATTTTTAACACTGAATCTAATATATAAGAATTCTATTCAGACATGATTTTGAACTATATACCAAAGACACCAAATTTTATCACCTGAATTTCTGAATTTTTGAACTCAAACTATGCCCTAAAATTAACCTTTCATTAGAACATCCTATGTTTATATGACCATCATAAACATATTAGAACAAAGAAGAACAATATTCATAGTCCTTCTCCTTCAATGAAGAGGACAAATTGTTTTTTTTTTAAAAAACTTATCTTGAAATATCACGTTGCTTTACCTTTGTAAAGTAACAAAGAATCAAACCTGAGTCCACTTTTCCATATTTCACATTCTTCCTTTAACCTGAAGTTTTAAAATATCAAATAGAGTATCAGTATTATGATTTATAACTTGCAGTATTATTGACTTTTTCAAGAGTAACAACAAAATGCAGCAAATGATCCTAATGACATTCTGGAGAAACCAATTAGGAAGTTAGGGCAGAACTTTAATCTAGTCTAACACCAAAGCAGGACACATACCACATTTTTTTTTTTTTTGCTTGCAGGGGTTATTTTGTTGTTTTGTTTTTCTTGTTGGGCTTTTTTTTTATTTTATTTTGTCTGGCTATGGTGAAAGAGTTTATTTGAACTGACTCCACTAAGCTACTTGAGGAAAACTGTCCTGAAGTAAAAGCTTCACTTCTTCCCATACAACCCCAGTGGATATTTTATGTGAAGTACTGTGCTGATAACCAAAACAGAAAAGTTCCACAAAAAAATACCACTTCCAAGCTTGGATATGAAATAAGATAATTAAGTCAAGTGGCCAAAACAAGCACCAATAAGCATATTGATAACAGGATTCAACGATTTTAATATTACATAAGAAATGAGATAAGAAATAAGATTCAGGTTTATTTTTACTAAAGATCAGTTGAAGAAAACATATTCCTTCACCATGTAAGAATTAATTGAAGGGCTAATGCAATTGGCTTTTTAAAATTTTTTTCTTTGGGTACAATGAATTAATTAGGATTTACTTAATTTACATACAACTCATAGTGCTGGTGAGTAGAGAGAACTGGTATAGAAAGAACCAAAAGGAATCACAGAATCATTCAGGTTGGAAAGGACCTCTGAGATCAAGTCCAGTCCTGGATCCACTATCACTGTGGTTACCAGACCATGGCATTGAGTGCCACATCAGTCTCTTCTTAAAAACCTCCAGGTATGGAGAATCCACCACCTCCCTGGGCAGCCCATTCCAACGTCTGATCATCCTCTCTGTAAAAAATTTCTTCCTAATATTTAACCTAAACCTCCCCTGGCACAACTTGAGACCGTGCCCTCTTGTCTTACTGATGGCTGCCTGGGAAAAGAGACCGAAACCCCCCCCTGGCTACACCCTCCTTTCAGGGAGTTGTAGAGAGTGATGAGGTCTCTCCTGAGCCTCCTCTTCTCCAGACTGAACACCCCCAGCTCCCTCAGCCTCACCTTACAGGACTTGTGCTGGATCCCTTCACAGCCTCCTTGCTCTTCTCTGGACCTGCTCCAGCACCTCAGTCTCCTTCCTGAACTGAGGGGCCCAGAACTGGACACAGGATTCAAGTTGTGGCCTCACCAGCACTGAGTACAGGGGCAGAATCACTTCCTTGGACCTGCTGGCCACACTGTTCCTGATCCAGGCCAGGATGCCATTGGCCTTCTTGGCCACCTGGGCACACTGCTGGCTCATGTTCAGCTTCCTGTCAATCCAGACTCCCAGGTCCCTCTCTGTCTGGTGTTCTCAGCCACTCTGTGCCCATCCTGGAGCTCCCCGTGGGGTTGTTGTGGCCAAAGTGCAGACAAGGAGGTTTTTGCTAAAATATAAATAAATAAATTTACTTTTTTACTCAAATAAAACTTACTATACTTTTACAACCATTATTTTTTTGCAGATTAAAATGTAAATGTATGGATTTCCAACATTGTGTACAGATTTTTCAAAAGTTTTAAAGCAGAAAATGAGCTATAATTCCTCTAACACATCTGTATGAACCACTTAATAGTCATCTATTCATCTAGTTTCCCTCCATTGCCGAGTTGGACATCCCCTGTTCAGACCAAAAAGAGTTAATGAATATTCAAATTGGTTTAAACATTAACAGATAAGATCCTAGCTGCAGTATAGGTTTGGTATCAGTTTGTGTATTGCCAATTACAGAAGAAAAATTATTCTGAAAACCAAAGCATGTGCTCAAGAGGTCAGAAATCCTTGCAGACATGGTCACGATGTCTGCAGTGTCAGATCTGTCTAATTAAAAGTTAATGTTTCTTTTCCTCTGTGAGAACCTGTGACTAGTAATAGGTTCAGAAGAGAGCCTTAGTGTCACATATCTTTCCAACACATACTTGTGGTTTTTATAGAACAGGATGAACAGTTACTGTTTAATTTCTTTTACTATGTTCTTTAGTGGGGAGGTCCGTGGAGGAGGGAAATTTTTTTGTTATTGTTGTTGTCTCTGTGAATGACAAATCTTTAGGATTAGAGCTGCTTGCCCATGGTTGATTGAAAACCTCTCTTCATCCAATAGGTATCCAGTTACATTGTTAGCTATGTAAGTAAGTTTTAAAATAAGCCCATTTAAAATAAATGGTTAAATGATTCATAGACATTTATACCACTGGGGCAAGGGGAAGGGGGAATAAAAGGAGGGACTCAAACAACAGAAAGCTCAATACTGAAGCAACTGACCTTTAGTTACTTTGCTTAACAGTGGCAGAGCTCTAAGCTAGGTGCCTGGTCTGAACTCAATGAACTCAGTGAACTCAAAATGTTTAATTACAGAATACATGAAAAAAAAAAGATATGAGCAAAGAATTAAACTTCTAGAAACTGTTAAGCATCTAAGCCTGTTTTAACGTCCACTCTATGAAGGTTATTAGTTTAGTACATTAAACAACATAAATCTTTGTTCTACCCATGTATCATCAGTTCAATGAAAGCTACATGCCTGAATCTGAACAACTCTGGTTCCAGGCAGGTAGTGTGCCGCTACATCACTTTTCTGGGCTTCTGGGCAGCCCAGAAAAACAGCAAAGGCACAGAACTCTGTATTCAATATGCCATATAAACACTCATAAAAGGCATTGTGACTGGCTGCAGGGATATATATCCTTCCATTTTTGATTCACAGTGATGAGCTATTCCTGATATTGGATGCACAAGCCAATATTTTCTTCCAAAATATGGAAAAAGTGACATTTTCACATAATTATCTTTATATGGGGCTCATTGAGCTTTTCTCATGTGCAGAGAGAAATTAAATGCTTACTGTGTAAGAGAAAGGTGATGAGGCAAAGTTATTTCTGTACTGCTGTGGGTAGCTATGAGAATGGAGACTAACATTTTTTCTGGCTTTAGCTCCACTTACAGCATCAATATATATATTCACTGTTCCTTAAAATGGAGACTTAGTTGTTTCACCTGTGAATTCATGGGATGAGTCTATTGCTTTACACCAAGTGAGACAACTGCAATGGGAAAGTGACTAATAGAGAGTTACCAGATTGTATCTTAGGAGACCCTTGGTCCTTAGAGCAATTTCCTGGGTAGTGGGAGATCTGGGAAGCTCCAAAAGGAGGCTGGTTTACATATCCCCAAAACCACTGGCACCACAAAACATAACTTGGCAACTTGTCAGAATGCCATTGGGATATTGTCTGCTGTGAAGCTGGCCAGATGATGACCCACTTAGTGAACCCCAAGAAATGTTGTGTGTATGGTGCTATCCCAAGCACTATTCAAAAGCTGGTGTTTCTTCTGCTATATGCCATTTTTTAGATGACTATATTTAAAAAAATACCTTTATGCTTTGGTAGTATTTCTGCAAAGGTTTAAAATTCTGGCCCAAGCACCCAAAACATCCCCAAATCACAAAACACAAATCAAAAAGCTTTTTGACATCCAGAATCAAACACACACCACCTAACTTTAGGCTCCTATGACTGAAATATTGTCACAGTTTTAGCCAATGGTACCCAGGGGACAGGTGCTTTCTGTTATCCCCCAGCTACCCTTCCAGGGAAAGATAGGTGAATAAGGAAGAGAGGTTTTTAAGGCTGGAAAAAAACTAGAATAGGTTAAAGAGATAATAATAGTGAATTACAAATATACACAAACATGTAAATACAGAACCCACACTCCTCAGTTGGTAATTACTTCCCAACCACAAAAGTCCCAGACTGGACTCAGCAACAGATGAGGGTGCCCAGGTCCAGGGTCCTAGTGGAGCTAGGAGCTCCACAGCTTTGGAGCAGTCTTACCAGTCCTACTCAGAGAATCAAGGAAAGGCAACCTACTTTAATTAACAGTGTCCTTCACTAGTAATGTTCTTCACCTCCCATGGGGAGGAACAATGTCATTGGTCCATTTGACCACTTGACCCACCTCCTCCCCATAGGCACAGCTGCTCCCCTTCACTGTAACTGCTACATCAGTGGGTGGGTGGTATCAGAACATTTCATGTCATTATGGCTTTAGGAAATCTTTATCCTCCTTCTCTCAAACCAGGACAGATATTTTTGTCTGATTTAGTTGTCTTTCAATTCCTGTATAATAAATGTATGCAAATAGTTACTCCAAATGTACAATTAATCTGCTCTGGTTTAGGTGTTTCCTTCAGAGACGAACTGTATCATAGAATGAAAGTGATTAACATGGAATAGTTTCTTACAGATACTCCACTTTATTTCCACCTATTGGAGATATCAAAATTAATTGGCTTCTTTGTATTAACGTTGTATTTTTCTCTTTTTACTGTTTTAATATAGATGTTTTTCAAAGGCCTGAAGTTCTGCCTTTATTCATGTTACATGCAAGTTCTGCCTAGACAGGACTAGATACCACCAAGACTATTAGACACTTAGTTATAAGGATTCAACAATGTTTTCTGGATTCTGAGTCACATAAAGGCTTAAGCTCCTTGCAAAATAAAACAACCAACTTTTTAAAGAGGAGGGAACAGAATGACAACTGGTTTCAGGGTCATATTTTTAAGGCTTTTAAATTTTGTCTGAAACTTGCCTTGCATCCCACAGATATTGTTGACCACAGACTTCTCTCATGGTTGCATAGAGGAATGCTGAAAAGCTGATGCACAGTGTTTATATAACGCTTTTATATATTTTCATATAAGTACAAATAAAAGCATAACAATCATATGCATACTTGTCACTGATGATTTGTCTTATCAAATCACTGGCTTTTTTTCAGTGTGTGATGCAATGATACACTGAATTCAGGGGGAATACATTTTTTTCTGCATTATAGAGTTGAATACATATGGAGGGAAGACAAAACAAACCAAATCCCTTAAACCCCCAAGGAATTGGCAGCATCTTTCACAAAACCCAATGGGCATAGTTTGTATATCAAATTGTTGCTGAGTGCTTGCAATCACAATGAAGCTATTCCTGTGGAGTCATACATAAATGGTTTTTAGATTCATTCCCAGTGTATTGAGGCATAGATTTTGAAGACAACGAAGAAAAAAAAAAATAAAAGAAATAATTCCAATAACATAAAATGGTTTTGGTTGTTGGTTTTTTTTGCATACATGACTTCATTTTTCCACAGAAGTCATCGCTGCTATGCAAGCATTCTATTTTAAATATAATCATATTTTACTGTGTTGCTTGATTCAGCAACTTGTATCAATGAGGAGACCATAAACTGATGAAAAGGGGAGAAACAAAGACCTGAAGATAAGAAGCAAATTGCCCTACAAGGAAAAACAGAAGCCTAAGCTATACAAAAAATATTGAGGTAACTATGTTATAGAAAGTCTGTCCATGAACATGCAAGCAGGCACACATTAATAATTACAACCTGAATTCAATATAGCTGTTATCCTGCGTTTTGGCTAAAACTGTATTATTCTTTTGATTTCCAAAATAGGCAGAAGCTTGCCTTTTTTCAGCCTATCATTCGATGGGTTGCATGTGATCACTGGTCCCTGTCTTCTTGTGAGGTTGCTTTTTACTAAAGAAGACAGCCTTGATGATGCATCACCCTTCATTCTGCCATGGTGAAAATTAATTCAGTAATATTTTATATCTTTTCTGTGCTGTAGGGACTATCATCAAATCCCAGATATCAAAGACAGCCTGCATTATAATACATACTTTCTGCAAGTAGTGCCTACAACCAAAACATGTTCAGACTGTGTGCCTCAAACTCTGCCAGATTATTACTGCAATGAAGTGCAGAGTTAAAGAAAAAATGAGATAATATGAATAACCTAAATTTTCTGTAGGCCATAAACATTTTGGCTGTAAATGTTCGCTGATACTTAGTTTCAGATGTGTCAGATGTTCCTGTACCCATGAGAGGAGATAGTAAGCAGAAATTTCATCCTACTAGATCTCTGATGAAGTTGCAGTAAGATAGACAAAATGTGATACAAGCAGGTTTACAAGAAATGTCAAGTGCAGTGTTTGGTGAAGAGAAATGGAGAATATCAGTCTTCCTAAACAGCATTCTGAAATATCTGGTGATGAGTCATTAAAAAGTAACATAAAATTATCTGTAGATAAAATAATATGTTAACATGAATTACTCAAAAATCAGAAATCCACTGAGCCATAATGTTTTTCCATGGTAATTATATACTGGATATACTTTAAATAACTGTAGATACAGTGGGCTATATTTTTTTTCCAATTGTGGGTGATGTAATGTGATAAAACATTAGCTTCCTACAAGCCTTTTAATAGTGAATCTGTTATTTGTTGTGGGGGCAGAAAAAGTTTTGAAGCTGAAGAATTTTGCACAGTGAACTCCACCCCTGCCCATACTAAAAGGAACAGCGTTGAGGAGGCTGGTGGTAGTAGACATTAGAAACAAATTAACTCATAAAAATCATGGTCACAGAACTGTTTTAAGAGTATTTGAGGAGTGACTATGAAGTGAAATTATGGGGAATTTTTGTTACGGTTCAGTATAGATTACAGGGACCTGATGCTGAGACTATTCTGGCAATAAATTTTTAATCGGCTCTTTTCTCAGTTCTTAGAATTCCTCTTGGAAAAGAAGAGACTGTGACTAAGGCTTCCCAAAGTGTCACAAATGTTTAATAATTGGTGTCTGGCTAAGCATCCAGAAAACTAGGGTAAAATGCAAACACTGTCATAAGAACACCTTATCCAGGAATAAAGATGACGTATTTTGCCCTAGCTTGCACTTCTGGATAATATTTCAGTGCAAGTCTTTTTTCAGTAATAAATTCTATGGAGAGTTTCATTTCATATTAAACAAGTCTGCCCTTCAGAAACACTGGGTTGCAAGAGCTGGTTTTGTTAGTATGCTGAGATTTCTCTAAAATAGCTTTGCTACTTCTGATACTCTCACTCTTTGAATAAAGAAACAAAACCATATTGTGTGACCATGTTCTCTCATGTCTTCTTATAAGAAAGACAGTATCAGCAAACTTCTGTCACTCAGATAAGCTTGTTTTATACAGCTGAATTTAAATTCTTATGTCCAGAAATGAACTTGTTCTGTGTCACTGCTCTACTGAGCAGCCTCTTTTTTTTTGGTTCACATTCAGATCTCCAGGTTGCAGACTTACATATGGTAAATTCCTTGCTCTTATAAAAGGGTTCTTGGGGGGCTTTTTCATTTCCAGGCTTTTTTTTAGGAGAGCTCTACCTTCTACCATTCCACTAATCCTCTCATCTGCTTTAAAAAGGCTAAATAATTTTCAGAGGTGTTAGGAGCCTTATTTTTAGTGACAGTTTATGTCTCCTTGGCACATCCCCGGTACAGCAATGTTGGCAGACCTTGTGTTACAGTCTCTTGGTCTGTCATGTATTAAAACTGTTCTCTGGGTATCTAAGCACTTAAAATACTTGTAAGTGTTAGACTCTCAAGAGGATGGATATTTCTTTGGTTTAGATTTAGATGCCAAGCAAAGCTAAAACATCAGAAAAGGGAGAGCTCTAAAAGATACTCATCTAGTCAGATGCATTCAGTACTCACAGACATATATTGGACAAACTAAATATCTTTCTCATTCTGATTGCAGGCAGTGGAAAATGTCTGAAAGGGATATTTAAATGAAAGTAAGAAAACCTAAGCTTTATTGACAGTTTTTATAACAATTATAAATACCATGGTACTTAAACAGATAGCTAGATGAGTCATCAAAAGTAAAGACTTATCTCACAGTAACATTCAGTTAATAAAATTTCAACCATTTTTTATTTAAATTCTCTGGATTATGCGATAACATTACTTACATTGTTTGAATTGTTATAAAGAAGAATAATAACTGCTATCAATAGGCTAGACACAATTTATTTAAAGCAGCACACTTAGGAAAAGGAAAGATGGTTCAGAGATAAGAATGACAGCTCAGAGCCTGGGTGACCTGAGATATTTAGCATTGAGAAAAACTCCTGGTGCTGCAGTGCTTCATGGGGAGTTGTTAAAGCATTTGGTCTCTAGAGTAATGAGGACTGTGCAGGTAGTGCTTACCAATAGGCAGTGCACATCTTTGGTTTTTTTTGTGGCATCCTAATGATTCTAACATAAAAGGAACCTGAGGAGGCCTAAGTTGAGACCTTCTGGCTTGGTAGTCAGCTTTGACAAAATAACTAATTTCTTTCATTTCTACCTATGTAACTGTGGTAAATAATCCTGCTTTTCTTTGTAAACCACCTTGAAATAATGTTATGAAGTATGTTATCTAAGGCTATTGTTGCTGCTAATAAAGTTGTATTTATTTTATTTTTGAAAGAGAGGTTTATCAAAGGTATAAAAAAAAATCCTTTTTGTCAGCCTACAGCTGCATTTAGCTGAAGGAAATACACTTTGCTGAAGCCATATGTTCTGATTTTTTTCACAAACATTAATATATTCTTATGGAATTAATGGAAAAATATGGGAGCCCTCCAGTGGTGAAAATAATATCTGGATTTCATAACATAGCTGCTTTCCTGTAGAAGTTGCCTGTTTGCAACATAGTTTTCTGACACATATGTATTCTGATCCTGTTCTGGTTAACAGGACTTGATATTATCCAAGATGTGCCTGGACTTGCATCTGAATGTATTCCCATATGACATTTGTAAAAGGCAAATAAACCAAGTCGTCTCACAATTGCTTCCTTTTCTACATAGACAGAAAAACCCTTGGGGACTCTTTGTTTGTTTTCTTCCCACGAGAACCTTATGGGTTAATCATGTTCACCCCTTCCACAGGCTTCTCACCTTTAAGGGTATGTGATTCAAAAGGCATTTAAATTGGAGTAACAAAGATGTTCTGGCTGTCCTGATTCTCCTATTCTTTGGCTTTATGGATTATTGTGTTAATCCAGTCACCATTTGCCTCCAGAACTCCAGTGGCCCATGTAAAGCTGTGGGAAATCCTTCTGGAAAGGCTCTGGATGCCTGGCTCTACACTGCCTTGAAACTGTGGCCTCAGAGAACAGTACTGCTTCAGCAGATGAACTCATATTTTTCACTTCTGTGCTCAAATTGTCAGAAAAAGGAGGGGTTATTATGTCCATGGAAAAGCCTTTCTGATTTACTCTGGGAAGAAAGTGGAGACCATAATCTTCTTTCCAAGGAAATGTATTTTTAATTTGCTCCACTGGGACTACATTCCTGCCCTATATATGCTAATCTAGTAGCACAGATAAATCCTTACTATGGAGTTCCTCTGCCTTTAATTCAAGTTAAAAGTCTGTAAGACTTTTTGGCATTTTGAAGTTAAATATGCCAGCACAACTTTCAGATGCTTTCTCCTACTGAAGTTCTGATTATGTCATTAAAAGCAGTTTCCCTGTGAGTGAGGCACATATAAAATCTGAATGTCTGAAAAATAGACTTTTCAGAAAGCCTTTCTGTAGCACTAGAAACAACAGAAAACTGACAAAAACCAAAGGAGTAGATGTTGGTCTGCTTTTAATGAGGATACCTTTGCTTAGGAATACATATGGATAAAGTGCATGCAGTTACCAAGAATATTTCTTTGAAGCTGTTGACATCTGAGGTATTCATAAGGAGCTCGCAGTAAAAGCTACACAGACAGAAGCCCACTGTTGTAGTGTTATTTGCAATACAATCATCACAGGTAGGTTCAGCAAAGGCATAGAAAAGCTCATCTTACTGATACAGATGTGATTGTATGTACTCACACCCATCATTTTGCATCCTGTTTAGCCAGCCAAATTATCCTCAGTACAGACAGAGGAGGAAATGTATTGGCTTCTGATTTTGTTTGTTTTCTTTTCTGTTTTATTTCATCTCCGATCTAAAGACAGGACACTGAAGTATACAGAACAAGAGAAATAAGATTGCAAGAGGCTCAAACTACTTTACATCCTTTGGCTTTGTATTTCAGTGTTTTTTACCATATTTTATACAGCAGCTGCAGGGTCCAGACCTCCTATTGTCATGGAAAAATAAAGGCCTCATTTAATTGCTGGTGGAGCTGTAGTGTGTGTCGTGTGTTTTTTAGTCTAAGACATCTGCTCTTTGTGTCAGCTACTAACTCCAGACACCACTGAGTGTCCCCTGCCAGGCTGTGTGTGGAGGCAGCAGGTTGGAGCTACACACCACCATCCAACAAAAGAGAAAAGAGGCAAAGAAAATATTTGACTGCAAAGGGAACTAAGTGACAGGAAAAGATACTTTCAGCTGCAGTTGAGAGGTTACAAGATTAGCATGAGGCAGCTGCTGGTCCCTTAACCACTGTATGGATAAGGATGCCTGACTGTCAGGGAGGCTCTGAACTATGTAATCTGACAAAAACAGTGCCAAAAGGATGCTGATTTTAGTTACTTGGCCCACATTATTCACGGTTCACTTATCATCAGGAGATATTAAAAATATTCAGTGGATCAAGCAGCTGCAACCTCAGAATGAGCATGGCACTTCTCAGAACCATGACTACCTGGATGAACTCCCTGGCTGGGTTGGGGCCACCTCCACAAACTGATTTCTCAGGGGCACAGTGGTGCCTCTGTCACTGCCCTTCACCATCCTGCAACTCCCTTGGAGTGCCAAGACCCCAAAACATAAGCCAGCAACTAGGAGCGTCACAACTGTGAGTTAATTTTGTAAGAATTTTTTTTTCTTTTTTTAGGGAGGGGTTAGACAGTGGGGAGGAATACTTTTTAAAAAACAGTCCAAATTTGTGGATGATAAGTAGTTTTAAGACCTAACATGTTCATTTATCTGCAGTAGTTTACAGAAAGAAGAAAAAAAATGAAGGAAAAATAAAAAAGCTCCATTGTGTTTGTATGATATGGGAATTTTGCGTTTTGACATGCAGAGATTTTGTTAAGCTGGTAGCTGTCAGATGATCAAAACAGGAAACAAATAGGCTGATTTTGATGATTTTTTACTTAACATTTACAGATAGTTTCTTGCTTTCAGCAAGAAATTAAACTTTTCTTTGCTTTGGCTGAGTGTTGGACTTGTTACACAGCTTTAACTCTCTAGAAGGTAGAGTTCCCAGCCAGTTGTCTCATGAAAGTCAGACAAAGGAGTGATACAAGCAAAACATCCTCAGGCAGTAAGTCTTCAGCATCTGCACTTGTATCCAATAAAGTGCCATCAGTGGAGTGTCTTTTCCTTTCTTTTCATCGTATGTGGAACCCAGATGACTAGGTTAGAGTTTGCCTGGTGTTTAGAGGACAGAATTAGTTAATTCCTATCCGACTTTCAAGGTGATAAGTACTAAATGTTCACCAGTATTTATTTTTTCATAGCTAAGTACAACTCTGGGCATTCATTTCACCAGAATGTGATGCTTGTATCTTACTGTCATCTATTGCATTTGCTTTTCAAATACTGATTTTTTTTTTTTTCTTGAAATCATTTAGTGGCTTCATAGCAGAATCATTTAACACCTTTAGACACTTAAACATGATGAATACTCTGGAAGGACTGACTGCTTTAATTTTACAGCTGTAATTTTACTGTCTTATATCTAAAGACCAAGATTACCAGGACCCTGTACTAGAAGAAAAAAATCTCTAACAGTATTTTTATTGTTCTGCTGAGTTAACTCTTTCCATGAGTAAAGCACACTGACTGAGTTTGGTCTTCACTTACTTTTTATTTCAGTTATGTGTATTGATTTTCCTTTCTCTGTATATGAGCATGCCTGGGTAAAGAGTGTAGTTCAATAGATTTTACAGCTCTGTAAGAAAACAAAGTCATATAGCAGCCATAATGTCCTCCAACATGAGAGTATAGTCTGTAAATAACCTTCTCCTTCAGTGGATCAATCCCAACATTGAAATAAGATATTCCTCCACTAACTCACAGAAAGTGTATTTCCTTGAGACTCTGGGAATAATGGGATTAACATTGTCATAATGCTTTTTCAAGAAGTAATGTCAACAGAAACAAAAAAAATGCAGTTCTAAAACCTAAAAGTAATAAAAAAAATATTGGATAGGGAAATTTTTCTCTGTTATTTATTTAAAAATTTTCAGAATCTGCTAAGACCAGAAAAAGTTCTGTACCCCAACTACTTTTTTCTTTCATTTTCAAGAAAGAAAGAAACCATGGTTTTTGTCTATCTTTCATTATGTTCTATCTTTCATCCAAAACCAGATGTATTTGTTAATTTTAGCAGGAGTTTTGGTTGGATGAAAAGCTTATGTATATTTTTAAAGTAGCTAAGGTTTTTTTTTGGAAAAAAAAAAACCAACACCTGATTCAGTCACAAATTCTGAACCTTAAAAAAGACGTAAGAATGGATTTAAATGGTGTTTGTCTCAGAACAGAATGAGGTTTAACTCAGAGAATCATAGAATTGCTCAGGCTTGGAAAGAGGATTTTTTTAAAAGAATGGGCATAATGCCTCATTAGTTTTAACATGTTTCATCGCAATGGATTCATTCATATTTTCACTGTGAAGCAAAATTCAGTCTATATGCACTCCAATATAAGATACTTGGATGTTCAATATAATTGCACACTTTGCTAACAAGACATTTTGAAGAACTGTGATGAGAAACATAAATGCGGGTAATCTGAGGGCTTCAAGTAATATGACTTCATTTTAGCTCTCTAGAATAAAGCTAATCTCTGTCTTCCAGTTCTGAGAAGCACTTTTTGGTGTTTGAAAATGAGTAGGTCTGTTTCATTGAACTGACAATGTGGTGAATCCTTCAGCTTAATTTTGATTTACGGTAAGAGCTGAAAATATGTAAGAAGTCCCTAGCAAGTCACTATAGAGTGGCTTATTGTGCAACACAGCATAACTGTAATCTAACATGGGCTAGTAAACTTATTTGCATAATATAAATTTTAGCCTGTTTTTTAATTAATTAGCATTTTGAGTGCATTGACCCACAAGTGGCTACAATATTAGAGTTCAAGAAAAGGGGTAACAAACTACTTTTCCTTGTAGTAGCTCAACAGAATTTCAAATAAGACAGCCAAGAGCATGGCTTTCTGAAAGCATTTGGGAACATCATCACTAAAGAAAATAATTCCTTACAGACATTGAATTTTTGCTGATATTTTATTCTTGTTTTCCTATTTTTTAAATTTTATTTTTATTTATTAAGATAGCAAAAAATAAACAGGCCACGTACATAAATATTTAAGGGAGATGAGGCACCAATGCCAATAAAGTTATATGTCATGCACATGCAGTGTTAATACTCTAATGCATATAATAATAGGCATATGTCAGTTCTTCACTATACATGAACCAAGCAAATGCATGTGTAGACCTCTACAACATGACAGGAAACAAGATACCATACTGTAGCTTGTGTGAAACAAGCCTTTAACTCTCTGACAACAGTTCCTGACATTTATAACACAACTCCTGAGGGCCTTAATGATCATCATGTCATGCTGAATCTACTATTAATATACCTCATTAGTAAGCAGTAAGTGTTATAGTTTACATCCTGTGCATGAAAGGTCCATATTTCTTAAAGATCTTGAGTCTTTACCATAGCAAAAGAAACAGTATTTTTTAAAAATTTTTTTTATTCCTAAAAGTTTCTGCCTGCTGAATTTTTTTTCTTAAAAAGAAGTGACTGCCTTTCAACTAAAATACAGAATCAGATATCACTAGCAAAGAGCTTTGTTTTACACAACGTTGCAGATGGCAGAGATTAGATCTGACACTCACTGTCATGTGTAACTTCAAAAAAAATTCAGCAGGACTTCCATGTTTTCATGGTGATATTATGCAAGAAATATTTTTATTTTTATTTAGTTTTAGTTCTTTGGATTTTGTTTGGTTGGTTGGCTGGTTTTGGTTTTGTTGTTTTTTATCCAAGACTTCTGAAGTCATCAAGACATAGAACACCACTTACACAGCAAGCAAGATTTGGAGAGAAAGGTTTCCAGAAGAGACAGCTCTTCTTTGGTGGATCTGGACCTGTGACATTTCATGGAGTTGTGAAGTAGTTTTGCTTGGAAGTGCTCCCTGCACTTCACCTGCTCCACTCCTCTGATCAAATCAGGGTCAACTAGCTTGCTTTGAACCTTGTTGTCTCAAGCTTTGGAAAACTTTTTTCAAAAAGTTAGATGGTCAAACAACGAGCACTAAACCTCCTTGACACTCAGCCTTGATCCAGATCTGCCCAGTCACTCAGGCGCATTCCAAATTATTCACTTCAATTATAGGCCTTGTCCAGAATGGGTTCCTCTTATGGATATATACAGCATAGGTTAAATAAAACCTACTGTTGTGCCAGGCACTGTTTGCTATTTCTTTAATCAAATACTTGAAGTTTAGCATTTCTTGGGCATGATTCATCTCAGTGTTTAGTAAGTTTCTAAAACACAGCAGATGAATAGTGCCCCAGAGTCTTTTGCTGCTGAATCCATTGCCCATAAAGGGATCTTGGGGAGATTAGGTCAGATGCAGACATGTACACTATACACATCTGAAATTAGGAGAGATAAATCCTATCTATGGACTTTTCTTGAAGGGTAGCAAAAGAATTACCTATCAAATTCAGCCTTATTATGGTGCTGTGTATGGATTTTACAGAATAAAGGTGAACTCAATGTCCTTCAAAAAGAGACTAGTTTTTCTGAACTGACAGCACATCAGTAAATCCTTTTTTCCATTTCCATGTGTAATTTTTCAAGAACTAAGTTCTACTAGTTCATTTTTCTATAAGAAATAACAGAAAAGACATGTAGCATGTGACTAGAATTTTTTTCACAATATTGAGTATATAATATGCCAGTAATTCACAATCTGTTGATAGAATGAATTTAAACAAATGAGTTTGTCTCATGTATCTTCTCCTGTTTTCATTGCAGACTGCATAAATGAGAAATGAAATATACGAGAATAGAGCCTTCTGAGCAGTGCATGCTAGAGTGGCAATATAAACTTTTTGTGTACAGAATAATGGATGTGTTAGTGCTTTAAATGCAGGAGACAGGCTGGTACTGGTAAGTACATTTATTTTTTTTTCCCCCATGATAAAACCAGAGGTTTAGGTAAGTTACAGTCTTACTGAAGAATGGTGTAGGTGCTCTTTTCAAATGCATAATTACCCATAATTTTGGCTGAACAAGAACATGGAATTAAAGCTTTTATGTGTAGGTTTTAACAATAAACGAAATAAAGGATATTATAAGAAAGTCACGGAAATAAAATGAAGCACAGTGGCAGCTGGCACTACCTGATGTAGTACATGTAGTGTCTCCATGGCGCTTCATGGAAAAGCTGCACTGTTGGCATCATCGTGGGGCTACTACAGTCCCTGAGAAACTCCTCTTCCTTCCTTAAAAACTTCCCCCTCCTTTGTGACAGACTGCACCATTGCTGTTTTGGCATGTGTTCCACATCACAGACTGAGATTTGTGAAGTTTACTGGGCAGGATTTAATGTTTATCTGAAAAGCTGTATGAATCACATGAGGCTTTTAGCATTTTTTACTTTTAACTTTACATTTATAGCTGTGTGATTGTCACAGAGATCACTATGGTGCCATTTACACAGGAGGAAAAGTAATGTAGTTACAGTACATTTTTATCTGTACAAACTGCCTTTTCTTCCAAGCTTAGATATTATGAAAGTAATCATATTATAATCATAATCGTAAGTATTATGAAAGTATCAAGTGCATTTAGAGTTGTTGTAAATCTATCAAACAGCCTTCCTGAATTGATTGCTGATCAAAAATTTCTTCTGGTGGTCTGCTAGTCTATTAGAAGCATACTCAACTACATCTTTAATTCAAATTAAATTGAGGTGTTTGTTTTGGTTTGGTTTTAAGTATTTACTGTCTTGTGTCACTCTTCTGATACACAGAGCAACTCTTGTATCAGTCTCAGAAAACAGAACCTAATTTTAAGTGGTTTATGTTGCTGTTAGCATTTAGAAGTTCAGACACTATATTATGTCAAAAACTGATTCCTTCTGTTGGTACAGAAAGAATAGAAGCAAGTAGTGAATCTCTCAGGATCTTGATGTCTATTTCCTTCATCGTTGAAGGCAACAACTGATGACAGTTTTGTAAGATTATCACATGTCATTGGAGATTCCACATGACTGTTTGAAAACAAATTCTTCCTTCCATTTCTTAGAATTTACTAGCCAAGGCAGAAGCCTGAAGAGAGATAATTTTTAAATGTAAGTTTTCAGTGAGAAATGCATGAATGGAAACAGTCTTTTCTGTCATTTTCCTTTTTTCTTTTAATACCATAATACATTTTTCAGCTGTTGACTGGGAGTATTGAAATGAATTTTTTCAAATAGAATCTGGATGTAGAAGTGCAACCACTATGTGAACACAGAATTCCTGTTGCAGTGCTTTTAGAACTTCACAGGCAGAACTGAAAATATTTCAATTTAACTTCCATACTCTCTCATGCTGTGATGTTTTCCCTCTTCCTTATGGGCAGGTCATTCTACATATTTCCCACAGAATTCCCACAGAGGACCTTTGACACATCCATGAAGTTACAAAAACATTTGGATGAGCCAGTCTACAAAAATGGATAAACATACTAAAACCTCACTGAGTAAAATAATATGAAAAAGCCACCAAAGGAAAGCTGATTACTTTTCTAAGACTGTCTTTTCAATTTCCCCATTGTAGGTCTTTTTACAGTACCCTGATGTTCACAAATGACATCTTTGTCAAAAGTAAAAGTTGGTATGCTAATGTATTACACATGAGAGCCAATAATAACATGTGGGATACTGGTGCATGCTTCTTCAAGGTGATTGGGTGGCTTAGTAACAACACATTGAGAGACTTGGGCTCAACAGAAAGATAAAGAAATGTCTTTAACATCTGAAAGAATGTAAGTAAAATGACTGTGTCATGTTATTCAGCTTCAAAAAAATTCTAGAATCAAGTGTACTATTTAAATGTACCTTTGAGATACAGTCTTGAATAAATAAGAATAAACGCTAACAGGAAAAGTTTAAGATCTACAACATCAGGATGCAAAAAACTTTCAAAAGTGTAATTTCAACACAAATTATTATCATTTTTATCTTAGGTAAAATAATAATGATAGGTTATTTACATGTATACTTTGCAGAGCTACTAACCCTGCAAGATAATTAAAGATGTTTCAGATATTATATACATTTGATATGGATATGATATATATGACATATTATTCTTCATTCTATCCACATGGATCATACCATTTTTCTATGCTAATCTGTGGAGAACTGTGTTCTTTCAACTCACTGAAGCTTTAGACAGTACCAAGTATGATCCATTACCCTGCATTGAGCTATAACAATTAAATTTTTAACTTCTGACCAAAAATTGGTTAACATTTGTGGTAATCAATATCCTTTTGTAGAGGGTGTATTAAGATATACTACTATTGGTTATAATAATTGAAACCTCATGTAGCAGACAAAACCTTTCCTGGGGCACGGTGCTTCAAAGTCAAGCAGGTGTTCTGGCCAAGGTGCACAAACAGTGCTCCGATCTTGTCGCCTTTAGACTTGGCTAGCCTGGTTTGGTGCTTCTGCTCCAGACTCAGCTAACCTCCTCCTCTGGCTGCTCGAGAGTGAGCTGGGCGTGCACTCTGAAGTTCACCTTTGAGGTGAGCTCCAGTGGCACAGCTGGTTGGCACACGGTACTTATAGAGCAGTACAAACCCGAGCAATGCTGAGGCTGTGAGTTCGATCTTCACCTTTGAGGTGAGCTCCAGTGGCACAGCTGGCTGGCGCACGATACTTATACAGCAGTACAAACCTGAGCAATGCTGAGGCTGTGAGATCAAGCCTCACCTTTCGGTGAGCTCCAGTGGTGCAATCAGGTTAGCGTGGTGCTTATAAAAGCAGTACAAAGCCGAGCAATGTCAAGGTTGTGAGTTCAAGCTTGAGCCAAGCATGCATTCTGAAGCTCACTTTTTATTGGTTGCCCAATCCTGCTCATAGGCAGCTGGGGGAGGCCTTAATTGGGTGGGCTTGGCACAAGCTCATGCGTCCCACCTCGTAATTAGCCACACCTGATTGCCTCATTGCCTCATTTCACTACAACCTCATATTTGTTTGTTTTTTGTTTTTTGTTTTTTTTTTTTTTACCGGAGCTTTAGTACATCACACTTTATTACAAGTCCTTGATTTGTATTATTCCTATGTTTAGGCAAAAATATGTTCTTCCATATCAGTTTTATATCTAGACACCCGAAAACTTTTGGTTCAAAATCTAGAAATCTTGAAAGTACCAAATTTAGAAAGAAGGAGAGGGAGAATTCTTTTAAGATATAAATTTAAGTTTCTGCATTTTTTCTGGTTTTGTTTCCTCAGTTTCATGTCTTCTTCCAGAAAAGGAAACGATGAGAGAATTGTCAGTTGATTTTTTAAATATATTTTCCATTTCATCAGGAAAGAAATAAAATCCAGATAGAGAGCAATCTGCCTTCTAGAAGCAGGAATAGAATTTTTCCTGCTTTGTAGAGAAAACATGTATGTCTTTGCATAGCTTTTCATATCTATTACTAAAATAATGGTTTCTTGATGCTGTGCACAGATAGGATGGTATTTGTTCTTATTCAAACAGTTTTACTTTATTTTAGTCATGAGCTTTCATTTCTTGTGATATCTGACACTCTAGTCAGTGCCTTGATGTGGAGGGTGCTATGCCATGATTTATTCCTAATCCTTGCCTTATTTGTGTAATGTAAGATATATGGTGAAATAAGATTACAAGAAGATGTTGCTGTCATAGTTGTTTCAACCATTATGATTTATCATGATGACAAATTATTGATTAGATAATTGATTAGATAATTAGATAATTGATTAGATAATAAGACTCTTGAAAAAAGAAGTATATGCCATTAGGAAATCACTGGAGACAAAATTCTGTTAGAATTTTATTATTAATTTATTGCACTTGGATTGATTAAGAAAAATTTTGAATTTCTGCAGATATAGCTAATTTAGGCATTCACTACAGTATTGCATTATAATAATTTCCTACGGTCACAGACAGATGGCAAGCAGTAAAAAGGAAGAAAATATTAATTTTTCAATATTTTTCTGTCAATATATTGGTTTTTTTACAAGCTACCTTCTGCTTTACTATCTGACAAGACACCCTTCTATGTGCTATTTTGTTTCTCTGTAACCAAAATGGGTGCTGTTATCTCATTTACAGTTAAGGGAAAAAAAAAAAAAAAAAAGGAAAAAGTGTAGGAGGCAGAGCCATGAGGCAAAAGAAGGAAATCTGAGACCAATATAGCAAATGGTGCATGCCCTTCACTAGAGGTAGAGCTGACATCGAAACTTTTAATGTCAGTCTCATGCACAAGGTCTCCAGCAGAACACTTAGTTTGAAGAAGAGGGACACATTATGTCATGAACATTTAGATTTTGGGGAATTTTCCAATACTTTGAACCTAAGGTTCATCTCCTGAAGTTGACTATCATTGAGCTTTCCAGCTCAATGTCTGTTTTAACCATTAGTCCGTAAGAATTAGATGAACCATGCCTCATTAGAAATGGACAGACGAAATCCAGAGTTAGAAGATCTCTATTTCTCCTATATAGGAACCTCTGCTTAGGTTCCTAATTTCTCAATGGAAGAGTTAAATATCAAGGTCTTCCTGAATGGCCTCGACTGCTTTCTTAAGATAGTTCAGAATTACTGAACAAATATCAGAAAGTCTAGTTTAATACCTTCAGTGTCAACTTTGAATTGCCTAAACTCTTTTAGGAAATAACGAAGATTCTTTCACAAAATCATGCATGTCGTCTTAAAATTGCCATCTCAGGCAAAAAGGGTGAATAATTTCCTCTGGAAGCACTTGTTTCTCTTCGTTGACTATGGAAACCTTAAGTTGGACAGAACCATTCTTGTGCCCTAAAATTTCAACATCAGGTACTGTGAAATTAAGCACCTTAGTAACAGCTTAGTGTCATACTTGATTTCTGTGGCATGCTGACTTTTTAAATATTTCACCCAAGCTACAGTGATTCTGAGATGTGAAAATGTGTAAGAATAAATAATGGTGAACTGAGAATGTATATTTGCACTTGTACTGTTTGATCCTGTCGTTGTGTGTTGACACTGTGTACTTCTGCAGATTTAGACTAACTCTCCTATTTTCAGAGTAACATGCAGTGCCATCTGGTTTTCGGGCCCCTGATCAGGATACTCCGTCCAGAATTTTAAAGATTTAATTTCTAGGTCACCTTCAGCCACTCAACAAGGGCTAGACACATACTTTCCATACTTTCCAAGACATTTCTAGTCTTACTAGAATTTCTGACAAGAGGCACCAGCGAGGGGGCCAGACATCATCTCTTTGGTCGATATCTGAATGACATGCGGGAGTGGTGTGGCAGTGAGAATCTCTACTCAGTTATCAAGCGAGGCAGACATTCTCCTGTTGATAAATCCTTGCTGTGCTTGTGCATTTTACATTAAGGAGAAATAAACCACAAAAACACACTTCAAGATTCTGTTTAACTCTCAGGTGAAATGTGGAAACTCAACTATTTAGATGAAATTTACTCTTTAGGAGATACTTACTGTTATGGTACATGGCAGACAGCCCCTGTTATGAAAGGCGTTTGCAATTTTCCTTTTCAGTCACTCCCTGTGCAAAATAAATAGAATATTTTAATGTAAAACAAATTTGTAATTAATTTGCCCTTGTTGTTTGGTATATGGCTTCTTCATTCAGCTTTTCTAATAAATTACACTTTAATAGGAGAGGAAAGATGCTCTTGTGGGGATGGTCAGGCACAGAAGAGTGCCAGCTATCGTTTTTACTTTTTTTTTCAATTCTATGCAATTTTCTGAATCATGATGTTTTGTTGTGCCACCTGGATAGCCAGAGAAAGTTTGATCTTCAAATTACTCTGACAAACCCTTATGCAAAAGACTGCTAAAATTAAAGAAACTAATGACTCAGCATCTGAAGAACTCAGAACAGTTTCTTAACATTATTTAAGGACTGCTTTCCATCATAAGTAGTGTTCTATTTTTGTTAACATTTTTTTTGGTGAAATGCTGTGCGTTATTTTTACCTCATCCATCTTTGACGTTATCTAGAACATGAAGAAGCAATCATAAGGGTAAAATAGGCAGCTAACATTTTTCTGGCAACTGAGTATATATTAATTCTGGTTTATTATTATGACATTTAAGTATACAAACATTCACCTGTGCATGTAAATACCAGAGCTTAATGAAAAAGAGTCTGTGATTATTTTTGTAAGATTTTAAATGTAACTTTTAAATTTATTCAAAATGAAATATTTTTCTTGCCTTCTATAGCACTGGATAATAAGGATATTTGATGAATTAAAAAATATTTCTAAAAGTGTTTCTTAATTTCCATTTGAAAAAATTTAGCTTTCTTGTTTATTATTCTACTCTAGGCTCTGGTTTTCATCATAAACTATGAACCTTTGATAAAAGAAAATTGTTAAAAAACTGTGGAAAATATTCTGATAAAAAATAAAATTGACCAGAGACTTCCTAAAAATTGCATATTCAAATTATTCTTTTGCAAGAAGTATTATCTTATAGCTACTTTTCCTATACTATGCATATTGATTAGAGTGCTATTGTTTCATGCTGATTAGTGTTTGACTAATCTGGAGAAGCAGGGAATGAATATTAAGAACCTAAAAAATTATGAAAAGTCTGTATATATAGAATATGCTAACTGACAAAAATTGTCCTTTGCAATGTATAATAAATACCTCATTAGAAACTCTTCAGAAGATTATGGATCTCCTAATACTTTGCTTATATTTGGCTGCTGAGCCTTTTAATAGTCCAGATACTCAATCACTAATTACTCCTTATCATCTTGGACTTGTCATCCAGCATTCCAAGTCCTGTCTGCCTTTGTAGTAAACCCAGGAAAGCTTTTTAGGTAGATTTGCTGTCAGTGTATACTTAAGAATAACCATTTTTTTTTTTTTTTTTTTTTGTCTTTTTAATAATTAAGAGAAAAGCTTTGCCATTTTCTTTTTTGCTGTCTTCAAGTGTCAGAGCCAAGCTTGAGTGGTCTTTCTCCTGGGATTTATTAAAATAAGTACATTTATCTTCTTACCCTTTCCTGTGTCTTCTTTGATGGGTTTATCTCTCTCTCTCTTCTTTTTCTCTCTCATAATTTTTCACTTCTCTACAATATGTGTCTTGATATTTCCTCAGGAGACTTCTCCCGCAAGGACACCTAAAATGGTACACAGCAAGCTTTTTAAGCACCAGTAGACCTGTAGTACAACTAAAGTAAAATATGAATGCTATGACCATCCATGCAAGTGGAAGAGTGTTTACCAATAGATAGGTAATAAATACACAATAAAATTATGGCATATGTGTTAGGATATTGCCTGCTCAATAATTGAGAATATTTGTTGCGTCTGATGCAAGAAAGGCTCACAACAGAGGAGGATCAGAATTCTAGAATTTTAAGCAATATATACATCTAATAAGTCCATGAAGCATGATGAGATACAACTATGGGTACTGAAGGAACTGACTGGTGTCATTGTGACACCACTCTTGGTTTATGTATGAAAGGTACTGGTGATCCAGAAAGGTTAGTGAAAACTTGAAGGAACAAATGTCACTCCTGTGTTCAATAAGGGCAAGTAGGAAGATCTGAGGAACTTCAGGCCAATAAGCCTTCTCTGAATCCCTTTGTAGGCAATGGAAAAACTAATCCTGGAAAACATTTCCAAACACATGAAGGCCAAGAAGGTGATCAGGAGTTGTCAGCATGGATTTATAAAGGGGAAGTCATGCTTCACCAACCTGATAACTTTCAATAATGAGATGACTACTGAGAGTAGTGGATGTTGTTTATACTGGCTTTAATAAGGTGCTTAACAATGTCCCCCAGAACCCCCTATTAGATAATTAGACAAATTACAGATTAGATTAGTGAGCAGCAAGATGGATTGAAAACTCATTGAACAAGCAGTTCAAAAAGGGTTGTGATCAACAGTGCAAAATACATTTAGAGGCAGGTCACTGGTGGACAAATACTGTTCAAAAACTTCATTAATGACCTGGATAATGTGGCAGAGTATTTCCTCAGCAAGTTTTCAGATTATATGAAACTGAGAAGGTTGGATGTTACACTAGAGGGGTATGCTGCCTTTTCAGAGAGACCTTGACAGGCTGGAGAACCAGGCAAAAGAGAAATCTCATGGTCCAGGAAAGAGAAGTATAAAGTCCTGCTCCTAGTGAGGAATATTCCCATGCACAAGATAACAATTTTCTAGATAACAGCTTTGGAGAAAAAGATCTGGGGGTCCTGGTCGAAAATATCTTCAACATTAGCCTACAGTATGCCCTTACAGCAGAAAAGAAAAGCAGAATCCTAGGCTGCAGCAGTTCAGGAGAAGTGGTGTTTCCCCTCTGCTCAGCATTAGTGAGATACATCTGAAGTGCTGGGTCCTGTTCTTTATTTAGAAACTGACATATTGTAATGTTTTCTTACTTCTAAAAGAATCATGTCATAGGATTTTTGCCACCACAAGATAGGATCTCATATCTTTTCCTTATAGTCTTCCTATTTTTCTCTCTTTTTTTAAAATTCTTATTGCTTTACTCCATTAATCATATAAAATCCCATTTAGTCTTGAAATTTATATCCTTCACCTATAAATAAATTTTCAATACATTGAACCTCTGTGGTTACTGAGTGAAGCACCATAATACCAAGCCCAATTTTTTTTTTTTGGTTGGTTGTTTTTAATTACTGTTTTGGCCTCTATTTCATACCAGCAAATTGTTACTTCATTAGAACTCTTTAAATACTTAAGTAACTGATAGTGTCCACTTCTCAGATGGGTACAGAGGTAAACACTTCAATTGCTTCATCAAATAAATTACAGGTAAAAACTCTACTTACATCATTATGGGGAGAAACACCAAAGGCCTACTAAGCTTTTGAAAAGGTCCCATGCACCACAAGTTATCCCAAGAATCTGACAGTATAGATACAGATCCCCAAAACCTTATACTTTGTGTATGTGTCAAATGATAAGTAACACATGGTGCAAGAAAACCTGAAAATTTTTATGTCAAGTCTGACTCAAGCATAGAGTATCATGGACTGGACTATTTTCAGTTAAGATCTCAATAGTACAGACTTCCGATAATTATTCCTAATGTTCTTCGAGTTGAGATATATTTATTACATGTTTCTCTTTCTCCATTCATACATAAGTCAAATTTGGACTATGCTGGTGTGAATGCAAAACAAGAATAAAAAGCAACTTTAATCATGAGCTCTCACTTTGAGAGATTGACTACCAAGGAGGGACAGCAGGACCCGAATTGCAGTTGCTGCAGATAAGGCTCAGACTGGACCTGCAGACACTGGAGGAGCTACTGGACTTAAATCTGGCTCTAAATATCTGTTTCTGATTGCATTTTGATACCTAGACCCATTTGTAGACAGGTTGTTTAATTGATTAACTCAAAATATTGATTAACATCCGGGCATGACAGCAGGGTAGGCCATCCCATCCTGCTTACTATCTAGTAACTTTGAAGGTTACGCTCTGCTGCAGAAGTCTGCGAAATACCTTGAAAATCAATGTAGGCAGATTTAATCCTGAATTTATGGCATCTACATGTAGGAATTTTTCTTCATGAAGGGACTGTTCGCCCAGTGAACCAGATAAGCTTCATCCTTGCTGAATCCACAGAGCCCTGAATCCTGGCCCAAAATATCTTACTCTCCAAAAGCGACAATTCTTTTGCCCATCTCATTTTTAGAAATAAGGGATGGAATATCTGAAGCAAATGGTCTATACTCTTCTTAGTCCTAGAAGGATGATTTAGGAAACTTTGCTAGAGCAGGTAATCAAGAGGTACCATGAAAGATTGTGATTTTCTGAAGCTGAGTGTCTTTGTGAAGTCACAAAGGAAATCTGAGTGTAGGAAAGTGTGTATGAGAAAGCATGTCTTCAAATGGAGGAGGATAGGAACGAGGAGCTTAAGACTGCCCTGTTTTCCAGAACTCCTTCCCTCTTTCTGTCCCTGAGACAGAAAGAGAGATGTGTTTGAGTTCCACAGGAAGGGGCTGAAAGCTGCAGATGCCCCCTTTTCAGGTGTATCCCCTTGACTACAATCAGACATTTGTTTCCCCGCTGCTTTCCCAGACTAATGAATTTTGCATTCCTGGCTGTGCAGCAGCTCAGCTTTAGGAGAAGGAACAGTAAGTGCCTCATTCAGATTATTCATGACATGGTGGTTAGGTCACTCTCGAGTTATGGGAGAGGTGGATACAGCCCTATGTAAGATGATCAGGGCTGGCAATGCAAACCTCTCATTTCCTTAGTGAGTGCTCAAACCACTAGACTATTAAGCATAAGACAGTGTCACCTCTACCAGATATCTTTCTCAGAAGAAATCTTAAATGTTCTGCATCCTGAGTAGATGGAAGCACCTAACATTTTCTATTAATTTTCCACTCTCTCAGTGGAAAAATAGATTCCTAAAATAGGAGTGGATTGCCCTCTGTGTATCTTCAGAGGAACTCACTACACTATGGTAGGTAGACTAACTCATCAGCCTCCTTCTAGACCAAACACTTTTTGTGCATCAATATCTAAATTAAGCACCAAAATGAAGAGCACAAGATTATACCCAGGGATATTAAATCTCTTCAGAAATACCTAATATGCAAGGAGAGTGACATTGGAGCTTATTTTGCCAGAAAAATCTTTGGGGAGTCCTGTGCTGAGACACGTGAGCACAGTAGCATTTCTTCTGACCCTGACCAACACTGAGTTGTGCAAATTTATTTTGCTTGGATATTGCTAACTCAGGCATCCCTGCACCATACCCCGTTGTGTGAGGAGCCTGAGAATAGCATTTGTCAACCTGATGCCAGGAACTAAGCATCTAAATCCATACTTAATATACACAAGAAGTAATGAGTTATTCAGAGGCAAAGGGCAGGCAGAGCCCCTGTCAACTTAACGAGTATTTGGGGTACAAATGACCTCTGAAAATCAGGCCATTTATTTTAGCACCTAAAAATAGATTCAGATGTTTAATTTTATATATTAAGGTTGGAAAATTTTGGCTAGAGAGTAAATTAATTGCCTAAGGTCACACAGCAAGTCAATGTATAATGAGAAAGTAATAATGAGTGAGGAAAAAAAGGTATTTTTAATCTCTATGGATTTATTGAATCCCAAAACTCTTTTCATAAAACTAAAAGTCTTCTTTTATATATCTCTGTAATATTTTAAATTGTGGCTTAACATTCTTATATAAAATGTAGGGGTTTTTTTGGAAACAATATTTTTCTCCATTTTCAGCAGTCCTGGTTGGTGGTATCTTCTTGTTGCTATGAAAACAAAAGGTTCAGTCAGATCTTCAACAGTAGATATTTTGTTGCATGGTAGTTAACGAATGAGATATTTGATTACAAAGGGATAAGTAACCTCTCTCTAGCCTGCAATTAACATTTAACTTGATATGGCCAATAAGCCAAAAGAAGAGAGAGTAAAATGAATAAAAAGAATTTTCTCTCATTAGGGGTTCATCACACACATATGTTAGCAAAACACACTGTTGTGATTGGTGATTTTGTTTGCAGATTTGTATACAGCTAAGCTTTCATCTGGTCAAAAAGAAATAAAAGAACCCATTTGCTCTCTGGAGAAAAACAATATTTAAAACTGTTCAGATTATGAGTGCGTGAAGATAATTTATAATAGTCAAGTGCATTATTAGGCATGATGATTTTTCAGGAAGTTAGTCACTCAGTTCCTGTTAAAGTCCTGTGAGACTGGAGTCCTAATTCTCTCACATGCTTTCTAGTTTTAATGAGTTCTTGCTTACACACGGACACAGAGAACGGTTTCTACTACATCCTTTTAATGCAAGTATAAACTAAATCCTTAGCAATATACTGTGATTCAAAATACAGAAAATACCTACCTAAAATAGTTACGCAATCCAAAGTGAGAAACACTATGTTTTTTTCTTGGCACACAAGACTTCTCAAAGCTATTTATAATAAACATAGAAATAAAGTGAGAATGGTTCTCATGTTAATGTTTGAGGGTTGGGAAAAGCAGGTTGAGTTTCTTTCACAGTTAACAGCTTCCTGCATTACCTCGGTCACATAATTTATATCATGCCATTACAGACCACACACCTTCAAATTTGGGTTTGCAAGACTAACTTTTTCTTGTTTTTAAAGTTGCTTTCCCCTTCTGTGAACTGAATTCTGAAGGAAAATGAAACCAAACCAAAGCCTAAGCTGCTGCTTTCATGAAACCTAAGCTGAGAGTATTAGGAAAGTGAAGAATAGTGTATGTCATAATTTTGTTATATAGAATTCTGTAAATTTAATTGTTTCTAATCCATCTCCTTGATCCTTTTCTCTAAATTTTTTTTCCCAATTCACCCTTCTAAAAATTTCTTCTTTGTTGCAGGACTCTGCATGGTAGGCTCTTGTATTAGAAAGCATCACACTGTGGTAAAGGATCTGTTTTGTATACTAGGACTTCCATGTAAAGAATATACACATTTTCAATACCAGTCATTGCCTAAACATTTCAACATTGCATATGCTGAAACATACAAGAACTGCCACTTGTGCTATCTTTCAGTTTTACCATTACTTGTCTTTTCATCAAGTCTGTGATTCTTCAGAAAGGATGTTATGCTTCTCCAAGATTCTCTAAATCAGTGAACAATCATTGTAGGAAAAAATCCGCGGAGGCTTGAAGGACGACACGCAGTCACCAATATGGTTAAAGTGAAGTCGTTTATTAACAGTGGACACTCGCTTTATATAGAGCCTTTGTTTATATAACGATATCTTGCAGGTGGCTATATCTTGGACACAAATTCTGTTCTCACAGAACTTCTGCTGGCTACCTCATTATCCTGTTATTCTTCTTTTCTACTGCCAGCTCCCTTATCTTTTTCCCATAGCTCATCTTTCAGTAACCTTGCAACTGGGTCTTAAGGCCCTTAGTTTACTCTAGCTAAAGCTAAAGAGTCAGGATTGCTCACATGTCTGTTTTCTTCCAGACAGTTTCCCAACATATCCCCCTTTTTGTTTTTGAGCAATCCTGACTTACTTCACCACGTGAAATAACATGCTAATAATACATTGCCATAAACAACATACTAATAATACGAAAGCATCAAAACCAATAATAACAAATATAATTGATAAACCTTGTCTAATTAAATCTCTAAGCTATCCCCATATCCTTAAGTGATTTAACCATTCATTTAACCCAATATATGCAAGAGTTAATTTTTCATGTTATTTTAATCAATCGTTTTTGGTTGTGAATTGACTCTGAATGATCAGATAAATTCATGCAAATACACTCCATCAAAGTCTTCACAAACATAACCTAAAAGCTAATAATAAAAAGTCAGTGGCAGCATGATATTATAAAACTGCATGTCTGACACTATCAACATCTTTTGGCATCTGTGTTAAAATACCAGAAGTTTAGTTCATCTACTTAGCAGTGCAACAGAATAGCACAATCAACAATCAACACATAGACAAGGGATCCCATAATCAACATATAAACGATCACATGAATTACAACATTAACAAGAACCTATTATCAATACAATATGAAAAGCACATTTAACACTGCAATGGAAGGACTTAAATACCTTTTTATTATGAGGAAGGTCTGGTGTCCACTGGTGCATAGAACCAAGAGGGTAGAGGAGGCTTATCCGACAAAAATTGGTCAGGGGGCCCCAAAAGCGTCCCCAGACCCCTCCCGGGTCACGGCACAGTGGAGTCCTGGTTTCCTCCATGGATGCCAAATTGAGGCTCAAAAAGGCCTAATAAAATTGTTTAAAGACAGAATTCTAAGCCTTTAAACAGCAAAGGCACACTCTTTTCCCCCTTTTTTTTTTTTTTTTTTTTTTTTTTTTTTCTCTGCTGTGGTGTCTGCAGCAGGGCTCATTTTCTGAGCAGTAGCAGTAGCAGTGTCTGTGGGAGTAGAAACAGCAGCTGCAACAGATACACTGGCAATGCTCACCGGCCACATCTGAGTTGTGCCCTTGTGTGAGGGGGGGCGAGAAGCGGCTGCGGAGGCAGGAGTGGGGGTGCTCTCTGTACGAGGAGCAGCTCTCACTCCCCGCAGCAACTCTCGGGCTCTGAAAAGGCATACTCATTCTCATAAAATCTAATGAAGTTAGCCTAAAATTAAAAGAAGTGGTACAATTTCCCAAACCAAAACTCAAGTGTAATTACCAAGTCGGTTTTTTTTTTGTTGTTGTTGTTGTTTTGGTTTTTTTTTGTTTGTTTGTTTGTTTTTTGTCTCTGTATGAAACACCAGTGGACCATGCACCACAATATAAATCATATTGCAATGATGGTCCTTAAGCAGCTTTATCTGCTTCTAGCATTTGCTCAGAAGCTTCTAACAATTGGGCTGCTGTAGCACCTTTTGGGAGTAGTCCTAATGCAAGTTTAGTTTTTTTTTTCATTAGCACTGTCATATGCTGACATATAAAAAATATTGTTTTCATCTCTTCTGTCAAGTCGGGATGTGATATTACCACTGAATATAAGTGATCCACAAATTTTGGATATGGCTCCACTCTCTCATTTAATATTTGTAAAAGAGGGAGTTGCTTGTGCAGGATCATGCACAGTTTGCAAAGCTTTATACACCAATTCTTGTGAAAGTTGTAACACTTCAGTTTGAAACCATGCCTGCAAATCTGCACATACAAAAGGACAAGCACCAAGTAACATTTGTGCTTGCACTCTGTATAATGCATCGGTGTTCTGTCTAGGAATCACAGCTTCATTTTCACACAGCATTTGCCATTTATGATGAAATTGCAATTGTTGATTCCACCTTTCCCCCCCCCCCCCACTATCCCCTCTACCACCCTCCCCTCCCCATGTTGGATCTAGAAGAGGTGGAGCAGTGGGTGTTAAAGGGTTAAGGGAAGTAGGAGCAGGGATAGGGAACTGATCAGGGGATAAAAATGGATTAGTGCCCCTGGGTTGTTTAGGGTATTCTCCGGAGCAAAAAACTAGGGTTTTTTCAGGGATATACTCATCCTTGGTCTCCAGTTCTTTCAGTTTCTTCAGCAGTTCCCTGAGTTGCTTGTCTCTGAGTCCCAGTTCTTTCCTTGGTTGTTGCTCTATAGCAGGCACTGATGGTGTTGACAGGTGAAGCAGAGGATTAATTGATGGCAGCTGTGGTCAAGAAGATAAATCAGGCATCGGAGGTGGAGAGGAAGGCAGCGGTGGCAGAGTGTTCGGGAGCCGTGGCAGGCGGGCAGGAGGGGGGGGTCTGCATTCCAAGGTTCCTCGCCTGTGTTCTCCGGCTTCTCTCCCTCTGGGTCCTCCGACGATTTTGGTGGTGTTTTCGGTCGCTTTTCGTTTTGCTTCTCAGTCCCATTTTTGCTTTTCATCTGACCCTCCAGGGTCAAATGGCACAGTTGGCTGAGCTTGAATCAGTATAGTCCCTTCAGGTGCTGGTGGGGGCACCTTAGGTGTCTCAAATAACTGCCTAGAGGTCAAGTCCATATTTTGAGCATTCATCGGTATTGGTAGATCAGGTGTTAAGGCAGCAAACGCTGAGGCTGCTACTCTTTCACTTTTCATTTCTTTTAAGGTTTCTCTAATCAATTTCCAGAGTGTGGCTAAGAGTCGTGCCTCCTTATCTCCATCATTAATTTCATCCCATAGGGCAGTACCTATGGCTTCCCAAGCAGGTAACTCAAAAACGGTACCCATCGAGGGGATCAAGTCTCTATCCCGTGCCCATTTCAGTAATTCACGTAAGGTCCTGCCTTCGTGTGATAAACCTCTCTTAGAGAGAATACATTGGAGGAGCTTAACTACTGCCTCTTCTTCTTTAGAGAGCGTAGACCCCATCTCCTCCCCAGCCGCTCACCTTTTTCTTGGCAAGATTCTTCAGTTTCGAGGTACCTCTTTCGTTCTGTAGCCGGGCACCAGCTACATAGACCGCCGGGGCAGCAGTCTCCTTTCGACTGGCTTCTCCGCTCCTGCCGCACCGTTCCTTCGGTCGGCTTTCTCGCTACCCTCTCATTCCAGCTGTCTTCATCGCTCCTGGAAGCAACAGCGAGAGGGTCCCTGTTCGGGCGCCAAATGTAGGAAAAAATCCGCGGAGGCTTGAAGGACGACACGCAGTCACCAATATGGTTAAAGTGAAGTCGTTTATTAACAGTGGACACTCGCTTTATATAGAGCCTTTGTTTATATAACGATATCTTGCAGGTGGCTATATCTTGGACACAAATTCTGTTCTCACAGAACTTCTGCTGGCTACCTCATTATCCTGTTATTCTTCTTTTCTACTGCCAGCTCCCTTATCTTTTTCCCATAGCTCATCTTTCAGTAACCTTGCAACTGGGTCTTAAGGCCCTTAGTTTACTCTAGCTAAAGCTAAAGAGTCAGGATTGCTCACATGTCTGTTTTCTTCCAGACAGTTTCCCAACAAATCATAAAATTTTTGATCACTGGCACCACTTTATTCTGACGTGAACTGTATATGGTTGTGATTAGTTTAGGCTTGGACAGCATTAATTTTCTTCATACTATCATAGTATCTTGGAAAAACAAAATGGGTTCTGTATGATATCTTACTAGTATCTAGGGAGAAGCTATGATCTGAATTTGTGCTGAGAACAATATTGATAACACACAGATATTTTAGGTGTTTTTTTTTGGCAAACACTGCTTCCATTAAGCCAGGGACTTTTCCAATTTCTCACAACGCCATTGCCCTCTCTCTAAAAGAAACTGCAAGGAGACAGAGCCAGGACAGCTGACCCAAAAAAGTCAGAAGGATACTCCATACCACTGGATGTCATGCTCAGTGTCAAAACTGAGAGGAGTTGGACAGGAGGAGCGATCACTGCTCAGGGACAAGCTGGGCATTGGTCAGCGAGTGGTGAGCAACTGCATTGCACATCAGTTGTCTTCCTTGGCTTTTACTTATCTCTTTGTTAGATCTCTTTTCATACAATTATTAATATATATTTTTTTCCAATTAATCAACTGCTCTTATCTGAAGCCACAAGTTTTCCTTTTTTTTCAATTCTCCTCCCCATCCCTCTGATGCAGAGAGAGGAGTGAACAGGTGCTGCGTGGAGCTTAGCTGGGTTTAAACCACAGCAATGGCCTTGTGTCTCTTTCGAGGAAGAGATCTCAGCAGCCCAAAGGAAAATGAGGGTTCCTTTGCTCATACATGATGGTTGCTTTGTTCATAAGCAGAATTTTCTCATTGCAAGTGAATGTTCAACACTATTTTTTACTACCATGTTATCTGTGAAAGACACCTATTCACATTCAAGGCTTGGGAAAATGAATACATGCCTAATGACTTCTCTGTTGTTCTTTGTTGGGAGCCATACTTGCCCTGGCTATCATTCCAAGACATAACTGTTGGTTTAAGCCACATAAGGCTGTTTGCCTAAACGAAACCAACAATAATGTTTACAGGGGGTTTAATAAAATGGATTTTTAATCCATTTTAATGGACATGGTCAAAATGAAAAAACAGAAGGACTGACATTGGGTAATAATAGTCAGTTTCTGGGGCTGCTGTGTGGTTTGTTTGAACTTGCTGAAGGTATCCTGTGGTTTCCTAATTGAAAAAATAATTGACTATTAATGATTCAGCCACAGTGAGTATGGACTACAAACCACCATTATGTTTATGAGCAATATTGCTTACTCATAGTTTAAAATGTGAGTCATCATCTGTTGAAAGGAACAGAGGAATCCTGTGCTTTTGTCTATTTACATCTTCTATTTCTTTTTATGCTTAAACTTTAAAATAGTTTTAAGTCTCATCTTTGGAAACTGTCTTTAACTTTGTGTTGTGCCTGTCAGTGGGAGACTAAGCACAAGATTTGACTTAAACCTTTAAGAGAAATGTGTGTCCATATGAGGCACTGACTCCTGATACTGTCCCCAGCCCTTTCCAGTATCTAAAAAGAAAGTATCAAAGTCAGTAATTGTTGAATTGTCCTGTGTTGACTTGTGTTTGTGGCACAAATACTTGTGTGGCACAAGGAGATGCAGACATGAAAATTGATTTATTTTACATAAAGTATATATAGAAAAATTTGACTGGATGAATTTTTCTATAATCTTAAAGCCAGTATTTGTTCAGAAGGAAATAGATTTATAACTTATTTATAGTATTATTTAATGTTAAGAGAATGTGTGATTACAATATATTACAGTATAATTTTAGTAATACATTCTGCTACTGAAATTTTAACAAAAGATAGACAAACACACACAGGAAACTGCATCTGAGTGAAAAGCATCTTTTATATAATTTTCAGTCAGAAATTCTACCTTTATTGCTCTTTGAATATCTTTCTATAAAATTTGTACTCTTTAACAAACAAAAGGATAAAAAAGAGGTTGTTGTTTTTTCTACTTGGTACCACTGCAAACTAAATATGGAATATGAAAGTGAAGCTACAAGGCTTCTGTTCTTTTTCATACCTCATCCCTGACAATAGATATTCTGAAGGGCAAAAGAGGTCTTAAATTACAGTATTGGCTTTCTTTGGTTTTATGAATTCTACTTTGGGTTTCTAGTGTAAGTCTATGCCTTCAATGAGGCTACACAGATGTATGTTATCCAGGACCATAATTTGTACACTCAGGCTGAAGAGTGAACCTGCCACAGGAATTTAATGCTGTGGATTGATGCATTAAAAAAAATAAAAATCCCTTTCTCAGAGCGCTCTGCTTCTGTAGGACTGTCACCAGTAAAATGTAAAATCTATCTATGTCAGTAAACGGATATTATGCTGAATACACACAGGAAAAGTCAATGTGCTGAATAAAATAGAGGCATTTTTAGGTGGTGACATTACAGTTGCAGTTTAGCCTTTCAACTCTACGTGGGTCAATAGCAGTAATTAGTTCTATTCCATTACATTCTTATACTGGTTTACTCACCATAATACCTGAGTGCATAGTATGAATACTGCATAGTGGAATGTGATAAATTTCTTCCTGCTGTGTTTGATTGCCTTTTGGCATCATCTGTGCAGCTAAAGAGAATGACATGCAGTGAGCATCCCATTTTTGTTGTCTTTTTTAAAACACATTATTCTTAAAGCACTGTATAGACACACCTGGTCAAAATGCAGTTTCAATTACTCAAGACAGAGTGAAGAAGCATACTTTGTACTCCATGAGGACATAGGGGAGACTTTTAATTTCCCTGTTTCCATGAGGGTTCACAGTCTCAAGCTGGCTTTCAAATAACTTTGCTTCTCCTTCCGATGAATTTCACCCTCCTCGGGTCTGTGCTGGAAAGACACAGTTCTCAGCTATTGTCTCCATAGCAGAGCTTAGTTAATCTTCTAGCCAGACTGGTTCCAGGTCATTGAGTGCCTGAGAGAGATATGGTCTGTGACGCTGACCGTGATTGAAACCAGAAGCAGCTTTAAGTAGTGAGGCAATCGGGGGTAAATGTAAGCAAATGGAGTTTGCCCACATTCATTGTCAGTAACATAGACTTTGCCCGCTTCTTGCCGCCTTGCCTGAAAGACAAAACAAACTGGCAAGATTACCCCGTTTCACCACCAGCTTTAGTCTTGTTCCACTGGGCAAAAGCCAGAGGCCTGAGTGGAAAACAAATGACAGCTTCACTGATAAAATTACAAATGAGAAAATTACTGCTTTCTGCACCCTGCAGCTCCTTTCTTCTCTCTGCATCTTTCTTCTCTTTTCCCCTGCAATCAGCAACAGCACCAAAGGCTAGCAACTCACTCTGGTTTGCAAAGATCACTGCAAGCTTGCTGCCTTTCCAGCAAAGTGGGGTGTGCTGCAGGCACGCCTGGCTGGCTGGTACGTGCTCCAGAATATACCCAGTTCACATCATGGGGTAGCAATGGCTCTCCTGTGGTTAGGGGGAGGACAGAGCTGGACAGAGCTATAATATTTGGATTTACATAGAATGTTTTGGTCTTACTAACACAACAAAATCTTAATTGTTGTGTCATTTTGAATGGTATCGTTGAAATGTTAATTGTCTGCCCAGGACTTCGATATTTTAAAATGCTTTTGTTCTTCAGTTAGGAAATTCTCAGTATCCCCACCACTACATGCTGTATCATATTCCCCTTTCGTTCACAAAAGGATTGTCCTTAACCTTTTAAATAAGTCTCTGTAGGTTCTTCATTATCCCAATATTACTTCTATCGTCATCTATATAAAGAAACCAATGTTCTTCACTGTAATTGCAGACATTTTAACAATATGAAATCTACATGAAATCATCCCACTCACACTTGTAAATAATGTGCTTATTTTATACATACATAATGTTAGTTTTTTATAAATTTTTGTGTCCAAAATTTGCCAGCAGATCTTGCTTGCAAAGGCTGATACAGTATTGTGCCTTTTTCCTTTCCTTGTGTATGTCTATACCATTATAATCTTGCAGAGCTGTAATGTAATCTGGCTGCAAGATTATTTCTTATTAATTTCTTAAATAGCAATGGTACGCACAAATAGAACACTTGTTACCTCGAGTAGCTCAAAAATTAGTGAAATATGCAATAAATAAGAAAATGGTTTCTTTAAGAATTAAATTTCATATTTTCATAACAAGGGTAATTACTCACCATAATTTAAGGCTTGCCACCTCTACAAAAGAACTGAGTTCCCCATAGATTTTTTATCATATAGGAGGTAAAAGCAGAAGTACTAGCAAGTACTAAATAAGTATAAAACAGATCAGAAGGAAGAAGATACAAAGAACTCATAGGAGAGAAAGTGTGGAGGCCCATGGCTGGAGTCAAATGAAGCTCAGTCTAATCTAAATAAGCCATCAGACACTCGATGGCATGAAATGGAAGAAATTGATCAGTACTAGAGCTCACTGGAAAGAGAAGTATGTCCTTACTTTGCTGTGTAGTTGAATGTCTTTTACTATATATAAAGTCTATAGAAGTTTGCAGATTATGTGTATATTGTGTTACTGAAACATACATCAAAACTAAATGCTGAGAGGCTTAAAAAAACCTAAACAAAAAGCAAACCCCACATTAAACAAACAAACAAAAAAATTAGTACAGAGTTTAAATGGCTTCCAGTTTATCTGATTTTATTTTTTCCTCTTGATTTACTTAATCCCTGTCTTATTATTTTGAATCCCATTGTCACAAAGTGGGGAGGAAGCAAGGAGACAAAGTCTGAGAATCCAGAGATGCATACCCAACAATACATGCCTGGCTTTTTAGGCAACTCAAATACACCTATAAGTGTTTAGCATAATATCAGCTTCTCTAGGACTTTTGCTATAACTCAACAAAACCAAGATGGCTCAGCTCTTGCTGTGTGAGGGCAGTTTGCAGTTGACTGAGAGCTTTGTGAGCCTCTAAGAGTCTATGATTCAAATATTTTTCCAGCTGGGTCTCATGTGGGGGTTACGTGACAACACACTCTCCTGTGTGAGTGCCTGTGCTTTCTGGTTCAACCAACTTGGAAAATAAACAGAGAAATAGCTGACAGCTAACCCATCAGTTTCTCTCATTATACTTAGACCTTGTCTTCATGCCCTTCTGGATCTGATGCAAACACTTTTAGCTCTGTACAAGTGTTTTGAGGGATGAAAGTAACATAAATTTCTGAGAAGAGTAAAGATACATGTTCATCTTTCCTAGCACCAGTGAGCCTTTTCAGATTTGCTGCCATGCAGTAGTGAAGCATGCTGCTCTCATGGAATACTAAAAGGTATTCCACAGGCTGCATATCAGTTAAGCACACAATTTAAACACTTTCAATATTCAATTTTAATATTGTACCTTTCTGTTATTAAAGGGTAAAAAACCTCTAGTGTTAGCTTTTGTATCACATGGACATAGCAAATAAAGCAAAAATAATGAATCAGATACAGAGTAGCGCTCACACTAAAGGCATTAAAGGATGTAGTATTTTATATTATTTCATATTTATGCTTTTTGATAACAGCTATTTCCTCCACAGGAAATATGAATAAGGAGACCAATGATAACAGCCACTGCATTACAGAACTAGGCTTTCGGTACAGTTTACAAATCATACTGTGCTGTCTGGGGAGCCCTAAAGGTGCTATATCGAAAGATTATAATGCATTAGAACCCTTTCATTTTTATGAATTTTTAGCATTTAATGTTTCTCCTTGGTTTGCTCTAATTCAGAAAATAGGAAGCACAGATTATACATTTTGAGTGCTTCTAGTCTGTGATTCTCTTGCTAAAGGTGCAATTTTATTGTTTTACTCACAATACAGAATAAATGCGTTCAATGAAAGCAACTCAAGTAACAAACAGCCATTCAGCCATTGTGGGAGTGTTATGGTAGAAGCACACACAGTGTTTGAGAAATATGGTTCTGTCTTGTTGCTTAGGGCTGTCACATTTCTTGTTTCTTGGGCCCTTTATGTTTTATCCCAGCAAACAGGTGAAAATAAAAGGAAGAGACAAAAACCCCAGCAAGCTGAAGTGACTCAGTACAGGGAAAAATAATAGAGAAAACCAGAACTAGCACAGAAAGTTTGCTTCCTACTGAATCTGTGCTATTTTAAGTTTCAGTTTTTTAACCTATAGTATTGGTCTCTTCAAAGGAGTGAAATACTTTATCTTCTTGACAGAACAAATTGAGTGGAAAATTACATAAACCCCTCAGCAGATGTTCTTTCCCACATTGTTTGGGAATTTATCCCTATTACACAGTGCTTCTAAGGCCCATGCCAAGCTGAATGGGGACATTAACAAACTTGAAGATATGTTTAGGTGAGCAATATGCAAATATTCTTTCACTGCCTCCTTCATATTTTTCAGTGCCAGTCAACTTCCCCATGGTCTTCTAATATGTTTCTATCAAGAATGTCTCTGTGTAGGTGCTAGACACATAATATCTCCATTGCAAATTCAATAAATGAGAACCTGTTTTTTTCACTGAAGCAAAAGCCAAAGTCCAGACCTCTATAAATTCAGTTTGCTATAATGAATGGGTCTTGGAGTCAAAGCTGTCAGGCAACAAACAACAGGAAAAAATAAACCAATTCCAGTTCCTACCGCCTGCAACATAGCTATAGCTGTATAGCATACTAATCTCTGAAAATCAGATGGCATCTTCAAAATTATAATGCACACCAGTGAGTTAAGCATCTGTATAACAATAAGATTTGTCATCCATCATTCAGTGAACAGCATAAGGCAACTTACTGTCATCTAGTGCCAAGTGATATCTATCTAGATTCTTTGCCTGTCCATTTGACTCTAAACTCTGCAGCAATCTTTGATCAATTCCTTTTTTAAAATAAATAAATATTCTTTTGAATGTTCTGGAAAGGTATCCATGAAGTTTGTGAATGAAAACAGCAACATGTTCTATAAATAATGCACAGTGGAAGTCTCTTCAGTTCATCCTGTTATCCCTGTTTATTCATTAGCAAGTGTAGTGAATTTCACCAATGAAAGTCCCAGCAGAATTGCAAGGGAGATTTACAGTTTAGGCCCAAGAAGATGTCTCTGCAGCTGAGAACTGCATGAAGAGATGAACAGGAATCTGGGGATAAATCAGCAATTCCATACTCTGGGGCACATCCACAAATAAATTAGAGACTACCTGCAGAGAAAAAGTTCTTAGTTGTCCTCCTTGTACATCCTTGCCCCTAAAAATACATCGTGAATTGGGATAGCAGAAAAAAGAGACTGAAGAATTTCAACAAGAGACAAACGGTGGTGGAAGTTTTCTCCACTGGGATTAATTAGTCTTCCTTGGTTTAGGAAGAATGGCATAAAGCAGATTCATTGGATCTGAGAATTGGACAGAGCCTGATGCTTTAAAATAGAAGGAGTAATTTACACAGGAGAATAGTAAAGAGAAATGTGAATTTCTTCTACAACAGATAAATGTTGCTAGTGATGTTTCCAGCAACAGATCTAAAGGAGATAATTTTGGAAATGGAACACCACTGCACTGATGGGTGGCTATTCTTAAATGATTTCTGGAATATTTTCTTGATGAGGTGAGATCACCACCAATGTTGGTGCAAAAAACTATATTACCATTATAAAAAAAAAGAAATTTTCAGTAATATCAGCATGAATTCAGAGAAGAAGAAGTAAAATTTATTTGATTGTAAATAGAATATTTATGATATTAATCTAATATTATTAGAGAGAAACACAGAAGAATTGTACTATGTTAAAAGGGGTAACAAAACGAATCAGCACACCCAAAGATCTCAAACCCCATTGTACTTAATGGCCTAAGTTTTTCCAGCATACTTGTATAGGTCATTATTTTCCAGTAGAGCCTAGATAAAGGGAGCTGTGTTGATAGTTTATTATTCACACTGAGGCTGTAAAGAGTTGATTCATCAGTGGCGGATCTAGTGTGAGAGTCCTCTATTTTCCCTCCCCTTTCCTTCAGCCACCCAGGCCTCTCTGTTGTTCTGACTCAACCCAGCCTAAGGTATACAAAAGCACTTATGATATTACTTCACTTTGTGTGGCAAAATCTAGGTGCACCTGAGTTGTATCTGTAGAAGCTGAAGACCACTGCTTCTTTAGCTTTCCTAATGCAGCTGATTTTCTTCCTCACTCTAAGATGAATGTCCAGATGAGTCTGAATCTGGGGTCAGCATAAAATATATGGAAAGGCTTAGGCTCTTGGGAGACAACGGAGAGGATGCCAAGAGGTGCCTGCAGTAATGGGCAGGAGATTTCACAGAGACAGTACGTCATACATATTGGAACACCAAGGCATGCAGAAGGTAGCAGAGTTCTTTAACCAGCTTTCATTGTTTGAAGCCATTGTTTTAAGTTTCCCGAACCTGTTAAATATAAGAAGACATGCACACTGATGACTCCCTCATCTCTAGACCAGTGACCTAGGAATAAGCTATATAGAGACGCTGCAGCCTTTGGCCCACTGAGAATATTTTCTGGAAGAGTGGGTTATATCTCTGATGGTAATTTAAAGGTTACTGCTTAATAATTTCAGATACCAGTCTGGCAGTCAAAGTAGGGAACTGGGTTTAATTTCCACACAGAAATATTTCTATAGGCTTAAAGTATCTCATTGAATTGCTTGAAATACAAGATATAAAATGTAAGTTCTCTAAGGAAAGTTTATATTTATCTATCCTATGTTACTTGGTTTTTCAGTTTGACTGTGGAAAGAATGAAATAAACCCCAAGAATCTTATGAAAAAAAAAATAAAAGGATTATTTAACTTTGACCTGATGCTTTCTTCCCTGCTGCAACACAGAATTTCTGTAAACAAAGCTAAAGAAATAAAACCCAAAAAAATCTGAGTCCCAGCTGCACTAAATAAGATGCATACGTGTTAATTGTGACTAAATATTATATAATTCCTGAAATTAAATTAATAAGATTAATACTTAGCTATTCTCTGTGTGTCAGGTACTCAAATAGTAGCACTTAGTTCTATTGTCTTCCAAAGAGATTCCACTTTTCACCACCTGAATCTGAATGTCTGCTCGTTTTTAACTAGATTGTAGTCTAGCCAAAGGATAGAGGGAGCACCGACTGTGATGTGGAAGTACTCATAGTAGATAAGGTTTTCTAAACATACATGTCCCATTTTAAATACATTTAGATTTCTACAGAACATAAATCTGGCAAAGCCACAATTCTTTGAAAATGAGGTATAGGTCATATAGAGGTGTTTTGAGAATTTTACTTTACTCAATATGTGTTCTCCACCTGTTCTGTAATAAGCAATCCTTTTTTTTTTTTTTTTTTTTTTTTGCCTGTTTTAATATTAATCAGCCCTGAGGCTAGAAGATTATATGCAAACAATCTTAATAGTGTAATTTCTCTCCATATTTCCAACACAGCCTGTCAATAAATCAAGTCTAAATAAATCCCAGTCCTGTAAGATAAGGCAATGTCTGTGATGTCTTCAGTTGCATTTTAGATATTTATTATAAAATGTGTGCAACATTCAGCACTGGAAATTAGTTTTGGTAGATAAAAAGAAATAAAAATTGTATCTCCTATAACTTGGGACAAATTAATGGTTCAATAAACTTTAATAAGGAGCTGATAGAGATAAGAACTAAAACTCTTTTTTTTTTCAGATTTGGTCCAGGACATTCACATCCCTGCATGATTTCAGTTTTAGCTGTCTGGAATATTACATGAACAATCTGCGCATTATTTACAAGGCTTTCCTCTTCCTCTCCTCCTTATCTGCTTCTGTACAGTAGCACCCTGAAAAACATCCCTTGACAGCTAATTGTTTGAACCTACTCCAGTCCTCTGTGTAATAAAAAGTGATAGCATCCTGTGGGACATTTGTTTTATCAGCAGCCCTTTAGCTAACACTCAAAACAAAATCCTCCACTGACTCAGTTGCAATACTGAGATTTCTTCCAGGCACTGAGAGAGGAATAGAAAGATTTCTGGTCAGTGCACTGTCTTGTTTAGTAGCCCTACAGCTATGGCAACATGTATAGTTTTGCAGCTCATATTGAGGCTAGTGGCAGGCACTTAGTTTAATCCCCCATCAATAGCCACATTTTAAAGTGTCAGAAACAGAAACTGTACCCAAACAGTAATCTTGGATTGTCTCTCTGAAATCTTCAAAGTTGAACCTACTTTTATAATCTGCATTAAGCTGCAGGAGGAGGGTGCTCCAAAGTTACAAACCTGCACTCACCATTAATTTCTTTTATGGTATTCAGTCAAGTATTTAGCTTTCTTGTCTTAGACACCTGTCTCTTTGGGCGATATATTTTAACAACTGACCAGTTCATTGCAGAAAAAGGTATATTTTATGTTACCAATCGAGTTTGATGGCTGCGCTGCTGGAAGGATAACTGCAATCCAGTTGCTGTGTCATGCATGGGAATATCTTTGAACATTGTTGCTAGATTAAAAAATTTGCATTAGATATAGCAAAAAATTCGCATACTGTTACAGTATTGCTATAGCACCACACCGCTAGTATGGCGGTCAGATTTAGGATATTCTGGATAGATATTGGTGGTGAATGTCTGAGATAACTAACCTCTGTAGTTGATAGCACTGTATATTAGCTCTTCCAGGACCCAGTTCATGATATCCTGAAGTAGGTGTCTGAAACAGGGAAGATAAATTACAACTCTGTCGAGTCTGCAGGGAGTCCAGGCTGATTAGTTTAAATGTTGATGTCTCTATCGTAGCTTCACAGAGATAGCAGAGAGGAGTCACTCTAAAGGAATGCCTGTACAGGAGTAGTCATGCCATCCCTAATGCAATCCAAGAATGCAGAATTATCTTCTGTTTATACAATTCTATCTACATCACAGATTTTAGCATTCTCATTTTACCTGGAAACTGCATTTTTACACCCCACTTGTAACTATCTTAATAAGCATTGCAGCGAATTTTGGCCTGGTTTGCCCGTGAGACGCATTCAAGATGGAGTTTCAAAATGAAGGTATTCTTAGGGTCAGGGTAGACAAAAATGTATTAGGCTACTAAGAAAAAGGACAAGTTTCTTAGTTTTATAAAGTTACCAATTACTTGTTGAACTATAAATATATTTATATCAATAGCAACAACAACAAAATATCTGAAGGCAGAAAATTAATTCAGTGAATAGCAATCTACCAGTCACTTCATTTTAGGATGTAGTTAGTTGATATACAAGCACTCATATATATAAATAGTCACGCATGTCACTTTGCCCCAAACTGTAAAAATCTACTTTGACTATTACTAGCTCTTTATAATTCTACTATTGTATAAGACTTTATCTCCTGTCTACAAGAGATAAGCCCAAGCTAAGGATATTACACTGACATACATATTTCATTGGTTATAGAGGTTGGGTAGATTTATTCGACGCTTTGGGAACATACCTAACGACTTCAGGTTTGTCTACATCTGAATGTTTTGAAATCTTTTACTGAGGCTTGCCTTTCAAATCAGATTGAAAACCTAAGCAAAATAATTTTCTGGGAAGGCTATTCCATTTCAGTTTTGCTAGTAAAGTCACAGAAACTGCTGTATTTAATCACATCAGTTGTTCGTCTACTTCAGGAACAGCTCTAACTGTGAGTAATGCCAGCTTCTTCAAAGAAAACTTTCAAGAGACACTGTATTTCTTGAATACAGTGTTATTTAATTATCTGTCTGATGAATGGCTCCTTTTCTCTCCTCTTTAAATCTCTGTTTATGCCTGAAGCACAACATATTTCAATGTTTTCCGAGAGCTGCTTTAGTTTTGTTTTGACACTTTTCACTATAGAGCTATATGTTCTTGTTGTTCACAAACATACTTAAATACTTAAATTAGATGAATTAAGGATTCAGTGAGCTCCAAAGATAATTTATTTTTTTAAAAATACACATTTTGATCTATTCTGACTTTTCTACCCTATAGTCCCATTGATTACTGTTTGTTCTTGAATTCTGAGAAGAGGCAGGTACAATTTTGCAAAACAGCTTTCTGTACGCCACAAAACTACACAAAAATCTTCACTGTCCCAGTCTCATTTAACCTTTGCACTTTGTACTTTGTATTTACACTTTCTATAGACTCTCAATATTAACCAGATCCAGAAGGGGAACCAGAAATTGTCATCAGTTTGGATGAGTTTTTCACTAAGTGGGAAATGGAAAAAAGTAGTAGTGAATTTGAAGGAAAAGAGGGTTATCTTTCAATAGATTCTGGATTTCTTAGGTAAGAAGTAGATAGAAGTGTGAAAGAGGAGTTAATAAGGGACAGGCAACACTAATAAATAAGTATACTATTGTGGTAAGCTCTATCTGTTCTTTCCCAGATGTTTTGAAGAAGGAGCCGGGAAGAAGGTAACTCTTAGGTTTTATGCTTAATCCAGGTTAGTCACCTAGAGAGCTTGCTTCTGGGAGAAGTGATGAAAGGGATGTAGTCCTTGTATAAAAATTACAGAGACAGCAGTAGGCTCTCTTCTCCCATTTTCTCCAGGACTATGTGTTTGGGTGGACTGGCAGACTCTCACCATCTTTTCTGTCTACCTTGATCAAAATATGTTGGTTTAGGTATTTTTGGAATAGTGAAAGAAGTGGAAAATATAATTTGAATTTCTTAAAAGCATAAAAGTTTTCAGTCCTCCACAAAGATAGGCAAATGCCACATACTAAACTTCACTAGAAAGCTGCTGTGCCTTGCTCAGTGAGGACAGCTGGCTCTGGAATATATCCTTACAGCCCTTCCCAGGGAGACAGGCTCATGCTGCTGCACTGAGCATCAGCACCACACCTCACATCATGGTTAGTGTGATTGCTCTTGAGCTCAGCAAGAGGCAGGAAGTAGTAGCTTGGGCTTATCATGATTGTGACAGTATTATTTCTGGACACTGAACTGCCAGAAGCTGCACTTGTAAAGTACATTACTTCAACATACGCACTCTCCTAAAAAAAGGTTTCATGGTAAACCAACTTGATACTGGGTTTTCCCCAGGTTTTTTTTTTGATGCTGGTCTGTGGGAATTTTCAGCCTCAAGGGACCTCTCTATTACCTGGAGCTTTAAAACTTGTGATTGAAACATTGCACTGCATTGAAGTGGGCACAGTCTTCAAAGGAGTCCATTGCTAAAGAGAGCACAGTGATTTAAGCTTCACTTTCCATAAGCCCATACACAAGTAGTTCATTAATTAGAGATTAAACACTTTAGAGTGGTTAGAAATTGAGTAGGAAACTACAGAGTACAATGAAATAACTTCACTGAAATTTCCATTTGAGGAAACTTTTCTTTTTATTTTGCTTTACCCTTTTAGAAATGTTGGTATTTGAGAATTCAGTTTTCATCAACAATCATTTTCAGAACTTCTTAATCAAGATTCTCCAGTTATATTCGGTAGTATAGGATCTGTATACTTCCCTTTCCTTTAGGCTTCACTGAAATGATTCCACTTTCATAAAATTCCTCAGAGAAAAGAAACTTAATTTATTTTTCTATTTTTTTCCAGCTGACACACAGCTCAGGACTAGGAAACCAGAGATAATCTTGGCAGTGAATATTACTCTGTCAGTGTGTTTCTAAAGCTACACATCCATAACGCAGAGCCCTGACAACACAAATGTGTACTGCAGTCAGGGCAAAACCAAGGACTGAAACAGCTGTGACAGCAGGAATCTCCACTGTTCCTAGAGCACCTCTGCCTATACCAGTGGCTCAGAACCTGGCATGGTTTTCTTCTTCTTACAGAAGGGTTGATTTGATTGATATGGACTCATCCACACAGAGGCCTTTCACCAATGTGGTGCTGTGCGAAAACACTGCTACTGTAAAAGTAAGTTCTGATTGTATGAGATGCATTCTAATAAGAGAAATCTTGGGGGAAAAGGACTGGGACTGAGAGAGAGTAGAGAAAGAGAAGACACTGACTGCCCCCCAAGCCAAGGACAACCACAAGAGTGTGTCTTGAAGAGGTGGAGCTGAAGCAGAGAATGAAACCTGATTAAATATTCTTTGGCAGGTGGTTTGGGACCTCACTGTGATTTCAGTAGCTGGTTTTAGCAAAATGGAGCCTGGTACTTGAAACTCAACACTGTATGAAAAGTTGCTTTGGAAAGATATGACTGCTTCAAAGCTTGCTTGGTCCTGGTGCTTTCCCACCATGTCATAGGCTATCCCAGTGCCATTATTTCTAATTTCAGTACCTAGTCCTGTGAATATTGCTGAGGCTCCAGACAAGACAAGCCTGAGGCAAGAGAGGTTTGCTTTTGTGCTTGCTATCATGTACACCATACATTTAAGCCTCTTGTGTAAACCTATCTGATATCAGTTACAAATTTTTTGGTAATTTTGCCTTCAGAACCATGGGAGCCACAATAACCCATCCTTAGGCAGGGGATGTAGCTGTAATTTTTTTCCTTCTCTGCTCTCTATTACAAGTGGACCTGCATCTACCCTTAAGCTGATTGACTATAAATGTCTTAAAACTACCTCTGTTTCTCACATGTGTACTTTTTGGATGTGTGCTGAGTGTCATCAAGACATGGAGCTCCTCATATTTCAAAAGGATGCTGGAAGGCACACATCTTTTACAAGTCTTGCTGAGAAATAATAACACAGGAATTGTTGCTACTGTGTATAGCTGTATTTGTGAAACAGCTGGACCTTCTGGCATCCTGGTTCTCCTTTTCTGGACAGGCAGACTGGGTACCAGAAGGTAAGGGGAACTGTCAGATGCAGGGAAGCAGGACTAATCAGTAGCAACTAAGCATTAGACCTTGTGTCCTTCATACAGTTGCACAGGGTGGGCTAAGCAATGATCTGCTATGGGGGGATGGAAGCTCCTCTGAATGCTGCAGATGTCAAAAGTCTTTATCAAGAATATGTTTTTTCATGTAGTAGTTAAAATGTATACCTTGATTTTTGCCTGTTTGATTTGGAACCACTTGGTAGTAGTGAAGGAGCGAGAGATGCAGATGTTAATGTCTTTGTTTTCTTTTACCAGAACTAAGAGAAAATATAATTTTTTTTTCACTGCCATTGTTTTACTCAGGTGGAATATAAACTCCTCAGTGGAATATCATGACTGAAGGAGAATGAAGCATCCCAATCTTCTCTCAGTTCCAGCCATTAATATATTATATATCCTGTCTTCGCTTTCATATTCATTACTTTTTTAATGGAAAAAAAAAAGAAAAAAGAAAAAAGAAAAAAAAAAAAGAAAAAAAGAAAAAAAGAAAAAAAGAAAAAGAAAAGGAAAAAGATATTTTAATGGTCAAAAAAAATCTAAATGATTAATGGTACATCAGCTAATGACATTTTGAAAGTATTTCAGGTTGGAAATGTGACACTACAATCATTAAAAATCAGATTCAATTTCCAAAGGTCCTAATCTTAAACTTTATAAGGCTGGAAGAAACATAAAATGATATCCCGTAAGCTCATGTGCTTCTGTATGATGAAAAAGCTCAGGAGTTTTGTGAGCACTGCCAGAAAATAATGTGTTCTCGGAAATTCTGGAAGTTGGTCAGGAAGATAACTGATGAGGATATGACAGAGCAAATGAACAAATTGTTCGGTATAGAGGAATGCTCAGTCCAAAGAGATCTTTTTCTCTGAGACATCATTTGGGGTCCAAGAGTAGCATAATGGCTCCAAATGGATAAAAACAACAGTAAATCCCATTCTCATGCATTATGCATGAGTTTTCGCTATTGGAGTTTACACCACCATCTGGTGTTTAATTATTCCCGCTTTACACCACACGGTGGTGTGAATCTAATGAAATGAATATGTACATTATAATAATTTGGTGCATAGATTCTGGTTTGCTAATTATTAGGTGCCAGGCATCCTTTTTCTAATGCTGAGAGTTGAAATTCATTCTAAAAAATAACTGTTTCTGAAAACTCTCACTGGCAAATACAACGGCAATTAATTCTTCCATTCTCTAAAGATCCATTATTCCTATATGGCTGGTTGATTTTCTCTAACATCTGTACAACATAAATTAATTATACAGTAGTGTCAGAATTCCCATTCTCATACACTGACAGTATTGTTAGAAAAGGACTTTTCAGTAACATTTGTAGTTTAAAAAAACCAAATGTATACTTTCGTATTGAAGGACTCTCATCTCCCCTGGAGACAGAGTGGCTGTCATTATATGCACAAAGTTTTGTTATGTATGCAGGTTATTATTTTTTCCCATTATCACCTGTAGGCCATTAGATTTCAATCTGTCATCAGTGTATCTGAAACCAATATCCTGTGTTATTAAATTAGTTCGGATCGTAGTTTCTCTCTGGCAATAAATCCTGCTGCGAAGAGTGAGACTCTTCAGCAAGTGCAATGTTCCCAATGCTCTCAGAAAGGACTCTGAAAAGTGACTGCACCCCCCATTAGTAATTTAGACTGCCCACATACTTTTCTGTGAGCAAAAGTTTGTGGAAGTTAAGAGAGAGAGTCAACAGGATTTTCTGTAACAATCACAAAGAAAACTCTGCAAGCTTTAAGAGTTTGTTCAGCAGTGATGGTTTTCCACCAGAAGATGGTTTCTAGATGGTAAAATAATTCTGTTAAAGGATATTCAGATAACCACTACATCCAGCAGTGTAATCCCTCCTTACAACTCAAAAATTTTAGCTTACTTTTCTACATTTTAATATTCTTGTAAGCTCAGCAGTTTCCAAACTTATGAAAAAACTTGCAAGGTTGGCTAGGATGGATAGCATGAAAAACATGCCTAAAAGCTGAAAATGTTTGTATTCGAAGAGATATTTGAGAAAATAAGACAAAGCAGGATAGTAAGACACACTGAGAACCCTGAACAAAAGCATTTTGGCTTGGTTGGTTGGGTTATTTTAATCTTTGGAAATTACCCTGTTAGTTTTACTTATGTTTTCCTTGAGTTGTGTTTCAATAATTTTAAAAAATTAATGAAATCAAAGAATTAGAAACAACAAAATTCTGGAAGTTTTCAGTGAAGAACATTTTTCACTCTTCCACAAGGAACAAAAAGCCTTGTTAAACTTTTCATTCCTTGCTATCCATGTTTTAAACAACTTTTTTTTCTAATTAGGATGTAAGTTTGAATGGTATGAAGGAACATATATTTTATAGCACACATTGCAGAAAAAATATGGATTAAAAAATAAAAATATTTTGAAAGTAATATACTTATCCATATCAGAAAGGAATTTTTTTTCACTAAAACACCCTTCAGATTGCTATATCTTAAGTAAAGCATCTAAATTCAGTGAAGTCACCAAGTTTAATTATAACAAAAATCTTATTACCACATTAAAGCTAAGCAATTATTCTATTTTGTTTTCATTTTGCTGAAAAAATATCACATGCAATTATATTTATGATTTTCCAAATATCTATCATTTGAATATTATAAAAGCTAAAAAAATTCAGGCATAAGTCTGTGTTCCAGTAGGTGACAAAAAAAGTGATGTTCATAAAAAGAATTTTCTGATACAGACTTTCATTTTCATATGTAATACTGTGGTAGAAAGCCTGTGTATAGAGTAGTGGAGTTGATAATAAAGTTTTTTTTAGATTAAAAAAAAAAAGAAAAAGAAAAAATTATGAAATAATCAAAAAGTCTAGCAACATCCATCAGTTGCTTTTTGATGTCCAGTATGTGTTTTCCAACTTCTGCTGAATTTTTCCATATTTTCTGGTCCTGGAGTATGTGGGGATATTTTGAGATTCAAATCAACTCCCTTGATTATCAGGGAACCTCAAAAAGTGGAGTTCATGTCTCTGGTACTTGAAGAAATTAAGAAAAGGACTGTGTGGGCTTAAATTTAGTAGTAGCTCATCAGCATTCAGCACCACTGCTATGCCATGAAGGAGAAAAAATAACAGAGAAACATGAGAAGAGGAATAGATAAAAGGCAAGCACTGAGAGGAAAAACATGTTGTTTCTTAATTGAGCTGGAAAGAAAGAAGAGGAGGAGGGGAAGACTTGGCTTGCAGCTCTCTTTTGATGGGAAACCTTTTTGTGCCCATGACTATATAGGTTAAAAATGGAGTGCTGCCTCTAACAGACAGCCACATTGTAATGCTCATGTAGTAAATCAAGGGCAAAAATAAGAGAAGGAAGGGAGGAAAAAATATGTCATCAATAGGAACATTAGTAAAATGCACAGGGTCAATTCATCTGAATTAAGGCATCATCAGAACTCCTTTGAAGTCACTGGAGCTATTCAAGTCTGTATCAGCTGAGATTTTCACTCACTTCTTCTTAGTCCCACTGACTAAGCTCCTTTCACCCCACCATATCCCAAACCATCCCTGACTCTTGGTTTTAGTTGTATACTATATTGTGGTTTATCACAAAATGACAAGGGAAGGGTACACCACCAGCATACAAGGGTAATCAACTCAGTGTAAGATATTGCCTCATACTTGATTTTTTTTTCTGAATCATCTAAATTTCACTTACTATTGATGTGTCAGGATTTTACTAATTTATTTTTTTTCCAGACACCTTTATCCTTGCCCATTGTCTGAGCTGGGCTACAATTAATCTCACAAGGGTGATTCTGAAATGGAATTTTCAATATATTTCATTTGCAGACCCAGAATAAGCATGGTAAGAACAGCTACTTTAATGATATTTTGGCACTTCTTTCCACAGGTGGCAGGGAAAAGCACAGAAACTCAAAAAAGAACCAACCCTCAAAACCCTACAAAGAGGCAAACTGAATCTCCTTGATAGTGGGATAAAGGTTGGACTCGGGGCAGAGGTTTGATGCTGTTCTTATTATAGCTAATCATAATGCAGTGTCTTCTAATTATACAATAAAGATTCCCTTTCTGATGGAGCTGCCTGTCAGCCCTCTCTGCAGTAGGAATGGCCATATGGAGCACTCTGCAGACGGCTGGGCAGTGGCATGTGTACAGCTGTGCAGAACGAGCACCCAGGTGTTTCAGCCTTCCTCTGATAGGCAGTGAGCAGGCAGCTCTGCAAGGGTGGGGAGGCTGCTCAGCAAGGGTGAAAGAAACCAGCAAGATGAGATTTGACAGGAAATAGCAATGATAATAAATAACATTTTTTTTTCTTTTCCAGATCGTTATTTTACATCCCATCACAAGTAACAAAGTCGGGTCTCAGGCTTTGATTAAACTGTAAGTAAGAAATATTTACACAAAACAAGTTTAGGGATAAATGAAGTAGCTCAAAATCATGTTCAAATAGCGATGAGGATGGATTTGTTTTGGCTGCCACAAGAACTAAATGAGCACGCTTGAAGCAGACAGGTAGCACTAGAATCTGTCCTCAAATTTGTTCAGCTCTCATTCCTGGATCTGCATCTTTCCAGTGCCTCCACTGACACCTTCCAGAGCTTCAGTCCCATGCTAAATATAGTGCTTAAAGAACACGGTGTCACCTCGCTGGCTGCATCCAAGTTTTGGGTTTTTTTTATTATTTTGTTTTCTAGTTTGGTTTTTGTTTTGTTTTGTTTTGGTTTGGTTTGGTTTTTTTTTTACTTGCATTGGTGAAACTGCTATAGAAACCTGAGCTTCTTTTTGTCACAGCCGAAGCTGGAAAAGACACATTTTATGCAACCATCAGCTGAATCCTGCATGCATCTACATCAAGATTCAGATATATCCATAAACACAAATAACAGTGCTGTGAAATTGTGAATACAAAGGAAATACACATTGAAAAATGTATTATAAAGTGCCAGAGAGTACGTTATAGGAAAAAAAAGAAAAAAACCACTTAGTAATGAGTATTTACATTGATTACAAAGCCCTAGAGATGCTTTAAAGGATGCCTTAATATAATATATGCATAGGATGAAGATTTTCTTTACTATATTAAAAAATTGTATATATTCATACAAATTGAAATGAGTGTCTGTGTCACCATTTCAGTGTATGTCTCAGTGTTAAAGGATTGATTTTTATCCAAATTAGGAACTTTTGCTTAATATTTCATTGCAATTACTGCATTAAGAGGTTCCTAGACATGTTTTTGGATACGGGTGTGGACTGTTATTTTGCTGTGGCCTGAAAAAATTAGAAGAAAAATTTAGAAAAATGGATTTAAAAATCACAGCATTGTGAAAATTAAGACGATGGGAAAAAAGAATGTAATTTTCTTAAATGTACAAGAAATACATTCATGGAAACTGAATGTCTATTTCTTCACTTTCAAATACTCCTTCGTATCTTATGCACTACTGAGCTTACATATACATCATGAAAGAAACAGGAAAAATCAAACATTTTTTAACTTTTAACATATGCAAATTTCTCCCCACTTACACAATGATCATCCTAAGCTTGGAGAAATTTTGAGTGATTTAGCACAATGGCCAATGTGTCAAGAGTGTATACCAGTAAGATTTTTGCCTGAGAAATGAAGCAGAAGTCTAATATACATGCTTGAGTTTTGGTCCTTACTTTAAAAAATCAGAAAATATTCATCCTGCTAATCCTGACAAGAATTTATTGTCACAGAAAGTCAAATGTTGGACTCATCCCACCTAAGGTTAATTGTATTAGACTCGGTCTTGGACTTCACCTACCCTTTCATGGAGAGACAGAAACAAGCAAAATTACCTTCTTGATTTGCCTCTCTCTCTCTCTGGATTACAAAAAGAGCCCACACAAGTTGCTTAGCCTAGGCAAGCTTTCACAATGCTGCAGTTAGAGGGAGGAAATCTCACCTCTGTGGGGTGAGATGTTCAGAAGTGCTTACATGACCCAAGTACTCACCTTTCATAGGCTTAACAGCCTATGTTTCTAAATTACTTTTATGTGGAGTTTAATTCCTCTCAAATGAATGGACAGGAACATTAGCAAAATCCAAATAAGCTGATTATGTCCTTTAGTTCTTAATGTATGTTTTAAGAATATCTTACAATTATTACTTTTCTTTTGTTAGCATTTACCTTCAAAAAGGTAAGAGAAATCTTGTCTTTTATACCAGCTAAAGAAAGTTGCAAACTGCCTTCAGAGTCATAACTGTCATCTCTATTTGTTACTAAATATAATTTGCCTAAAACTTAGGATTTAATATTGTGTTGTATTGAGTATATTCCTGAGAAGAGGGGAAGCTCTCTAGATGAAGTTGTGATGCACAACAGAAAGATTTCATACCTGACTGATAAAGCACACTTTTGCTCATGGCACCACCAGGTTTCAAAACCCTCCACCTCATGACTAACTGTAGGACCCAAGCTTAAATCTCCTGGGCACCTAAATTCCCATTAGTAAGGTCTCTTAGGCATTTAATCTTGGCATGCACAACAGTTCAAATATGTTAACATTAAACAGTGAAGTGTCAAGATCCTACTTAAATCCAAAGCTTTATTAATAAAATAGCCATTTCCAGAACTATTTTCCCTTGGTGGAGTCACAGTGTATCTGGTCTGTAAAACAGGCAAAGCTGCCGTATCTTTAAAGGGAAAATTCAATGGTTAGAGAGAGATAAAGGAACTAAGCTCTGATTCCTTTTCTGGCTGAACACACAGCTGCCTAGGGGATGCCAGTGACGAGAAGTTCTAGGACTGGAGTTCCTCAGCCTCCTCTGTCTCACTTTCCAGGCAATGAACACCTACAGACCCAGAAGAAGAGTAAAAAAATTCAGCAGCCTTCTGGTTAGAGTGTGTCCATCATTGTGCCCAGGTAGCCAAGAAGGCCAACTGCATTCTGGCCTGCATCAGAAACAGTGTGGCCAGCAGGAAAAGAGAAGATATTGTGCCCCTGTACTTGGCACTGGTGAAGCCACAAATCAAGTACTATGTTCAGTTTTGGGTCCCTTGGTACAGGAAGGACATTGAGGTGCTGGAGCAAGTCCAGAGAAGGACAACAAAGATGGTGAAAAGTCTGAAGAGCAAGTTTTATGAAGAAAACCTGATTTAACTGGGGTTTTTTAGCCTGAAGAAAAGGAGGCTGAGGGGAGACCTTATCACCCTCTGTATCTACCTGGAAGGAGGTTGTAGAGTGGTGGGAGTCCATCTCTTCCCCAAGTAACAAGCGATAGGACCAGAGAAAATGGACTCTAGTTGCAACAGGGCATTTTTAGATTGGATATTAGGAAAAACCTCTTCACAAAAAGGGTTGCCAGGCACTGTAACAAGCTGCCTATGGAAGTGATGGAGTCACTGTCCCTGGAGGTATTTGAAAGGCTTGTAAATGAGGTGCTTAGGGATATCATTTAGTGGTGGATTTGGCAATGTTAGGTAAAGGGTTGTATCTGATGATCTTAAAGGTCCTTTCTAACGAGAATTATTCTATGATTCACCTGGAATATGGGACCAATGCTTTCTCAAGGCATCTTTTCAATAATCCAGAAATGGTAGAACAACTTCACAATGTAGAAATTGAACTATTCCCCCTGCTTTAAACAAGGGGTTTCAAATTGTGTAGTGAATACTGGTTTATAGCATTTAGGAACAGAGGAAAAAGAGTGGGAAGGAGTGGGAACTGAATATTCCTTGCCATCTCGTCGGTGGTCTAGAAGACAGAAAAGGGCAAATATCTATTAAAAAAATCCAAACCAAATCAAAACAACCTCTCACACACTTAATTTTAAATTTTTTTTTTTTTTTTTTAAAGGCACCATTCTTAATGCTTAATCCCATAACTGTGAATTTCCAGTTAAGCACTCCTCAGTATTACAGATATAAATCTGAGTTTCTGAAAGTTGAACAGCCATCAGCTGTACTACTGTCTTTGGAGGAGTACATCTTTTAAGAGTTTCTGGTGAAGTATAGTTCTTTAACGGATCCATGATGCTGCAAGCCCAATAACTGGAAGTTCTTTTCCTCTTTTTTCCCCCCAGACAATGCTACCATTTTCTTTGAAAGGTGCTGGCATTTGTTGGGCACTTTTCTGATATGTCTTAACTCTGTATATCTACAGAAAACTAGACAATAAATTTGGTAGATCATTGCAACGAGGGACATAAGTAAAGCCAATAGCAATACCAGAGCTGGGAGAAGAGGAGGACTCAAAATCCCATCTGACACTGGGGTAAAAGGGAAGACCAGAAGCTGCAGAAGCTCAGGCTGCCACAGAACTCCAGACATACCATTTGGGCTTTACGTACTTTTTTAGGTGCCCTGAGCTCTGCAGGCATGTGGAAAGTGTACATCTGCATCCACAGTGTACAATTTGGAGTCTTAACCTTCTAACACAGCCATGCACCTGAAGACTAGCATCCAAGTCTCTCCTTTGAGTCTAAAATATTTTGCTCTTCTAAATCTCATGAGACAGAATCCAAACTGGTATCAAGAAGTAGGTACCTGAGGGGGCATTCACCAAGAATTTTTTGTGCAATTCCATGTAACTATCTTCAGAGCTTGAACACAAAAAAAGCTTCTGATTTTTATTTTTTTTTTTAACAACACAGGACACAAAATTACTTTTCTATCATATCTGCTTTCACATTTGTTATTTCCATACTGAGATTCTGATTTTGCAAATATTTAATTTCAAGTATGTCAGTAGTGCCATGGAGTTCAAGAAGGGCAACAGAAGTGACTGGAGACATCTGACCCCAATTTAAACCTTAATTCTGCAAAGATTTTTGAATATGAAATCAATATGACACAGTTAATGACAGGAATGTGAACTCTTTATGGGATAGAATAGGTCGTTTTAATTTCATTTGTTCCAGGAATACAACGTTTCTGACAATTTTCTTGCTCTTCTTGTAACCTTGTGTATTGTTTTGACGTATGGGAAAGAAGATTATCTCAGGGTTTTCAGCAGGACTGAATGTATTTGGGTGAGTTTTCTAATATCTGCCGATTATGTTTTATAAGAAAAAAGCATTTCCACAGTTCTGAAAACTATAACTATGTGTTAATAAAATAATGCATTCAGTTGCACCACTGAACCTTCACAGAACTCAGGCTTGTAATGGAGAATAGTCCCCTGCTGGCTTGTGTTGTGAACTATTATCTCCACACGTATCATTAATTTTTGTTTCATAACATTAGGCCTCATTAATCCATCCCTAGTTGCCTTGTATTTAAAAACAGAAGTTGTTAAAGTGGATTGCTCTGAATTGCACAGTAAATAAATTACATAGCTTATTTGGCTCTTAAACTTATGTCATAAATTGTGTTACTATTCACGTATATATGCACTTAGGTACAAAAACAAAAGTCCATGTTAGTCTTAACAAAACAAAATTAAGTTAAAGGAGAGCCCATTGTTTCTACAGCTAACAATGCCTATTTACAGCAACTTTGCTAATATACAAGGAACAGCCTGTCAACTTACTTTTAAAATCCATTCTTAGTATACATCTTGGCAGTTATTTTGAAAATCCAATTCTAGGAATTCAAGGTGACATATACTCTGCCTAAACCCCATCAAAGTTCCTAAAAGAAATCCAATACTTACCTAGTTTTGGAAGTAGTCTAATTCCTAAGGCATTTAAATTAAGTGTTTTCATTCTTAGATTAAAGACCCCTAGGGGCTTAGTTTTAGTTGCTGAGATATGAGAACTGCATTCACTCTGGGCAGTGCAAATAGACACCTGAATTCTGTAAAAATCTTTAGAGGAGCTTGACAAATATGTACTATAGGACTATAGTTAGTATCCTCTTGTATGATGGCTGTTGACTGGGATTTAATTTTTTATTTTCTACAGAGAATTGTTCTGAATTGGTGTTAGAACCCTGTTCTAGGTCTTAGGCTACTCAACAAAAGGAAACTAAACACATGCTAGCAGAGTACCCAAATCACCAGGCCCATGGAATTTTTCCACAGTCAGCTTGTTCAACACCAAGCACCTAAGAGTGACAGGGCAAGAGAGGGAAGAAATACTTATCTTTTTCTGGTATGAAAGGAGCTAGATGGCTTAAAGGAAAGAGACTGAATTTGTTGTCCCTGCTCTGCGTATGCTGTCCTGCTTCATCCTCCAAGGCTGCCCTAACTACTCATTTTCTGTATAAAAGGGTGACCAGCATTTTGGCAAAGGCACCTGTAAGAAAGATGGATCTGAAGTGATGAAGACAAATATATTTTCCCTTTGCTTATGGATTCTCAGGAGAAGAGGTAAGAAGAGTTAAATCCTAATGTCAGGATGACATGATAGAAGGAGACACTTCTATTCTATATGTAGAATACTGCCAGTAATAGCTCTCCCCTGTGCAACAGAATCTGAAATGAAGCACACAGTTACGTCCTTCTCCAAGCCTTCAAAGGCATTTTCTCCTTGCACTGCTGAGGGTGCAAGGAATTTATGTATTTGTGTGGTCTACCATCACAAGGAGTAATTCCATACATTTTTGGAGTACTTTATCACCTCTATTAGGCAGTTGGATTCAGTTTATAATGAAGCATCTTGAAAGGAATAGCATTTTGCATTACTTTGCCTTACCATTTTGCTTTGCATTGTTTAATTTTGTTCTCAAATAACTAACATTCAGAAGAGATCTTAGTGCTTGTACAGGTTCTGCTTTTTCCCTAGGAAATTTTACTATGCTTAGCTTAAATTTTTCTATCCCCATTATCTAAATACCTGTACATGCTTGGATACCCAAACGGTTTGTCATACTATCCCCACAAATGGATAAAGTCTAAAAATCAGTTTTCTTCTTGTGGACTGTTCAATAAGCTCTGTGAGTGACAGCCATGTCATGATTTTAACTATAGTCTAATTTTTGAGCAAATAAAGTTAAAACAGTATTTTATTCTCTCCTGTATTGTGTCATCAGAGATTATGTCATTCCCAAACTCAGAGTCATTTCAAGCAATATCTGCCAGAGAATTGTTTCCTTCTTTCTCCTAGACTTCCTTTCCAAATGCGTTTTGCCGTTAAATGTAAGATAGACCATAAGTTCAATACTTTGCAGCCCTGAAGGGTTAGAAACAGAAGCTTTATACCACTAGAAACAGATGGTTCCTACCTTCCCAATTGGACATACACAGCTCTAACTGGAGTCATGGAAAGTCCTGGAAAGTCCTGAAAGAATGTCTTGTGAGAGAGTCTTTACACCTGCAATCTTGCCAGTTACTAACCTACCCTATCACCCTACCTTTTGAAAATTGGAAGGTGCATGAAAAATAGGGCAGTGAACCAGCACCAATTTCAGACAAAAATGGTTTTGTTTTAGAAAGAAATAATATAAAATGGAAATTGGAAATATACTAACATAACTAGGACTTCCAATTTTGCTACTAAATTGATGTGCTGAATATAATTCAACATGAAGTTGTATACAATGTGTAGTGCTACTGTTGATTAAAGATTTCCTCTGGCAGGATGAAAAAGGGCTAAAATATGTAATTTTGATTTACATAGCTAGTAATAAGTCTGCCTTATTGGTAATTTTGTAAACACTTACAAACATAGGACTAGCACAAAATTAATTTTAAATGTAGTTGAGCTCCTGATATTACAAGAATAAATATCACGTAATACTTTTAATAAATTTTAAAAGTTTCACTTTAAAAATAGGTCAGTTTTTTGGTTGTTTTTTTTTTCTTTCGGCTTCACTCTCCATGCAGTTACATCATTTTTCTTATGGCAGAAGCCTTGTTCTCTTTTCGTGCCTATGTTTATTCATTACCTGATTAGTGTTGGTTTTTTTTTTTTTTAATTTTTTAACCCTGTGTCAACATTATCACTTAGTTTACACATTTTAATATTTTTTCCCAGTCTTCACTCCTTGTGAAGGAGTGAAGTCTTTGTCTTTCTTGGCCTTTTTTCTATGTCTAAACCACCAAAGAACATTTTCATTTTTTAAGGCTTTCTCTTGATCTTATGTTTTTTTTTCTCCAATTTATTGCAACCTGACTATATCTTTTCTTGAATCAGATCAGAACTATATACGGTATTTCTGATGACATTTTACCTTAGTTTTGTACAATGTCATTGATCCCTTCTCTGAAGATGCTTCCAGTGATACTTTGTAGGATCATATTTGTCTTTTTCATGGTCATACTATCTTGGTACATAGTTGCCTATGATGTGTAGAGACAGACTGTCTTCCTCATGTTTGAGTCTTGATTTTTTGTTTTTGGAAAAAAAAAAAAGTTATTAATTCCTAAATTTTTAACCATATATTTGATCCTACTGAATTTTATTCTACTCCTGTTTTTCCAGTCCATCAAATTATTTCTGCATGATATCCCAATTTTCCTAACAAGCTATATATTTCATGTAACTCAGTATCATATTTCTTTCAAGGTTATTACAAAAAATATTAGTGAAATCACTCAAGAGACCAATCACTGAGGAACTGCAGAGGCTGCCTCCCTCTGCCCGAGTTACTTCCTGTTCTTTACTTCTATTGTAACTCCTCCTTTAGTCCCTTCTCCACTTTAGAATTCCCACATTAATCGCTTTTTTTCTCCTCTTCTTAACTAACAATTCCTGTGTGGTATCAGATTGATTAGATCTGCTCTCTTTTTCTGTCTAGAAAATCAATTATTTTTCAATGAGTTCTATCAGGTTAGACTGGCAATATCTTTTTCTGTCTTTCAAAATGTCTTTCAGAAGAAGCTTTGCATATTATTATTTATAAGACTAATGGGTTGTCAGTCTGCCCTCCTTTTCACACTTTATATTCTGTTCTTAACTAATATGAAACAACACATGAAATAAAAAATTATTGCATAATCTACTTATCATATCTGAAATTCTATGTTCCATTTTGCTCCAAGTTTTAGAACAAAGAAATGGTTTGGTTCTTCTGATTTCAGCTTTAAGATCATTATATTTTGAACCAACCTCCGTTGCAGCGATGCAGCATCTGAACCTCTATTCACACACACTCATCACCTTTCCTTTATCTGCATGTTCAGTATCATCAGTTCCATAGAAATCTGAGGAAAAGATGAATTTCAATAACTATCTGCCTATTCTTATTGCATATTACTTCTGTTTCTTCTATCCTTAATCCTTTTTATTTATGTGAAGCAACTTAGTGGCTGGACTCACAAAAATATTTAGGCTACTTATTTATTTATTTCCTTTGTCTCTATAAATTCCTCATTTTGTTTGTATTTGATCTCTTTTAATTCAAATATTTCTTTGAGCTGACCCAGCTAGCTCTGGAGCACTGAAAGATCAGTCCTTCTGCTCCTTTGCATTATGTGCTTCAGATGACTTCCCCCCCTGGTTTAAGTAAAATCCAGATCCACTTTCCATGCAAGTTCCTGAATGCTATAGAGTAGTTGGTTTCATTGAGAGCTTCTTGTAGCTTATTAGCAGCTGACCTTTCAAAAGGGAGAATGTTACTAACAAAGAGACCCATTTATCTTTATTTATAATGTGAAGTTAACAACAGAGTAATAACAGATAATCACTGTTATTTCTGAGTGTGTCTGTGCCATGATCAAACAGTCTATACTGTAATTATTAAAAAATCATCTAAAGAATCAGTTCTTCATGTTGATTTGGTGGCTAGCTGAAGTAGTTAACATTGTTTTCAGGAAGAAGAGAGGGAAAGTAGTCCAACAAATGGCATGGGAGTTTTTAATAGGAAAAATAGCTGTTATTTGGTACAATTACAGGCACTGATGAAATCTATACTAGGATTGTACACTCAGTAAGGTCTTAATTTTATTTCCTCCTCTCTCATTCATTTTCTGAAGATATTGCGAGGAAAAGGTGTCCATATGAAATAATTTATTTTGAAGATCATCATGATATTTTCTTTAAAGTCTCAAAGTATGGAACAAACCCACCCATGGTTAACTTGTGAGATTATAACCATTAAACTGGTCTGGCTGAAGAAATTGTGTAGTTGCACTTGTCAGGAGCAGGAACAGAAAAATTAGCATCAGTACATCTCTACCTGAATATTGATTATACTGTATCTCTCTTTATTCTTTCTGAAACTAGTTGGTGTTCTATAGCTCATTAGCAAACAGTTACCTGAGCAGAAGCTAATGTTACAGATGCTATAAAAAGAGTAGCAGCAGAGCAAACAGATTTAAATCAGCTCAATTCCAACAAAAACTCATATTGAGGCAATTTAAACTCCACCAAGGGTAAGCAAACAGAAAGAATGTATTTTCTTTCACTGTCAACTATCCATAGCTTTCACATGCCCTGTCTTCAAATATGAAAGTGTTCATGCATTTTCTGCTACAAGATGCTCCTAAACTGTTAAAATAATTATTTTTCTTTAGCTTGCACAGTTTTTACCACATTTATACCATATTCGTCTGTGAAACTTTTCCAAACCAGATACAGAGATATCAGAGCAGCTACAGCAACAAATTTATGATCTGTTTTCCTACAGGTAGTGTTGATCATACAGAAATATTAAAGCAACTTAAGCAACAATCCTAATTTTCTTTATTTAATTTTCTGAAAAATAGTCATAGTCTTTCTATATGTTCATACATAGAAATAAAACCATTTCCATATAAAAAAATTCAGGAAATAAGAAAGATCCAAAGAGTTCTGGGTTTAAAAGTGTGAAGATTCTGCATGTTTCTTTCCTTCTAAGTCTCATATACTTCTTTTATCAACTAGAAAATTCACAAGCCTACTGAAGAACAATCCTGATTACTAAAGAGCACTAAATTTGAGTTCTTTTAGAAAGTGCCAACAATTCTGGCTAGCAAAAATATTCATCAAAATTGAAACTCTTCCTGTAAAAACTAGCATTAGCAGTCATACTATCTGCTCCTGCTGCTCAGAATAGAGGATTAGGATAAACAAAGAGAATATAAATGCTTGTTCTTATAAGGAGAAGAGACAAAATATGCTCTTTAAAGCCCACTAGTCAGAAGTCCTACACTCTCAATAGCGCCAATGGTAAGAATTAAGGGAGTGCTTCTTATTTAAACTCTTCAGACTAACCCAGATGATTTCACTTTGAAGCAGATTAGGAACTGCTCATGGGAGTTAGTTTATTTCCTGGATTTTAAAGGCTCTACCCACCAGCTGAGTGAAAGAAGCATTTGGAATTACAGCTCTCTTCAATGTCTGTCCACGGCTTCAATAAAAATGATAGAGAGAACTAATATCACTTAATTTACAGTGATCCTCATATTGTTCTCATACTTAGAAGTTGCTTATTTTGATATACCTGGATGATTCATTTGGCTGCAGCAGTCAAACAACAGAGATTGGTAGTAGTGAGACCTTGCAAATAAGTACAACCTAGATAGCATCAATTCCAGTTGACTGCCTGGGCACCCTCCACAAGAACATTTAAAGTTGCGTACTCATGAAAATATTTTCAGGAATGACAAACAACATACTCTATTTTCATATGCTCTATTCTCTTAAATATCCTCCTTGAGGAAAAGTAGAGAGATGTTCTGTGACTATAGGGAGATAGTTTATGTCAAAAGAGACAATTTAGTAGCTCATGCTGCAATTTGTATTTTGGCTCCCAAAGTACTTTGCGTACTTTTTCAGCTGGTATAGATCTCCCCTGTTACAAAATAAAAAAACCACAACTGACTGGCATGCACCAAGCATATCCATCTTTGTTTTGTCCTCTCAACCTTTCACATTTGACATGTTAGAGAATTGTCAATTATCAACAGATGGTGCAAATTAGAATGTCATGGTGTTACTTTAAATTTTCTCCGATGGCAGATTATCTTTCTAATAAATCCAGGGGTTAAGAAAACACAAAGATAATATTTCCCTTCCTTTGACCCATTCACCTTTAGCCTTGAAATATACCCAAGAACCAAAGCTAGTAAATCCACATATTTTGCTAACTCTCCGATTTCATTGCCCAGGTAACTATTGCTTAATTTGTCCCTTAATACAAAAATTTCTCTCTTAATTTATCCTTTAATCTGGAAGTTGTCAAGGAAAAAATCTACTGTCTGTTATCATGCAGCAAAATTACTAGCTATGAACCACTTACCTAAACCATCTGAATGAGAATATGAAATAGTGAATTAAGGACTGAAAAGGGTAATATACAATTGAACCAATGATTACTTGCTGAAAATTTAAAGTGTAAGAATAGTTAAGAGGAGGACAACTCTTAAAAATGGAAGCTTTATATTTTTTGCCAGTCAGTAATCAAAGGTTACAAACAGTAGGACAAAACCTGAGCTAGTCTCGTTGAATTATATAGTGGATACAAGGTGTAGACTCTTGTGAAATTCTTATCCAGAAACAATACTACTTCTTATTCAATTAGTTTGAGATAAATATCATAAATTTTTTATTCTGTTTGTTTTCTTGTTAGCATGTTGCTGCAAACTAATGAACTTGGTATCAGATACAAAATAAATAAAGGTTAAAAGCAGTAAAAATATTAAGTAACTACTTCAATCTCACAGTTCACAGGAAAAAAACGTTACTGCCTAGATTAAATGAAGACCTGATTCTCTAAGTTTACCTAACAATTAGAGTTAAAAATCTTTCAGAGAATAATTTGATGCTTCCTGCTTATTAATCAGAAATCTATATCTGTTTCAATAACAACAGCTTAGAACGGAATGCTATTCCAATATTCATTTTTTACTGTTTACTGTCTGCTTAGACTTCTTTCCTGACATTCAGATCTTACAAGAAATCCACAAAAGGCAATAAACCCTATCAAGGTTCAGAAAAATCCCATTTGAAACTCCAAAACTGCTTTGTTAAAAGACTTTTTTTTCATTAAGAATATATAGAGATTAACAATACAAAAAAATAATAACCACAACAAAACAAACACAAAATTTAAAATATTTGCATACTCACTCATTAATATTAACTGTGTGGATTTTCTTGGTTTTGTATTTTCATTAAGTGGAGACCTGAGAGTGTCAGATTGTGCTATTCTTTAGCTGTTTTGAGCTTCTGTATTTTTAAAGAAAGTTTAAATAAATAAAAAATAGATTATTAAAACCGGTCTACAGAGATGATATCTTGTAAGCTTCTCTTTTTTGCGGTGTTTCATTTGTTACTAATTTATCGAACAATGTCCTTTTAAATATCGATGATGCTCTATCTGCTCTGGAAACAAATGTAATTACAGGGCTTCAATCTTCACACACTTCTTCCGGGCTGATACTGGTATACTAACTTAATTATCTGTAATGGAATTACTCTTGATTTACACTGCTTTATCTGAGCTGTAAATCCAGCCTGTGAAGCTACATACACACTGGAGTTTGTAGGCTTTAGAGTACAGTAAAGAAATGGGCAAGTGCTATCAGGGCATTCAATTATTTCCTTTTTTATACTGTGAAAAAACCAGATAAATATTTTCCTACTATTTCCCATGGAGGTTTTCATAGACCAATATAGGACTGTACAGTTGTGCTTGAGCTGTACAAAAAAGTCTAGGCCAGCTTTTACTGCCACCTGTTTTAAAGTCAGAATTCATGTCAGCTTCAGTGGGAGGATCTCTTTTCCTGGAAAAAATCCTTTTTTTTAAATGGCTGGAGGGAAAAAAAGGCTACTTGAAAACAAAGTCCATTCTAGCAGCTTAATATTTGTTATTTTTTCAATTCTTTTTCAAATCAAGTGAAAGAAGCGTGGGCAGTTGTATCGATGAGAAGACTCTTTGCCATCAAGGCTGGAGCACAATGTCTTTGAAAGACCCTCTTTACAAATGCTAGCATTTGAAAAGGACAAACAGGGAAATAAACCTCAAAGAGGGTGACAATAGGATATGGAGAGGAAGTGGGTGGGTTAATGCATCAGAGAAGCAAAGCTCATTATAAAGGCATTGAAGAGGTTTAAAGTTCTATTTAGCAACAAAAGGTGATATGGAATGGTGCATAATTTTCCCACAGGATTTTTATCTTTTGATGTTTTTGAAACAATTTTTTTTTTAAAAAAACGTTGATGATTTGTAGCTTGCTTGGTTGAAATTTCATGTAGCAGAGTATGTCTATTTATAGAGAGGAAAGATGGAGTGCCACCAAATTACAGATGTATGCAAAATCAATAGAACTCATCATTCATTGGGAAAACTATTAGAAAGTTTGAAAAACATCTAGCACTGTTTGAAAGCAAACTACTGTTTCTTCTTCACTGAGTACATGTGAAATCTCTCTACATTACTGAGACCTAGTTTTGACCCTCTTTTAGGATCACACCTATCATCAACATTGTCCTAAAGCTTTATAATGGAAAGAGAATCTGGAAGTAAACTCCAGCACAGCTAAGTGCCTGTAATTCTAACCTTGGTAAGATGATGCAAATCTAGGTCTCTGTGCTCAGAGTGGGCATTGACTGCAAAAACAAAATAGTCTAGGCCTTAGTAGTTCTCTCAGAGGACATTTCTACTCTTACAGCTCTTCTGGAACCTTTTAAATTATATTTTCCCTAGTAAAAACATCCTAGAATTAATTGATGTGTGTTGGAGGCAAAGAATGAAGTGAAGGAAAATTTTTCTTTGAGTTTAAATTAAAATCAAAGTATTCTTAGTCGGTGTCCTAAATAGGATTTTCATACAAAGAAGATCTTTTCTTGGGTCAATGCTCTTTAACTATTGCAGCAATACAAAAACAGTTTTATCCTCCTGGGCTGTGAATGGCCCCTGACAGCTCAGGTAGGCAGACACATTTTTTACAGTGTGAAGCTACCACTCACTGGTCTCCTCCATATCGCTTATATCATGGCATATATTTTGATATGCATAACTTCAAAAACATACAAATTGTTTGCTTCTGGTTATCTAGGCTACCCCTCTATGCCTATTGCACTATATATCAGCACAATGGAGAGACAGGACATGGGGTCAGAGACCCTAGCTTTAGATTATCTTGAAAAGCAGCAGCAATTAACAATCCTTTTGTTCATTTTTTATTTTTAATCTTAAGTGAGACTTAGGTATAGATAGCCCTGTGCTCTACCACAACTTCAGTAGGAAAAAAAAGGTGATTTGAACAAAATTTAGAACTGGACACACAAAATCATCATGACAGCTAGCCTTACATTGTTGTTTTGCAGCACTGACTTCAGTAGGAATGAAGAGGTCAAACAAAATTTCAGTCTTTTCAGGATAAGTCTTAATTTTCCTATGCCAAGTTTTGTGGTTACATTGCTGTGTACTTTTGCTAACAAGGCCAATGGCCTCTGGTAGTGATGTACCCACACTGTTGCCTATGGGGTGGAAGTGGCTTAAGCTGATGGTTCGAGAAACATTCCAAGTTGGTGGTTGTACCATTCCTAAGTCTATTCATGCCATGGTTACACAACTCAAAACATAGGTGCAATACAGCTGAAAAGTCTGCCCTCAGCTACAAGCATAATTCTACTCAGAATTAATAGTCATACTTTGGTTTCAAAAGTATGTTCAAGTCCATGTTTGTGATCCAATACAGCAGCACTGTTATTGCTCCAAATCTGAAGGTTACCTGGTAAATAGTAGAAGAGAGTAGGGAGAAAAGTAGCAACAAACAAAGAAAGGGTTAAGTTCACTTGAAACAGCATCATGTTACTTTCTTGATTTATTGAAAATATTTTTTAGATACGCTTTTTTAAAGCACTTTTTAAAAAAAGCATTTAATTGTAAGAGACAGGAAGAAGACAAAATAAGTTAAAAAAAGAAGAAAAAAAAAATGTTATGTGAGCAGAATGAGGGAAGCTGATGGAAAGATTGGGAGACAAGTGCTGGAGACTGGAGAAAGTACTGATTACAACACAGCAGAAAAAATTGCATCTCATTCCAGAGGAAGTATTGTCAGGATCTGCTGATAGCACTGCCCAGGCTTCTCTGCTAGCTTTACTCTGGGGGATTTGTTAAAAAAACAGTAAAGAGGAAAGCTCTAAATGCCATGCTGGGTTTCACAGGTTGTATTAAAACCTGAAATCGTATGAATTTATCCCTAAGCTTTCTTCCACTGACAAAATATCATCATCTGATTTAGTACTTCATGGCAGAGGCTTTAACCTACATGTTCCTTGTGATAGTTGGATCATTACAAGGGGAATAGAAACTTAAGTGCCAAGCAGCCATACAACTGCACCTCTTTTACATCCACTGAGGAAAGCACAAATCTTCTTGCAGGGAACCTGCCCTGAAGGTGCTAAAGCTTTCCAGGTTGCTACTATTCCATCAGAATGTCCCTGTTATTACCCAGAGGCTAGTTCAGCCTCTCTGGAATTTTTATGAAGTCCTGCAGATTGAAAGCATGACAGCTTTTTCACTACTGCTTCTGATTTTGCATTGGTACAATCACATTAGGAAAAAACACATGGGAGAATCAAATCCCATAAATGAAATAGAAAATCCCTTTGGATGATTAGTTCAGGCTCATGTTAAAAGAATATTTTGTGTGCATGTCAGGTTCTTTGCCAGTCTCAAAGTAGTCATTTGGATTCACTTCATTATAGGCACTGCAGTACCTTAGAAGAGAAAAAGAGAAATAGAGCGTGAGACAGAGTAATAATAACTCTTGAACGATGAAGTCTTTCTCCTAGCACAACTTCAAATAATGGAGAACACTGTCTTTTAACCAAATATACAAGCCCCAGTCTGAATTTAGTATAGCTAGCATCCATGACGACTGAAAAAAAAAAAAAGGCACAGAGGAATGCAAAGGAGAAGGAGACACCAGATAAAATGACAGGAGCTTGAATTAGACTTAAATAGAAGCATGAACACCAACTCAACAGCAGAATAAACACATGCTGTAAAGATGGTCTGGTCTTTTCCTTTTTAAGTCAATAGGACTTTCTCCTCTGACTTGAGCAGGAGTGAAAACAAGATGTTATTCCTAAACCCTGCTTCTTTCTACCAATCTGGTTCTTATTCTCTACATATCCACTTTAACTTTCTGGCCTGCATTCTTTCTCCAGCTTCATTCTGGGTGTTTCCTGTTAATTCATGTTCTCTGTTACATATTTTTCCTCTTCTGGTAATGCCTTTTCATTTGCTCTTTTTCTGATACTGATATTTTAAATAACCAAAGAATCATTGTATTTCAGGAGCAGGTGACCGGGTAAATCTTAATGAGGATTAAAGGACAAATCTGGCTGATGAAAAGTAGAATGAAAAAATGAAAACAGAATTTAAACTCCTAACATACTTTGTGAATTCCCATTTGTTCTTCCTATGTCAAGTGGATGAAATACTTAATTAATTGGCTTTACCACTGGGCTTTTTTCCAGATATGAATTTATAGGTTCAGGTCCTTATTCAGTAAAATTATTTACTAGTGCTGAGTTTCAAGTGTATAAATAGTAGACATGACCCAAGTGACTCATGAAAAATTCCCCCATTAAAATCTGGCTTTGTTTCCAAACAAAAATATCCTGTGCAAGCATGTATTTCTTTCAGATATGTTGTTTGTCATTATTTTCACCTCAATATCTAATCAATATTTATAGAAATCAAAGGAAAGGAAGTTTTTGTAAATGCTAGATGTAACTGGTTTTGTTTACTGAGAACAGACTTAAGTATATATTTTAATAACTGTTTATACAAACATTGATTAACATGTCATGAATGCTTTCAGGAAAATGAGAATGAGCTCAATTTGAACTTTGTTAAATGAAAACAATGTGAAACTTGCTGTCAATAATATTTCCTTTTCCTTCCCAAAATCTTTACTTCAATTGACTTCAAAGTCTTCAGTTGACTTTGGTAGAGCTGTTTTCCATTCTTGAACCTGGGCATGTACTCAAATACCTTATTTAATGAAGGTGTTGTGTTTAGGGCTTTTTTCTTTAAAGTCTTGTACTTGCATCTCAGCAGTGGGATTTATCCACTATTAGCTTTGTCAAAGCTACATATCCAGTCCAAGTTAGTAACTTAGTCTGCTGAGGTCAACTGAGAAAGATATCTCAAGAAGATAATCCCCTACATCCAAAGATAAGGTGTTTGTGACTGGAGAGATGAACTGCCCTGGAGAGATGAACTGCCCTGAGAAGGCACCGTGTTTGCTTTGACCATAAAGGAAAAAGAAATAGGGTCTAAAAGAAATAGGGTCTAAAAGAAATAGAGTCTAAAAGGATGGGCAGGAGTGGTTTAGACTGATGAAACCCTTGCAGGATACTAATGATTGCTTAATTTCTGCAACTGTTTTTTAAATTTTGTTGATTACTCTTTCTGTAGTCAGGGGAGCATCCAGCAGCAAGAAATCAAGAAAGAAGATACTGAGCTGCATATAACAGCTTATTATTTTTCATCCTTCCATCCATTATTTTTCATTTTATTTTACACTGGTAACTCCTGAGGAGTTTGCCTCCTTCTTTCACCCTTCTTATCAACCACACTGGTTCAACTGAACTTATGAATGGAATTAATTTTGAATATCTGATTTTCTTTAAATGCCTTATGAAGTTGGAGAGAACTTGCATTGCTTGAAACCACTGACTGTATCAGGAGGACTGGCTATTTAAAATACTTGTTGGTTTTGGTCAGGTTTTTGTTTGTTTGTTTGTTTGTTTTTAAAAAAATAATAAAACTACATTAAAAAAAATCATAGTGACCAAGTATATTCCTCCTGTCATACTCAGCAGGTCATATGTTTAAATCCTCCATGTGGTAAGACAATTTGTCAGATATTTTGATGTACCAATAGGTGGCACTAGAAAAATCTGCGTTTTTTAATGAAAGAGCACTAGAAGAAAATAAGAGCTTACATGGTGTGAAGAAAAGCAAAATAGCAGTGCTGGCATTCCCTTCCAGCATTCAATTTTTGAGGTAAAAAGGTAGTATTGTCTAATGAACTTGCAATTCTCTTTTCATACTACATATCCACACTTGCTACAGAAATTTAGGTAGCATGGTTTCTTTATCCACACTCATTTCATAGTGATTGTCGCAGAGGCTCAGTATGGGTGCAACTATTTGAGTGTAGCATTTAATAAATCCAGATAATTTTTACAGAGGTAGAATTGTCAGTCTTACCTGGACCTGGGCTATGAGATACATGTCACATATTGGATGTCTTCTCTTAAAATCATAGAATGGTCTTGGTTGGGAGGGACCTTAAAGACCATCTAGTTCCCCCTGCCATGGGCAGGGACACCTTCCATTAGACAGGGTTGTTCAAAGCCCCATCCATCCTGGCCTTAAACACTTCCAGGGAGGGGACAGCCACAACTTCGCTGGACAACCTGTTCCAGTGTCTCAGCACCCTCACAGAAAAGAATTTCTTCCTGATCTAACCTGATCTATCCCCTTCCACTTTGAAACCATTACCCTTTGTCTTATTACTACAAGCTCTTGTAAAAAGTGCCTCCCCAGCTTTCCTGTAAGGCCCCCTTTAGGTATGGAAAGGCTGCTATAAATTCTTCCGAGAACCTTCTCTTCTCCAGGATTAACAAACCCAACTGTCTCAGTCTATCTTCGTGTTAGAGGTATTTCAGCCCTCTGATCATCTTCATGACCGTCCTCTGGACTTGCTCCAGCTGAACTTTCTCCAGGAGGAGTCTCACCAGAACAGAATGGGAGAATGACCTCTCTTTACCTGCTGGCCACACTTCTTTTGATGAAGCCAAAGATATGGTTGGGTGTCAGCTGCAAGCACACATTGCCAGCTTGTGTTGAACTTTTCATCAACCAATTACCCCAAGTCCTTCTTCTCAGAGGTATTCTCAATTCATTCTCTGCCCAGCCTGTATTTGTGCTTGGGATTGCCCTGAGCCATGTGCAGGACCTTGCACTTGGCCTTGCTGAACTCCACTAGCCTGTCAAGGTCCCACTGAATGACTCCCAGAGTGTTGACCACATCACACAGCCTGGTATCATCAGTAACTTGCTGAGAGTGGACTCAGGGTGTCCATGTCACCAACAAAGGTCTTAAAAACCAGTCCCAATAAAGATCCCTGAGGAATGCCATTTGTCACTGGTCTTGAGTTGGATGTCAACTTCTTTGGCTGCAGATCTTTGAGTGCAACCATCCAGTCAATTCGTTATCCACCGAGTGGTCCATCCATTGAATACATTTCCAATTCAGAGACCAGCATGTCATGCAGGACTGTAAAATGCTCTGCACAAGTCTAGATAGATGATGTCAGTTGATAGATGATGCCAGATGCCAGAGCCTTTGTTGATAAAGACAAAGGGAAAACTTGTTGAGTGCCTTGACCTTCCCCAAATCCCACATGACCAGGTCTCCTGTTTTCTTATGGAGAGGCCCCCCATCTTCCTCAGTCTTCCTTTTATCACTGATGTACATGTAGAAGCTTTTCTTGTTACCCTTGGTATGCTTGGCCAGATTTAATTCTATCTGGGCTTTAACTCTTTGGACAACTTCTCTATACTCCTCCCCTCCTATCTGTCCTTGCTTCCATCCGTGTAGACTTTATTTTTAAATCTCAGTGTGTCCAGGAACAACTTATTGACCCAGGCAAGCTTCATGTCATTCTTGCCTACTTTCTTCTTGGTGAAGCTCATTGCTCCTGAGCTTGAGGAAGGTTTTCCTTGACTATTGACCATCTCTCTCAGGCTCCTCTCCTCTCAGGACTTAATAGCATGGTACCCTATCAAGTAGATCCATGAAGATGTCAAATTCTGTTCTCTGCAAATCCAGGGTAGTGAGCTTACTGCACACTCTCCTTGTTGCCCCATGGTTCCTGAATTCCACAAGGTATAACTACCTTCTGTTCAGCCTACTAGTACCTCTCTTTCTGCAGATAAATTCTCACTGTATCTTATAGAACTTTAGCTATCGAAACAGGCCATTCTGGTAAACTGAGGTCTGATCCAATTTCATAATACTTTCATTTTTTACAGAAAAGTAAGCCATCCATATCATCAGTCATATCCTGTACATGCATATCTACCAATAAAAATCAGGAAAAAAAAACTATTTAGAAAGCAGGTAAACAATCTCTCACATACATATCCTAGTTTCATATATCTTTTCTCCCTTATCTTGGAACTATAAGTATTTCAGTAGATATAAGTAAGCAGATAATCATGCATATTTCTAACGATATTTATTTTTGTGAAGTATCAAATCTAGCTCAAGCCATGCACAGAGATGAGTGATTAACTGTCTGAAGGTAATTCATAATTTTGCACTCAAAACCAGGAACTGAATGGAAGTTAGTACCCGAGGACCCAGAAAAATTCTCAGAGAATACATCAGACCAAAAGTATTGGGATTTAAATCCTGTGAGGTGCTGAATAGCTTCAGCTTCCACTTCAGTCCTGGGACTGGGTGGGGGAAAGCTTGAGAGAGAAAACATCTTTCATGACAGAGCTCAAGATGAATTAGTGCAATATAGCCAGTGTCATGTCTTATTGCTTAATTGACTACCTCTAGGTACAATATAGCTGACTTTATCACAGAAAAATTATTTTGATTTATTTGATGCGTTGTATATCATAAAGAAGTATGTGTTAGGTTATTAATGTCTTGCATAGTTGTGATCTATTCCAAGGGTGCAGATAATGCATTTCATCATATGGATAGCCTATAATGACTGTTACCCTGAAGCTTCCTAATTTTATGAATTTTATTTTTTTATTGTATTCTTCCTCACATTGCCTGCTTTACAAGCAAGAGTTGAGTAGTAAAAACTGTACTGCAAATATTGCAGAGCTTTAGTTTGAACACAGAAGTTGGAAATACTGACTATAATAAAAATGCAGAATATAACATTTCAATTTGTTGCTAATTTATTATAGGCAATTGAGTTGTTAATTGTTCTCTTTGGCTCATAAACCTCAAGGTCTGTCTGTGAGAAGTCAAGTGGCTGGGCCATGCTCTCTAAATAAATACAATTCTGTCACATAAAGAAATCAATATATCTAGTCAATATGATTTTTTTTATTCATCTTTTCTGAAAACTTTTGGAGTTGTTACAAGAATAGACAGACTGTTTAAAAGGATAAATTGTAAAATTTAGTAAATTAGTCTTGTGAGTAAATTATTTTGTGACAAAGTCAGTTGGTATGATGAGCTCAAGACATCTTGATAGGACAATTAAAAGTCATGTTTGACTTTTCTAGAAAAGGTTTAGTTACTTTACTCAAATAGTCTGAATACTTTAAAGTAAAAGACATTCAGACTTGAATGCCAAGATCTGATTCTTCTCATAAGCTTTTGGGTTTGTGTTTTTTCCAAAATCAAGTTTTTCAGCAAAATTCAACCTTTTAAGCTTTTAAGCATCTGTTCTACTAGAAATAGGCTGCATTTTGTCATGCTCCACCAAAACAAATCATACCATTAACGATTACAGTGCCATGTCATTTCACAATTACCTTATGCCTTTTCTAAATTATCCTGATGTGCTGAGATGTTTAACTCAATTCCTCTCTACACAACACAGAAATTCCAAGTGAAAAGGTTCTTGTTGCCATTCAAAACCAAACAGCATGTAATATGTAACATCATGTTATGTACATTATGTACAAGTGCATGCAGCATCATTTGGGAAGGGCAACTCAAATATATTCCGCTGCCTGACTTTTTAAGTAAGAAATCTTAAAGCAGATGCTAACCTGTGGGTCTTTATCACTGTCTTTAGAGCCCATTGAAGGGATGCTTTTCCCAGTTTCTCTATTCCAGTGCAGTGACTTTTATTTCAAATTAATGTGAAAGACAGGAAAATTGGGCTGCTAGCATCTTAAGCAGGCATGTCACAGCTCAGATGTCACTATAACTTTCTCTTTTTCTTCTCACTTCATGGCTTCAGTCTTATACTTTTAAAGTATGGTACCACTGCCCATTACCTTTCTCTTACCTGGAGTTTTGTGTCAGTTGTTCCTGACTGGTGGAAATACACCCATGAAATCATTGTTGAAGGATTTCTTGGAGCTGTGTAAATTCTGAGAAATTTTTTAGTCTGAAGATATTTTTATTAGGCACCTACTATTTGACAGTGTACACATAACATTACCTCAAATAAAGGGCATACTAAGACAAACACTTGATACTTTCATGTCACGATAACACATTCATCAAAATCCCTATTTCTTCCTAGCAGCACAACAGAGTTGCTCTCAACATAAGTATTTTGATAATTTATGAGGTCTACTTAGGAGAAAAGCTGCCTGCAGCTATTTCTAATAGACCAAGAGAGCAGCATTCTACAGAATATTTTTACATTTAGTAGAATCCTGTAGTTTTACAGTCTGCTGATGCATCAGTAATAATCTTTGAATGAGAGAAAAGGATGGAAACTAGTGATAAAATAAGTTTAAGGTTGAAGAATTCATCTGGAAAATCTTTCTTCGTGTTTTTGAACTTGAGTCGTTATCTGGCAATACTTAAGACACTGAACCTTCTCCAAGTGTCTTCAGAAGGGCTCTTGGAGGACAATTAAAGAATCCTGAGGCTCAATTGTTTTTGTTATCATAGACTCCAGAGTAAAATAAAAAAAAGCCAGACAAAAGTATAATATTAAAAAGCCTGTCAATAGAGTATCAAAAACAAAACAAAACAAAACATGTCACTTATAGCAAAAAAATAGCAAAAGCCAAACCATAACTGTGGTTTCACTGATTTAAATCTACTTGTAGAAGTAATTGTAGCTGAACTTATAGTGGGAGAACACTAGACTGGCACTGAACAATAACAATTTCTAGAGAAGACTATACATAGTAAAGTGAAATACTAACAAGGGATCATATACAATTCAAAGACCATCTAAGGATACCTAAAACTTTACTGAACTATCAAGTATTGAAGTGTGGTTTTTAAAACGATCCCTTTGTTTTTAGCTTCATTTCCTCAAGAATTAACTTTTCAGTTGTCTACAAGCCTCCACCCATTCATTGTTAGAAAAATATAATGTACTATTTTTAACTTCTGCTTGTCATTTTCCTTCCAAGAAAAATGAAAACAAAAGAAAGAATTGAGAAAAAGACACAGCAGAGAGATTTTCTGTAAAAGGTAAGAGAAGGAATTGCCTTTAAGAAGATTTAGGAAATATTCTCCAGTTTGCTTGCAATAGCTCTTTAGTTTTGGTCATTTTCTTTAATGAAACAGATTAAAACTTCCGGAGAGATGAGAATAAGTATCTCTGAATGCCTAAAAAAATCTAATGGTAGTGACTATATTAACAACAGATAGATCTAAGCTATAGAACTGAACTTTAACATAATGATGGAAGTACAGATTGCTTAAATGATCTACACTTTGGTGGACTTCATTATACTTGTCCATTTCTAGAGAGACTGTAAGGAAAGCTATCATGTAGTCCTGGCCAAAATGATTCCTCCTTGATCTAAGGAAGCACAGAGTGGTGGCAGCTCCTGTGGTGTATGATGAGCTGGTCATGCATATTGATAGGGATATATGGGCTTTAAGAGTAAATTCTGGTTTATCCTGATTTTTTAGTTCTTTGTTGGAGGGGAAGGTGTGTTGTTTGTTTGGGGCTTTTGGGGTTTTTGGTTTTGGTTTTTGTTGTTTGGTTGTTTGGTTTTTTTTTGGTTTTTTTTTTCATGCAATTATCTGTGCATGCCAACACGGTGTTTAGCAGGGAAAAAAAAATCAGGTAGACTAGATTCCAATGCTTATTTCTCATCTGTTTTTCTTCCAGGAAGATTACACTTTACTGACATCATATAAGTGCTGACGTACAAATCTATTCTTTCTTGTTCTTATTGGAGAACTCTGCAACTGAAGTCATGAAAAAACATCCAGTTGCCAGAAAAAAACGGAAGAAAACTGTTCTTTCAGGCTTTTGAGAATTGGGAATTATTTTCAAAATACAAATAAAACCATCGTCTTATATATTCCCTAAGGAAAGTGCATTAAGCACATCTAATTTATCAGACTTAGTAGGTCCCAGTTAACATAAAATTATTTGTCATATACAATGTGCTACACCACCAGAGAGCTGGGATGATTCAGATGCATGTGGAGAGCACACGCAAGAGTCTCTGTAACTTAATAGCCCGTGTTAGCTCTCTGATGAATTCCTTTTGGGAACCATGGATGGGAATAAGGCAATCCCAAACAAAAAGATGAATTGGTGCTGTGTGCTATTAATGCATAGAGCATGCAAGATAGATTACCGAATCTTTCCTTGTAATTTCTGTGAGGAAATGACTTTTTTGTTTCCTCCATAAATGTGAGTGGACTCCTGCTATAATGAGCCCATGATCCTTTATCAAAGCCTTCAGGTACTACCAAGATAATAGCACCTATTCTACTACGGACTCAGTTAGTCTGAATCTTCAGTCAAAGAAATGACAGGCAGACCAGAAGCTTTGCAACCTTGTAACTTTGCTACTGCTTGTGGCAATAAATTCTGTTACTTCCAGAACACTTGGAGTCTCCACCTGCCCCCCCAAAATCAGACTATTCAAACTTTGTACAGGGACAGTTGGGAAGGAAAAATATCTTTGACTCTCAGTCCAGAAGGATTTTTTTTTCCATTTTAAAATATTGCTATGTCTTTTTGTCTGTTATCATAATAGTCGGCTTGTCTCTACTTCAGAAAGAAAACACTTATGTCAATGGGATTTAGTTCCTTAAGATATTCAGCCAGCTGCCACTTTTGAGACTTAGTCCCTTGTCCAGACCAGCAGGCAACATTTTTAATCCAAAGTCAACAGAAGCAGGATGCATGAAACAGCCGTAACCTTAAGTCTTTGTCACTTTTTCCCCTAATTTCTTCCAAACTTTACGTAGAAATAAGAGAGAATACTGAAAAGCTGCGTGTATTAAGACTAAAATTTCTTGTATACCAATAATCCCAAATCCAAAATTAATACTTTCATACATTTGTAATTGCAGATAGAAAATTGAGGTCTGGACTGTGACACTGTAATTTTACATGGGTACAATAGTTCTTGGAGTGAATGCACTGTGAGCAAGACATTACACACTGTGGAAAAGACCTGTGCATCATTACAGACTGGAGAATGAAGACATGCCTAGAGTGTTGAGGTTTGTTCCCATCCATATGGAAAGACTGCAAATTGTGTGAATATAAAAGTTCTGTAGGAGAACACCAATGATCAGATAGAGACAAATGAAGGGGCTGTTTATTCTTTGGAAATACAGATTAAAATTTTAAGATAATTTAGGCAAGGAAACAAAACAAAAAGAAAAAAAAAGCAGCTATAGTGAAAGTATGCCAAGTGTTCTAACATATCTATTTTTATATATAGGTGTTGAATGTTGGTCTGATATTTAAAAACAAAGCTTTTAAAAGTGGCATGGTTATTCTTGTAAGATACAATTAACCTAAGGAACTCACTTTCACTTAATATTTAGCAGATATTCCAAGGTATGCCTAAAATCAGATTAAACTTCTGTAAAACTCAACATTTCACAGAACTAAAAGTAATCAGCCTTTGTACACTAGCACATCAGCTGGTCACTAACTGGTGGTAGGGCAAAAGTTGTAATCCTTCAAGGGCAAGGAACAAGCTAAACGTTCTGTTACCTTCTGAAAACTGAGTATGAGGGTAGAATAGTGGGTTTTTTTTCAGTATTTCTTAACAAGACCCAGATAATTTTTGTGACACTTCCAGTTTATAATCTGCAATCTCTATCAGCTCTGCTGAGATCTGAACGTCAAACTGCATTCTCTTGAGATATGCAATTTGGCATCTTCAGTGGATAAGATTTTCTACCCAAATGGAATATATCAAGATGAGTAGCCAATTAACACCACATAGGTACAGCTGACTGTCATAGTCCAATGTAATATTAAAATTTATTTTTTGTTTAGGATCTGCAAAGCAAAGTCCAACTGTAGAAGGGTGGGGTGCAAGCAGACTTTATTTGACAATTAACATGGGCAAAATTATAGAGCCAGGCAAAAGAGGGAGAGAGGAAAAGAAGACATAAGAGAGAGAGCGAAAAGTGGAGAAAAAGGGTAAGAAAGTGGAAGGAAGAATGAGAGAGAGACAGAGAAAGAGAGAGAGAGAGAGTCACTACCAGGGGTGCAGCTGTCCAGCAAGTTTCTTCAGGATGTCACTGATCCTGGACAGGGTCCGATGCAAGTTGGTGGTGGTTCAAGAGACGACAAAACAGCCACAGCATGGACAGCCACATACCCCTGAGTTCCTTTTGTTCCAAAGGGGCAGCTGTCAGTCAGATGCCACAGAAGCCAGGGTCATTGGCATCAGAGCCATTGTAAACAGGCTCACCTGGAGGGGGAGGCTTCCAGCACACAGCTCTTATCTCTTTCCAGGTACTGCTGCCTGCTCCCTTCCAGCCACCTCAGCCAGATACATCAGCATAAGTACAATCAAGGTGGCTTCCACCACCCTGGCCAGGGTAATGGTGCCTGCAGGGACATCTCAGCATTGCAGGCCCTCAGAAAAGGGGAGGAGTCTCCACCCAGTTGTTAGTTCTTAGTTCTTATCTCTTTCCAGGTGTCACCCCCTGCTCAGCTCTGGCCAGTTCAGGTCCTCCACCCTAACCAGGGTTGTTCACTTTAAAATTGTTTTTTTTGAGATAATTTCAAATCAGTGAGATCAGACTCTCACATTGACTTAGACCATCAAATAAGCAACAAGACTGGAAGTTCCTTCTTAGTACAGCACTAAGTACTGCATGATCCAATTCCTTGAGACTCCACTGCCGGCCTGCTACTGTGCAATGAGGAGGTAAAAAAGCTGCTGCACTTCCCTGTACAAATTACTGCCTGAGTTTCTCTTTTCTTCTTTCTTCCTGAAGGTGTAAATTAAGTGTTTAATGGCTGTAAGATTTGGATATATTGCCCAGAGGCAAGGAAAGATTTACAAACCCTGGTCATTATCTATGTGAACATTAAGTTACAAGTTACAATTACAATTCAGAACATTTTCTCAAAGCTAGATTGATTGCAGTATATAAAAAAAAAAGTTGCATTATTCTCTCTGATTTGAGGGAAAGACAAGATAACAATAGACTTTATTTCAGTCAGTGTGAAGTGTGGGAAGAGAGTTGCATACCATTGTTCCTTACTTCTTGAAGTTTGAGGTAGAAAAAAGCAGTGTTATAAAGATATGAAAATGAATGTCCAAAGTATCTCCCTTTTAAAGAAATATTAGGAAGCACTGAACTTGTGACCTACCTGTAGAGAGGCAGACTTATAAGCATTTAAAATTATTGTTGTAGTTATTGCTATTATTATTGTTGTTGAAGTTATTATTGTTATTATTGTTATTTATTGGTAATATGCTTACCACATGAAAAGCTATGTAGCAAACACAAGTCTTTAGTTTTAAGAAATAATGTAAAATATAGACATTTTATTATTTAATTTATTTAAGATTTCTAAGGGTTTTTATTCGAGCAAAAAGCATAATCACAGAGTTGTGTTTCCAGATTTGAGAAATAAAAGTGCAAGGAAGAATAGATTTGAGCACTCACCTTTCTAATGGACACTAAAAACCACACTCTTTTCCTGAGGGTCTCTAGGAAAGTGCTGCAGTTTCAAGTTACCAGACTATGTACCTTCCTAACCACAGTGAACTGATAGACACTTCAGTTGAGCAGGGAAGTCAGACACTGAATTAATATTTTATCTATTCCTGTGTTCTGGGAAAAGAAAATGGTTTCTTCTGCCCTAGAGAAAACAGTGGAATTCAACCATGAATGAAGAGCAAAGAAAGAACTGGTTATTAGCATTAATATTTCTGCATACTCAGACATCATACATAAGGTAGGTCACAATGAGGCAGCTATACAGAAAATCTTGCATGGTTCAGACTGCAGGATGCTGCTTCACACATTGCTGAAGCACAGTATTTTAGTAACATTTCTTGTATCTTATGATTTAACTACATTGGAGCTTGCAGATTAACAAAACAACACCATACTTACAGTGTTACACAAAGGTGTTTTTTTTGTTACATTAGTAAATGATAACAATAATGAAGAGAAATGTAAGAAACCCCTTAACCACCTAAGAATTACATTCTATTTAGGCTGTTACGTTATTCCTTAAACACAGAACATCATGCCACATCAACCTCCATCTGGAATCTTGAGCTCTCCCTTGGAAAACTTGCTTCATTAGGAAAGCTGATGATGAGACCTATAGATCCTGTTCTCTTTCCTCTGATTCAAGTGGTTTAATCTATGTCATGAAAGTAATGAGAAAAAGGTGTCACAATCTGATAGGGATTTGAAGAACCTAGTAGGTTAGTATTGCTTCCCATTTCACTTTCTTGCCTCTGCTGTTGAACAATCAAGGTTTTGCTCAAAATCCACTCGACAGTCCCTGAATTTATTGTTTCTCTTTTTCTCTCACCTGTTCTGTTTTTCTCTCATATGCTTTGGGAACAGGCTGTCTGCTTTCAATGGCAATGAATGGGCAAGAAATCCTGTCCATAAGAGAGGTGCACCTGGAGAAGGACATATAACAATCAGCTGAAGGTTTTTTGTTCAGTAAAACTCCTCTGATGGCACAGAATCTATGTACATAAAAAGCATGGTGTTGAAATGCCTTTGGTTTTCTACATCATTTCAGGCTTTTCTTCAGGGAAAAGGAACCGTAGAAAATGAATTAAAAAACTCCCTGTTAGGAAACGTTATGTATACTATATTTATCCACCATCAATGATATAAATCTCATCAGAGAGTTAAAAGAGCTCAAGTGTCAGTGTTTGACATGTGTTTTTGCCAGCATTTGACTGATAATAACTACTGATGGTTTCTTACTTGTAAACATGAGTTGATGGCAGTCTTAAAAGTGAAGCAATGAGCCTTGGTCAGCAGTGACACAAGAACAATCATCTTTTTTTTCTTCATTGGGAGAAATTTAAACTAAAGCTCTCCCTAAACTAGATTTCTCCTACTTTCTAGATTGACCACATCGGGACTTTGGTCCATGGCATTACTCATTCCTCAGCTGCTAGAGCCTTCCTCCAGATCCTCAAACTCCATTGTTATGATTAATATATGTCTGAAGATCTTACATCATTACTGTTGACATTGCCAGAGAGCACAGAGCCACAATTCTGTGAAAATATTTTACTTTGAGATCTTTCTGCTTTTTGGAAGAGAATATAATTAAAAACCTTGCTAGCCTTCAGAGAATCCGCATCCGTATTTCATGACTTTTAGCAATCAGAGCAAGCTCCCTGTGCTGGCACATACTGTTTTCACACTGGAAATCCTGCATGTTCATGCCAGTGGGCTAAACAAGTAATAAAGCAAGCACAGAGAAGTATCTCCAAACCTATAAAGGCTCAAACTCAGGTAAGTTTCCTAGAACTGACACCAGCAATATTAGATAGCTAAGAAAGCATAGACTAATGATTCTGAGTCACTGCTATAAAATATTTTTAAAACAGATAATAGGTTCATGGACCTATAAAAGCAAAATCAATTTTCACTGACATGGAGCTTAAGACATACCTGGGTGTAAAATCCATAAAAAGAGATTTTTAATATATAAACTGTACATTTAGCCTCCACTTAAAGTAACGTTTAATTTGTTTTCCCTAATGAGTTTAACCATGCAACTGATTAATGCCAGAAGCATTGTAGAAAATTGAAAGTAGAATAGCTTCAGGTATAAAGTGTGGTTACTTCATTGCCCTCTTTAGCTGAGCAGTAAATTAAAAGCTTGTTGGTTAGGAAGAAACCTTGCTTTGCCACAGTCCTCTAGCTATTTTTTTGTTATTTAGAATTTGGTTGTATTTGACAATATTCAACTTGGCTCAGGTTTCTGATATTCAAAGACAACTTCCTTTACCACAAGCTGGGAGCTTGCTTGACAACATTTCCATTCCATCCACTTGAGAACTGGATCCAATCATGAATTTTTAAGACTTTTTAGTTTTAGTTCTTAGGAAATTTTACAAATGAAGCCTTTGATGTCTGACCCTGTTAGTCATCAGTATTCAACATATCAAAGGTCTCAGCATAGCACCACAATGTAGTGACCAACACTCATCTAGTTATTTATAGATGAAGAGTCTTAAATTTATTTTACCCTCACAAGCTCTCCCAAAGCAGCTTTCCCAGCTATGTTCCAGACTCATTACATGCTTGAAATTGTTTTTCTTGTTGTCTTGTTTGTTTTCAGCTAAGCAGTTTTAAAGTATCTGATGATGAATAAAGGACTTTTTCTTTATGTAATAGGCTAGTCAATGAGGTAGTCATTCTAAGACTGGGAATCTTGACCTTTTACATCTAAATAAATTCAAATCCATATCTTCTCTGAGAGTGACATAAGGAGAGTGGAATGGAAACTAGTGCAGAACTTTCTAACTGTTTCTTCATGCTTAGGCATTGTACATTGTACATTGAAGAAAATTCAAGATTAGTTCTGCCAATAACCAGAGAACAGCTGATTCTCTTAGTTCCTGAACAGGTCTTCATCCTGAGAATAATGATATCATAAATCCTTCCTCTTAGGACTGTCTCCCTATACAAAATTATCCCTAGATAAAATACAGAAATGGCCATGGTAGGATAAAGAGAAATTTTTTCTTCTTTCCATTTTCTCACCACTGCATTAACTTCTGTCCAGTGATATGATTTTAAAATGAAGAATTAAAAATGACCCTTCAAAAATAAACACTTTATTGGTGTTTAGAAAGCTCCTGGTGAGATATACGGCTCTGTATCCTCTTGGTTTGCTGAAAGGTTTTCTCTAGGCTATTTTAAAGAGGCTGGAAAGGTTACTCTGTTCTTTTGTTTTAAAATAAAGAATTGCTCATCACTTCATTATTCCTTGAAATTAATTTCTTGGGGGGTCATTCAAATCATTTTGTGTATAACCACTATATCAAGCCTCTTGGATAACAAGGAGAGAAGACTGCCTAGGTGTCTGGATCAAGAAGCACTTGCTCTTTTGTTCATCTCTATCATAACTGTTATCTACAAATAAAACCCTCTGCTACTTATGAAGCTTCAGAGCACAGTCCGTGTCAATTAGGAAAGAGTGAACAACAGATGAACAGGTGCATTTAGGACTGCAACCTAGGATTCAGGTATCTAAATTTTAACTTTTTAGAGGTGCATGTTTATTTGTCATTGGAAAACAGATATGTACTCTTCTCTTTAAGAACCCATCAGAGCCAATAAACACTTGATAGAAACTTGACCTGCCACTAAGAAATAGGATCCACCTTCTGCCTGCAAAGTTATGTGTTGCTCAAATGTCCTCTGAATTCAGATTTTCTTTTTTTTAAATACTTGTACTGATTATCATTATTACCATGAGTTTTCTAGTGCCCATGACTGAGAAATTTCTTGGCACTTAATTTTAAGTCTGACTAGCCTTAAAAAACTCCATTGTTTGTGTCTGCCTTTTTAATGTTCAATGTTAAGCAGGAGTTTTTTATAACACATTACAGAACTCAGTTCCAGCTTCACTACTGACTACATGAAAATGAAACAGAAAAGAACAGTTATATTTCACAAAAAGATATCTAGGACTGTACATTAGATATCATCTGGGAAGGCTTCTCATTGCATGCTTTAGCTTAGTGCTACAGGGTACTTCCAGAAAGATATCTGGGACATGCTTTGGCTCAGACCTAAGCTAGCACCGGCTCTGGTTAGAGGAGCAATGGTATGAAGCTTTTATTACTCCTTGGTGCAACATGGATTTGTTTCATATTCCATCTAATGGGTCACACAGGGACTGAAAATTGTAGATCTTCAAAAGACATAATCAGCCAGTTTAGGTTGCTGAGGCAACACATCAGCTTTTGTACCACATAGTCTCTGTAGAGACTCACTTTCTTTAATTTTTGTTTTCTTGGTTCCTTTCAGCAAAATTCACTAAACCACAAAATATCTTCTTCAGGGAATGCCACATTATATCATTATAAGCAGTATAACATTAGAAGCAGCTAAATGTTATCTCCATGTTAGGTAGCCCTCTGTTCACCTTTCCAATGAAAGAATATACATTTATATAATGAAAAATTCAGTGATTACAATATGTCCTAGGGAGACACAGCAGCAGACAGGTTAAGATGCTCTCTCTTCTCTAAGAGAAGTTGCATAAGAAGTTGTATTTCTTTTTTTTTTCTTTTTTCCTTTTATTTTTTCCTATTTTTGTCTTTTTTTTTTCCTCTTTTTTTCAAGAAAAATATTCCAAATAAAATATATATAGTGTGGTAGTCCATATATCATATCGTTCTAACCTGTTTCACTTCTCCAGATATTCAGTAGGCAAACATCAGCATACGAGCAACCTGGTAAAACACTCACATAGAATGGGTGAGGCTTACAGTTATGGTTTCTTCCTCATATTGTGTTATTCTATGCATAGTAAGACAACAGTTTAGCCATTTTATTTTTATATAAGTATTAAACTATGCATTCTGAGAAATTAAGATAATAAGCTTTCTATTATCACATCAAACCAGTGTGCAGAACCTCAAATGAATTTTTTAGGCAGCCTGAAACATTTTCTGCTATCCTATTTTGCTGGTTATAGCTGGCTCTTTGTATATATTTGTTCAAGAGATATAACTATTAACAATAATTATGCTTAATCTCTCTTGTAAAATATATGTTGTACCAGATTTATAATTACAATTGTATAATTAATATAATATTTATAAAAAACAAGTAATGCAAATAAATCCAAAGAAAATGGCTGTCAAATAGTGCTCACGTATTTGGGAAAATTTCTGTAAATTATGAATCTCTTCCACTAATTGTAACATGACTCAAGTCATATGATAGCAAAAATAGCTTTAACATAATTCCCTCTGCAGAACTGCATATCTCATAGCACTGACCTACGTTGCAATAAAAGAATAAAACAAATACCAGTTGATATGCACAGTGGTACACTATAATAATCCAATTATTTCCCATAGTGCAGAAATGGCATGCAATTTCCACACCTGGGACTCCAGAGAGATGTTATTTGCACAGTTTGGATGTGAATGCCTAGTTAAATTTTGCTATGGTGCCTTGGGTCAGATTTATGTTAAATTTCTCTCTTTATAAGCTCAATGGTCACATACTATTTTCTGGTGTGCTGGTTACATCCACTGCTCTCTTACTTGGCAGGAAATCTGTCATGATCATCAACTTCTGCATCGTTGTGTTTAGTAGCCATGCGATAAAGGCAATACCTGCAGTGAGAAGTCACAGCTCCACAGTGGGGAGAATGAGAAAGGTGGGAACTCTGTATTCCCCATGGAATTTCATCTGTCTTTCATAATGTAGCTCTGCTACTAGCCTTCAGCAAGTACAAGCTGTACGGTAAGAAGACCCGTGGGTAGTGTCTGAGATGTGGGATTTTACGATATCTTTGTCATCAGATGCTAATGCACATGCAACACAGAAGAAATAAATTTGATAGAAAGAAGAAATAAATTTGATACATATCAGGAATTGTGGTTCTAACAAACAGTTTTAAATGAAACAATGGCAGGCTTGTCTGATGCTTAAGGCCATACAAGCACTGACAAATTGATTCTGGTATAAAGGATTTCTATGGCCTTGCGTAAGTAAGATTGATTTTTTTCTTGTTATTGGATCTAACATTAGTTGATTGCATTTTACATGTTTTACATTTGCATTTACAATTCTGTCAAACTTCCTGCCTAAATCCAAAATGTTACTGACTTCAGCTCTTCAAAGCACCGTCAGCAGTCTTCCTGTTTCTTCATTTCCCTATACCCTATTCCCCTGAGTCGGTGCAAAAATATGTAGGTTGTATGTGAAAATGAATAAATACATTCTGTTTGGTTCTCTGCTCTCTCCCTTAATATATTTTTTTTAAGTTTTCAATAAAAAACCCAAAAAAACCCCAGGATTAATGGTTTATTATTGTTTGCCTTTGCCAAATCTGAAGCTTCCAGATGGCTACAGTGAACAAAGCTATGAGACAACTAACTTCTTTAAAAGAAACCTTCTTTAAGTTGGTGGCAAACTACAACACCCACTGGAATTCTGGACCACTTCATAAACTACACTGTTGTGTGACCAGCTGTAGCCCAATTATATACCTTATGTACCCATGCAGCATTACCAAAGTAAGAACTTCAAGAAATGTAAAGAAGCAAATAACAAAGTAACTGGACACTTTATTTCCTGCTGAAGACTGTTCTGTAAAAAACAAACAATACACCCAAAAGAAAACTAGAGAGTTTCTTAACATGTATGAAAATCATCCCACTTCAAAAATGTGATTTTTTTTTTTTTTCTCTTCTGAACCTAAGCTGACTGGAAACAGAATCCATTTGTTACAAGGAAAAAAACTCCTAAATCTCCTCACTTTTATGTTTGACATTATTGGGATGAATTGCTTAAAGTAACGCCTACCAATGTTCACTGAAATTGTCTCAGATAACTCGTCATCTTTTGGAACAGAAAGTGATCAAGTGCAGCAAAGAGTTTGACTTTAAAAGTCACAGGAACACAAAAGAACACCAAATGCTCAGTAGAATATGTCCTCTTCCAAATTCTCAGGGCAGCACCCACCATCCATTTGCTCATCCATCCCCTCTGTTTACTCTCCTCCCTGCTAGGCTTACCTCTAACCAGATCTACTAAGGATTCTATTAACACATTCTTCCTTAGACAGATTTACAAGAAGATGCTCTTCTTGCCTAGATCACAAAATTTCTGTCTTTGCCCAGGACTGCTTCTCCACAGACCCACCTTTGGATGTTCCTAGTTAGTTTAATGCTTTTAATGTTCTCTCTACTCCAGTGGCTCATTTATGGACTATCTTCTGCCACCAGCCAAAAATGACAAGTTATAACATTTAAAATCAACAGCCAGTCTTTTGAGTGCTCACCACATACTTCTGATGCAAAAAAAGAGACTATTTGACTGAAGAGACAGCAGGGAGACTTCAACATTAATTGATTGAAAAGCTATAAGACTTTACCTATCTATGACTTCTAGGCCAGAGTTGCAAGTATCATTTCACAGGGTTTTTTGTTTGTTTTTGTGGTGTTTGGTTTTGTTTTTTGTGGTTTGTTTCTGGTTTTTTTTGTTTTTTTTTTTTTTTTACCTCTCTCTTCACTATTCCTAAAAGTCTTCACCTGCCATCACTTGTTTTCTGAGAGTATGCTTCTATAACAAGTCACTGAAAGTTTGAAGACATACCTTCAGGTATTTAATTGATTAATTCTGTTTTATATAAATGCTTTAAAGTGTTGTTTAGGTGTTCTTAGTGATCTTAGCTTTTACAAATTCATAAAATGACAAGTGAAGCAGTAGAATTTAATGCGATCCATCAACAGTGAGTCATATCATCTGAAAATTCAAGTCTCCCCTCCCCCTGGTAACCTAATTTTAAATGCATTTGGGAAAATGACATGTGCAATGTGTCCTCAATGTCTATAGATTTGGCCTAATTCAGTACAGTTGGGGATTGATTCAAAAAGCCCCCACAGAAAATTAGTGCCATCAGCCCCCTCTCACTTTTACTAAATCTGATTTCAACTGTGTCAGTAAAGCATAGAATGAGAGGTGGTTTTCAGTAGATAGAGTTGATCCTTTTGGACATTTAAACTTAATCATCAGATTGCAGAATTTTCTATTTGTTATTTCCCACCTAGAAATGTAATGCAAACATCTAGCAATAGAAAAAATGATTGTCTGTGTCTACTTTTAATACATTCTCATTAACAAAGCCTTTATTGTCATATGCACAAGAGTACCATATTATGCTCTCATTAAAATACTGAATGAAATATTTCTTACTTTGAAGGCAAGAGTTGTAAATGCTTGAGCTACCAGGTGGTGCCAATAGTAAGTCTATATGAGCTCCTCCAGAAACTCATGTGGTCTAGAATGAAGATAACATTGCACAAAGTTGCACTAAACAATATTCAGACTTATATTCAAGTAAAAAAAAGTGTGATATTGTATCTGCACACCTCTACTCCCAAGGCACAAAATGAAAAAAAAGGCATTTAAAATATTTTATAATTTTATGACTGCAAATGGTGATAAGGCTCAGTAAAGGTGGTTAGGTGATAGGGTTAAAGTGGGTAACCTGCTTGCATACCAAAACTGCATCTGCAACGTGTTGCATTGATCAATATGGATGTATCAGCTTGGTTCAGTACTGATTGGAGCTCTTCACTTGTGGTTGGTGTTGGGCAGAGACGAATCAGATGCTTCTACATCAGGCTTCATTGAGCCTGAGCAGTGTAAATGTGCAGTCATACGGTTTATTAAACTGGAATAACAATTTACAAAGGTGGGCAGAAAGAATATAATTATCTGAAAAGTCATTGTTTGTCTGCAGAGGAAGGGCTCTCAAAGATCCATCATCTGCTGATGATAAAGAAAAGCAAGTTCCTACAGACTGTATCTATTGACTGCAGGTGGCAAGATTTTGCTAGTGGTGTGAGGCTTCATCAGTGGTGTCAGTGAGAAGAAGCTTAGGCTGCCCTGTGCTGGACAAAGCTGATTCTGCAATGAACTCACTGCTGACCACAGATGAGCCCATCAGCCAAATGTGTGACATTCCTGTAAAAATATATCTAAGAAATGGCAGAAAGTGCCAGACATGCAGAGGAGGAGGGAAAAAACAACAACAAAAACAACAACAACAAAAAAAGGAGTGAGAAACAGCAGAGGGAACACCAAGGTCAGAGAAGGAGAAAGAAGGGGGTGTTCCATGGAGAAGCAAATATTTCCATGCATCTTGTGGAAGACCCATGCTGGGGCAGTTCAGTTTCTTACCTGGCATGCAGAGCTTTTTTTCTTATCCATGCTTGCATTCAGTCAAGCTCCTTTTCTGTCATCCACTACATAGAATGACAACCTTAAAAAAAATAACAAAACAAAGAAAAAAACCCACAAAGTATCTAATTCATGTTTAAAAATCACTTTTACTTATTCAGTAAATAATGATACAAAAAAATCCTGAATTTATCATTACTGTATGATAATCTTTTTGTCTTTTAGTTTTAATTGTAACTCTGAATTATGCGAGCAAACTTTTTTTCTTGATTTGGGGATAATTACATTCCATAAATCCCTTTCCTAAAGATATAGGTGCTTCCTTCTTCTTAACCAAAGACTCTATTCTGGGTAAGTATTCTGTGTTATACACACATATTTATAACTGCTGTATAAATTTTCACTTAACAGAAGTTCTGCTGTCTATCAAATGGGAAAAAATAAAAATAAAAAAAATCCACACCATGTTAAAGTCTCCCTTTCTTCAAGTCTACCAGAGATAATTCTGATCACCACATTAATTGGTAGCTTGTTCTGGATTATTAGTTAGCATCTGAAGAATCCATCACTATATACCTGTGTATATACATACATATATATGTGTGTGTGTATACAGACACATTTAAATATGTAACCCAGACAGTTGTTATAAGCCACTAATAATATGTTCACAGCAGCAACTCTGGTAAGTGAAGATTAACAGGGACACTAGTATCTCCAAAAATCATCTAATAAGTTGGTATAGAGAACACAGCTTGCTATTCATCAGAGGGGTATTTTTCTCTTCTGAATGAGAACTAGTCACATGCTTCAGGTTTATACCCAAGACCATGGCTGCTAGAACTGTAGCAGACTAAACTTCTTTTAGGTAATATATTAAAAAATATTTCTGTGACACAGAACACAAGCATCTTTGAAAGTTGTTGGATTATATATATTTAAAACTGTTGAAGCATGCCTCCATATCACAATCTAGTTATCTTCAGATATGTAAAAGCTTGGCTAGTAGAAACACTGATGCAATTAGGCATTTCTGAAAATACCACTAGACATGGGGAAATGACATCCTGTGTACCTGTTGTCAGTATGTCTGCATGTTCAGACAACTCTCATAAAAATAACAAAGTTGGTATCATATGGTGTTCAAAATGGAAGTTGGCAATATATTCATCATAATTCATTTTACCTTGATTTTCATCAGGAAATTACATTCTCATGTTTTCTAGCCAAAACAATTTCTGCTGTAATATGAGTTATACACTAGAAGTGCCTGTGTCTTTCCAGCAACTCGAAAAACATAGTTCAGATGTAAAAGTTCTATATTGCAGTAGCTAAGTTTGAGAAGTTTATACCGAAGGTACCTGAAGTTCAGACAAGATTAATTTTGTGTGTAGTGCCTGTTACCAGAAAACCATACAGGATCACACATTTGAAAGAAATTTACCCACTTTCACACAGCAAAGCCCAGGGCAGTAAACTTCCAAACAGAACTATGAAAATAATTCTCCATGCCTACTTGTAGCTAGGCTGATGCTCAGTGGGATGATCAAATGATGCAGAGTAAGGTGGAATAAGGTAAATATCACAATAATCTTCAAGAAAGGAGAGACGGAGAGTTTTGAAGATCTTCTGACAAGTAGTCTCATTTCAATCCCTGAAATATTATGAAGCAAATCCCTCTGGAAGCCATTTGCAAGCATACAAAGGGCACGGAAAGGGCAGGGGGAAAGCAGGATGGGTTTGCCCAGAGCAAATTTTGTCTTACCAGCCTGATTGTGTTATGTGATGAGGACAAGCTCAGTGCATAAAATGAGAGCAGTGGATGCTTCATGCCTTGACTATAGTAACACCTTCAACACAGTCTCCCATAACACTCTTACAGTTAAACTGGTGAGACACAGACAGAGTAAGCGTAGACTACACAGTAGGCTACCAGATTCAAGGGTTATCATCAGTGGTACAAGTCATGCTGGTTATTTGAAATGTGGCAAATACTATTCAATGTATTTATTAGCAAAGTGGATGAGAGGGTAGAGTCCTCTGTCAGTATATTCTCCAGTAATGGCAAGCTAGAATAGTCAGCAGGTTCAGAGAGGCATTTTTTTCTCTGCATTTCACTTTTGATACCATATTGTAGTGCACCTTGTGCAGTTTTGCTCCCCAGTGTAATAAAGCCATTAAGATACTGGAGTTATTCCGGTGGGCCACCAACACATTGCAGACATACTGAAGCATATGAAGTACACTAAGAGGCAGAGAGAACTGAATTTGTTCATCCCAATGAAAGCAAGCTTGAAGGGAAACCCATTTGCTGTTTTCATCTATTTCCTGGTGGGCTATTGATAAGACAGAGGCAGACCGTTGGCAGAGGTACATAGTGATGCACTATAGAGATATTCTGACTAGACATGAGAAAATTTCTTTGTTGTTGTTAAAATATTTAATCTCTAAATCAGATTGCCCAGAGACATGGAATTTCTCTCCTTGAATATTTTTGAACTCTATTAGATGTGGTCCTAGACAGTCTACCGTAATTTATCCTGCATTGAATTGAGGACTAGACTAGACCTTAAGAGGTCCTTTTCAGATCAAGCCTATATTTCTTCCAGTGTCAATCTATCCATCTGACTGCTTAAAAAAACATCCACAAACCATTGGAGAAATTTTTCAAAAAACAGACAAACATCTACTGAAATGGAATGTTGCATGCTGTAATCAAAAAGATTTTCAGACTTTGTATTCTGGGGCATAATCTAGGTAGACAGCAGATGTGCTACAGACTGTAGTTTGTAGAAGTAAACAGTGAACCCTTTAAAAAGTTTACACAAAGCCTGCAGCATATGCATAGAAACTTGTGTTGGTTCAGGGTTGGGAGGTTTCTGTATCTAAAAACAATTTCCAAAGTATATTTAGATCCTCTGGGAGTGCTAGAAATATTGGGGGTTTTGTTGTTTTGTTTTTTTTTTCTATTTTGAAAATTTCTTTTATTTCAATGTTTATTCTGTTTTCCAGTTACGTGTTATCAGTACAAATAACATCCACTGTCCAAGTTGGTAAGTAATTGAGTATTTGAGAGTTTGACTGCTCTTGTGATAATTAAAATCTAATCATCATCATGAGAACAAACACCTACTGAGACATTTTAAATATAACTCCTAAAGGATCTTCTCAAAGTTTTCATGCACATGAATATGCTGAACACATCACAACTGTGACACCACAGTTTCTCCCAGGTTTAGGTACAGAAATGGTCCCACTCTCAGTTTTGTGATTATGTCTGTGAAATCTTTATACTGTTGTGGTGGACTAAGACTCATTTTCCTTTCTGTCTCCTCACTGAATATTCCTTGGCTACAGTTAAGGTAGTGGTAAAATCGTTTTCATTATCAGGTGTATCTTTAACATATATATTTTTAAAATCTGATTATAACATCAGCCAGTATCCTGTCTTTCTTGAAAAACACCATCTAGGACACAAATAGTGATGTACTCAAACACTTATGAGCAGTGTAGCACAAGATTGATTCACTCCTAAAGGTGCTACTTTTTGCTTAGAAACTGAGAATATGCTTTAAGAAAAGTGATTTTGGATACATTGAGACTGTCAACACTCATTCAGGAATTGAACTACATGGAATATTCCATGACTTCTATTTATTGATATTTGTGTGATTTTAGAACAGAAGCTCTTCCAATCCACCGGAAACTAAATAAATATACATAGTGAAAAATTCATGGGAGTGTAATACTGTGGTGTAGGTGAATAAAAATATTATTGCATGTTTTTTTCCATCAGTAGATATTAAGATTAAGCATGCCGTGATAAGGATTTTTTTTTAATTAATTTTAGGTGAAGAAAAATGAAGTACGTTTAAACAGTGGGCATTTCTGATATCAAGAACATTGATGAAATAATTGTAGGTCTTTAAGTTGTGAATTCTAAAGGACTTGGTGTAATCCTTCTGGAGAGTCACCTTACAATCCACTCACGCCACTGATTTTCAAGCAGTATTTGATATCTTTCTGCTTTGACATCCATGGGAAAGTCTTCTCTCTTAACAAAAAGGAAACTGGACAGGAACACAAAATTTAGGCCACCATGTCACTTCCCTTGTGGTGTATATACCAACATAGAAGAGTTTCTTCTCTGTACAGGAATACACATTCAGGCCACAGAAAAACAGAATAGGAAGGAGATAGTAACAAAGAGGAGAACTTTTAGGTAACTTGGACCACTGAAATTGTTGGGGCATGGAAGGAATCACTTGAGTACAGCTTCAGAGAGTTTCAGCCAGAACAATGTAAGTAACTACAAAGAGGGAAAATGAGACTATCACAAATATCATGAGATGTCATTCCTTAAATGGAAAGTTATGAGGGGTTTTTGGAGATGTAAAAATCTTCCTAAATGTTCCTGTTCTTTGTAAACTGTGGCTCTGTATAATTTTTTTAATCAAGACCTATATTGCAGTATGTCCTATCCTCTTATTAAACTCTAACTCTTTTTTCTGTGTGAGGCTCTGTGTATATAATTGTATGACTTGATATTGTACTTTAAGCAGACCAGCAGATTGTTTGGAAATGAGGGAGTCCAGAGCCAAGAAGGTCTCAAGGTCATACCTGTAGAATGGATAAGAAAGAGGCGGTGTGTTTGAACGTCAATTGTGGACGATCTTTTGAGGTCTAATATAAGGTCTGAGAGACCCATGGCTGTGAACCATGAGAGTGAGAATGCATGCATGTTCCACATAGTGAACTTCAAGCCTGGGCAACCAAACAAGACGAACAGGACAAAGCCATTTGTGTTACTCACATTTACGTACATTCTGTTAGCCCTAATGCGGGTGTCAGTAAAGGTGTTGCTCTCCTATTTATGTTGATCTGTGTGGCCTGGGATGTTTCTATTGCGTCCATGTGTATTTGTAGCTTTTGTGTGTACTCAGCCCCAGTACTGCTCTGGAAATGGGGAATAGCAGCAGTCATATTCAACAAAACTGTGAGGAAAATTCTCCTGGGTTCATGATCCTTTCAGAAATGAGATTTTAATGTTACAGTTGTTCAGCTGCACTCAGAACGGACAGGATCTTTTTTTCTTTCCACCTGCACCTCTGCATCTTATACTATTCATACTGAAGCACGTCTGTGAGCATTTCTGCTGGATTTTGCGGCAATGCCTTTCAAATTTCCTGGTGCTTTAAGAGTTTCTTTTTAAGTCTTGCTTCAAAGAACATGGCACATCCCTGAAGCCCTGGAATCATTCAAATCAGAAGCACTCTGGGGTTTCTGAGTCACGATGTAATTTGAAGCATTTGAAGCACCTGGGAAGAACTGGGATGTATTTATTAATTATCTTCTTATAGAACCAAAGATATAGGTAGAGATGCATAGTCAAAATTAAAGGTATGACCAATTTTTTCTCCCCCGGAAACATTAAATCTAGGTGACTGATCATATTAAGTGCCAAGTGTCAGTGAACATCAGAGGACAACTGTGTTCTCAAGCTCTCTGGACCAGGTTCTAACAACAGGTAGAACATTTCCCTGCCAGGAAATTTTGAACTCTTAGATCAGATTCATACCTGACTCTTGCATACTTAGCTGAAACAAACTTCTGTATCTTTTAAATTCCAACACCCTTGTTGCTTAAGGGACATGAATTTTTCATTCTGCTTTTCACAGAAAAAGAAATATACCTCTACCCCCCAGTAAGTCACACGAGGACTTGGCTATTTCAGAAAAGCAAATAAATTCAATTTCTTGATGGTTGTCCCATGCCAGTATTGATATCTGAGACTGAAAGTCAGTTTTTTTCTAGAGAGGACATCTGTGATTCAAAGTAATATTTTTTTAACTGTAACTTCTTTTATATGCATAACACCTGTGCAACAAGAGATTCCCACAACATTACAGGAAGCACTTTCTCAGGACATCCACTTGTCAGACAAACTCTTCCTCCAAAGTGGATTTTAATTAAATTAGGAAAAATCAAACTGTCAATTCTTGGTGTAGCTTACTCAGACATCTAACTTCGTGAAGTAATGTACGCAGTACTCCCGTGACTCAAAAGCCTTCTCTGTCACCCTGTGCTAAAAGTGTGTGTGTGAGAAACATCCTTCCTCTCTTGAGTTATTACTAGGACTTTACATGGGAGACAGTTTATTGAGGCCATCTGTTTGTTAGAGAAGGGTCCAAAGGGAATCTTCAGTCCATGGTTTTGGGAGCTAGGGTCTAGCTCTACAAACACAGTCCATGCATTTTGTTTATTTTGATGTGAAATGTACTTCCCACTCCAGGTTCTTCCTCCTCCATTAGCTTTTCTGTTTGGGATTCTTGTTTAGATATTGTCCACTGTGAAAGAGTAAGCTCTCCCTCCATGAATATTCATGCAGAAAAAACCAATTCATGAAATTGCAACTTGTCTCTGTACTCCCCTCAATTTTTCTGCTCATACACAGCTTTCTCATCCACTTGACTAGGCATGAACTAATGTCCTATCTTTGCATCACTTCTCTAATTTCAGGCTCAGCTTTTCAAATCTTCTATTTACACAGTCAAACAGAAAATGGATAGATATTCTAGATTTGACAAGAGACTTGCAATTTTTTCTGGCTTCTTTGCAATTATCTGTTACTTCAAGGTTCTTAAATGTATGGAGTAGTAGACCTAAATCAAACAATAGCAATTTCCCTCTTTTGTCAAAATCCACACCTCACAGTCAAATCACTTTTACTTATAGGGCACTACCCAAGATTAGGTGGGGGAGCAATTGATGCATGAAGTTATAAAATATACAATCACAAGAAAGACTGTACCACATTCTCCTTCTTCCTCTTCAACACTCTATGCCAATTGTCATAACAGATACCAAAGCAAATACAAGTAGATGGGCTATTTAACATGAGCTTGCAGTAAAACCAAAAAGGTCAATAGTTTGATTAGTATTCTGAAATCTTTGAGAATGTATATCATTTGTTCAACAGACAGCTTAATTCCACTACAATTATTTTGTTCTTTTTGTGACTGTAAAATCTTACAGCCAGCTAGAAAACACTGGCACTATCCGTGTTATATTAAGTATCAATGGGATTAAATAGAAAAGCTGATTTTTTTCAGTTGGCAAATCAGCAGTTCAAGGGATTATTCCCCTGCAAGTTAGAACATTTACAGTGCCACATACATAGCATCTCTTGGATTCTGTTGGGTCAAATATAAGCTTGTCACTTGGGTGACAAGAAATGCCTGATGTTATGATTAGTCATATTTTAGTGTCACACTAATGCCTGGTTTTGAAGAAGGATTATAACCTGGACACTATTATTGTGCTGATAATTAATTGCAGGTGACTATAATTGAAATACAATTAATTGTCAGTGCCAAATTGTGCCATAAAGCTAAGGAAGCTGGCACTGAAAATACTGCCTGAAGGGTCTGGCTCCTACTGCTGCTTAAGTTGATGGCAAAAATGTACTGATCTGAATGGGAACAGATTTTGGTCCTAGTTATTGGATGTTGTGTCTGTGAGTGAGACTCCTTTTCTTTTAATGTAAATTGACATGTCTTATTCTGACAAATTCTCTTCATTATGGGCACTAGGATTACTTCGTGGCCTAAAGCACTCATGGCTCCAAACCATTCTTGACATTTACAGAATAATAATTTTAAGCCTATCCCCTCTCTTATTACATTTTGGGTCCTTAAATTCTCATGCCTCTGAAAAATCAAGTGCTGTAACACAAAGCTTGAATGCATGAGCACTACAATTTCACAAAGCAAGGGAAATGCACAGAAGTTGAATAATACACTGCATCAAATATAGGTTTTTGTTGGTTCCTAACTGCAGTGTCTGCAGTGGAAATACCAAAGGGTAAATTCAGGACTTGGTTTAGGCTGGTGCTACCACTAGTTTTAGTGTACAGATATAACAGAAAGCAGAACTGATTATGAAAAGAAAGTAAATATTTGCCACTGATATTTTTCTCCCTCTAGCTTTTAATTACAAATGTTTATTTTTAATCATGGGCTTCTTTCACTTCTATAGAGAAAGAAAACAGGGTGCTGCCAGACAGAAAATCCACCATATTTTTGTTGTTCAGGTATTATGCAGGTTGTGATTTCAGTTTTTATTTGTAAGATATGACCTTCTACTATTTCTATGATATTCAGAAACTCACTTATACCATGGCACAGATAGTATATGTGCAAATGGTCCGTTTAGCTGCACTGCATAAAGCTGCCAGTGCAGGAAATACAGCACCTCAGACCAAAGGAACATACAAAAATTCCTTGACCCGAGCTCCACTGCCATTTAAGAATATAGAAAATGGTAAAAGAAAGAGAGTAAGGACATGGTTTCCCTGTTAAGGCTGTCATTAAAATGAGGGGAAGGAAAAAAAAAAAAAAAAAAAAAAAAAAAAAAAAAAAAAAAAAGGAATAATATATTCACTTCAATAAATAAATGCTAGGTCTTCTAATGAACTTCTCAGAAGTCTTAGACCAATAGTGAAGGGAAGAAAAGGCCGGTCTCTTTTCTTAGCAGGAATAAATGTTGTTTCTAACATACATAAGCATATTTTTATACATTATAGATAGACGGTCTGGTGGGAAAGGAGGTAATTATCAATTTTTGAAGTAATTATATCACTGCCAGTTATGGAATTTACATCAAAATTGGATTCTATCCCAGCAGTGAAGTTGGCTTGGTGGTATCTCCTGAACAGTTTTATACTTCATATTGTAGTATCAGAGAAATCAATTATGGATTCTCTCCCCCTCTCCTCTCTGTTAGTCATATTTGAAGTTTTGATGTTGCACATTCCGTTTATTTGCTGCTGGCCTAATAATCCCCTGCATGCTGGGAAAACCTTTGTTCTCTGACAGAAGTAATAAAGCTGTCTCCACGATTCCCTCTTGTGAGACATGGAGCATTCCCATTTTATTTAATCTGGTGGTGTGCAGCCTTTTCAAAGTAAACACTTCACAAGGACTGAATAGAGAATGACATCCCAGAGACTGGCCCGCATGACCAAAAATATTTAAAAATTCGCCTGTCAAGTTAAAAAACAATTACTGTTAATTTCAAATTTCCACCCCCACCCTCAAGAAACCTGCATGAGAAACCTGGGTCAAATGGTTTTTAGCTCTCATTTCTGCTGGAGTGTCTGTCTTCCTGTGGAAGTGCCTCAGCTTTTCCCTGCTCTTCATTCACTCGTTCCCACTGAATGGCAGCATACAGAAAATGAAGAGATCTAAATGCCAGCAGGAGGCTGGCTGCTTTCTTCTAGGCATGTCCTGAGCCCAGTCACCCAGAACAACTTGTGATCCCTGGACAAAGACACTCACAGCAGGTGGCCATATCAAGAAATTTTCCTCCTGGAATTAGATATTATTCCAGGAATCACTACTGAGTCAAACATAATGCCCCATCCTGCTGGGTCAAGTAGGATTTCATTTCAATTTCTTTACACAACGATGCGTTTCATCTTGTCTGCGTACAATGACAGTGCTCAGGCATGAAATAAATTGAAGTGCTTGAAAGGCAGAATTATCCCTTGAACCTGCAGCATTCCCGACCCCAAAAACATACATTGTCAAGTGAGTTCCAGATAAGCAGGATCTTCACCGAGTGTTTGTGCTGCTTGGCTTCCTTTAATCATACTCCCTTTTGTAAAAGGGATTTTCAAGGGGAAAGATAAATCATTGCTGAGGAAAAAGGTCATTTTCAAAAGGCTTTAAGAGCTTCATTTTGTGTGGCTTTTCAAGGTGAAACAGGTAATTCAGTGCAGTAAAAACCTTTTGTATTCAACTTAATTCACACCACCCCCCCAAAAAAGTAATGAAATAAGCTTGAATAAAATTCTTCATTAAAACTGTTCTCATAGATGTGTGAGCCACATTTTGTTGTTTGCTAATACATTGGCCTGAATATTGAAAAATAAATTTATGACTAATACTGAAGCAGTATATCCTGGCTTTAAATCATCTATGCCTCCAATATTGGACCATTTCCTTGCTGTAGTACAAAAGGCATCAATCATTTCTTCTGGGAATCACTTTTGTATCATGCACCCATATTTTTAGGGTATGGTAGCAATGTTTTGTAATGTTTCATGGATAATGAGCCTGTCCTGGATGTAAGCACACTTTCTCTACTTCTTGCAGACTACCAGAGTAGGCCTTGCAGATCTCTGGTCACAGGTCAGACATCTATCTTTGTATAAGATATCTGTGCTCTTCATTTTAACCTCAAGATATGAACTAAATGTAAGAATGACCAGATGAGTATACATAGCTTGGGTTAGTAGCCTATGTAATGATCCTTTCCACTATAATAGATACACTTCCCTGGTTTTTTATAGTTTTTCCCACAGAGATGAGTATCCTCTAAAGCATGACTGCACACATTTCACTGAGAACAAACTATGTAAAATGTTCATTAATGTTAATTGAAACATCTATAATCTTATATAATAACCCAAACTGAGAAAGTACTCTTTCATGAGGACACAATAGTTTTAAAACATTCATTTGTATCAGGAATAAGAAATACAGCAAACGATTTTGTTTGCTTGCTTGTTTTTCCCACGCATAAAATAATGTTGATCAAAATACGGGCACTTTCGACTATGATTCAGATCATATATCTGCCCAAAACTACTTTAGAGACTAAAGCTAGTCATATTTTAGTAGAAATAGGCACTAATGTTGTTCAAAATGTAAGTTCTTCTGTGAGATTACTTCATTCTTTTGTTATTTCCTCTTTCAAGGAAATAACAACCTTAAGGAAATTCATCCAAGATTGCAGATAGAATATGCTTGATGAGGGATCCCATTGAGGAAATTGTGTTCCCCAAACTAATCTTCTTGTCCCTATCACATCTACTTGTTAAAAGATATTACACCTGTCTCCAAATCCTTCTTCTTTGTGAAATATAGTGTGTTTATTAAGAAGTATTTTAGAGAGATTGCACATAGCACATGGGATGAGTCGTGTTTATAAGCTGTAGAAAAGTACTGTGAATCTAGTTTAAATTTTCAACATGTGGCATCTCTCAAAATCAAAAGCCATGGACCAAGTGCAAAAGTGATTCTCTTAATAAACTGGAGAGGATATAGTGTTGTTCATACCATAATATGAACAAAAATTAGCTCATTTAGGGGAGAGATTGGCTGTGTTCAAGAGAGACAACTAGGATATTATTTTTGGTTAAAAAAAACGAAAATTTTTTAAGAAGATGTAAAATTTATATTCTGCATAATTATATTTATTATACATGGATGGCTGCAAGAAGCCATGTAAACCTTGGAGAGAACTCTCCTTTAGTATAATTGTGGATGAGTCGATTAACCTTGTCTGAAACACAGGAAGTAGCCAAAGTAGAATAGATATGGGAAAGTAAAGTCATGGATTCACAGCAAAAATTAAAGCAACCCATGCAGTCATTGATGTCCTTCAAATGTGAGACCATTTTAAATCAGTCTCAGATCTGTCCATTCCCCTAGAAAGAATAAATGTGGTTCTAAAGGTAATTTAATCACAAGGCCAATGCCCATTTTCATACAAAACCTTTCTCTCCAGGTCGATCAGTAGAATTTTAACCTACAAAGTAAGGTATATGTTCTATTGCAGTGAAAATTTTGGACCCAAGTCTACTAATTTCATAGTAAATCAGGGCCTCTCAGTGCATTTCAGCATCTTCAGAGAAAAGGTTACAGGGGAAATCCTAATTAATTTTCCTGAGTAGATAATTAGTCTATTAATGTGATCTGAATCAGAAATATTCTGGTGTGGATTTACTTTTTTCCAAATGTGATAGATCAGGAAAAAATGTTATCTTAAACTGTTATATTAACTGTTATACATTAGTCTTGTAGGGAAAAATGAGTATTTCTAATGGATATTATTTTTTCAAAGTCAGAATTTACATTACTTTATACCACACACCTATGTTTTTCCTCTTAACCTTACATTTCTGACTTCTTATCACACGGATATTAAGCTCTTTTTCCTAGAGACTTTGTCAGCTGTTTTCCCCTCATACTTTTGTTTTTTATTTTCTCGAACTTCCTAAGGCCCAAAGCTATAGCAAAAACACAAAGCAGTTTTCCATGTTCCAGAGAGATTGTTTTTGTTTAGTTTATTAATGAATGAAATCAGTTTATTAACAAACAACAGCAAGAACAAGGTAATTCTAAATAAGATGAGGGTGTCTATGACTATCAGCAAATATCAGTGTATATAAAGTGATCTGTTTTGACTTTAACTATTTCTATCTAGAATTCCTCTGACTACAAAGTATTAGGTAGTTCATACCACAGGATTATTTGTTTATTTATTTATTAATTATTTATTTAGGAAATACATCATTCTATATATAAGGATAGTATTGGATTTCATAATAATAAGCTTTTATAATCTAATTACATTTGTGTAAAATTGTAGACAATGAATTAAGTACTACAGTTAGAGTGGCAGAGAGTAAACACATCTCTTAGACATCCCATCTTTGTATAAGGAAAGATAATTTTTAAGTAATCTTGTCAATTTGCTATGGAACTGTGTAAACAGAAGTTGAGAGATGAGATAAAACTTCGTGGTTGTATAGTCTTGATCTAAAACTTGCCAACAAATACAATTCTCTGCAATCAGAGTGCCAGAAAGCTAATGACCCTATTGTTTCAGAAGACAGGAAAGAAATTGAGAGAACAATTTGTTTTCATTATTAAAGTACTGCAATCAGCTAACAATCATAAAAAAAAAAAAAAAAAAAAAAAAAAAAAGATACTAAATTGCCTTGATAATTAAAACATAGGAATAATTTTTGTCTCATTTCCTTATGATTTCAAAAAGATAAATGAAAACCGAATACCTTCCACGTTAGCTCAGTGAAATAACATAAATGTTTAGTCTAAAGAAAAATGTTCCTTCCTCTTCTTGTCTTCTCAGACTGTGAATTAAATGTTTATTCTGAAATGCAGGTGGAATGAAAAAATAATTTTTAATTTCAGGTTTGTGACCGGCTTTGTAAGTTTTTCTACTTGATAAAATAATGCTGCCATTCAGCATTGCAGCATTTAAGGGGTTTTGGTTGCTTTCTAACATATGTTTTAATTTTTAAAAGCAATATAAAATGCACTTTCTTTACATATATAGTGAATTACTAAGAGAAATACAGGGAAAGTCACATAAATGACAACATTATGTTATGAAAAATATTTTTATCAAATCCTTTTTTTTTTTCCTTAGGATTTGTTAATTAATAGAAAAAAAGCATATCTATAAGTCATTCTATAAGTTAATTTTCTTGCCTTATTGTATTGACATCAATAACTGTATTTCATGGGAGGAGTCTACAAGACCATTTATCATGTTTACATTAGTGGTAGGCACACACACACCACAGACATAGTTTCTTTTACATGTGTTCTTATCTGAAGACTAATTGGTTATTTGGTTGCTGACTCTGTTTGGTTCTGAAGTGGCTCTAGGAGTACCACATGAGGAGTTCATGATAAACTAAGTCTTTAAAAGAAACCAAAACACAAGCTGAAACAGCATACTTAAAATTGCTTAGTCCACTTTATGAGTTTTTTTGTGTGCTCATATTAAAATACTTAAGCATGGCCTTAAGTGATATATTCCACTGTCAGACACAGCTTGCTCTGTGAAGTTTATACTGGAAAGTAGGACAAATGTGCATTTTCTTAAATATACATGTGTGAGCATTCCCCTGATATGTTTTCACAGGGACTTCAGCTTTTCCTATTGGGAAGTCTAGCCACCTCCCAGGGGAAGCTCTTCCATGGGGAACAAGGGATTCATCCTCACCAGGAACTTATAACCCTATGTCTTTGGGAACATTTTTTCCCACTTGAATGAGGGACAAGACTGGCACCATAGCACTTCAGAACAAGGACCACAAAGTAGAATTTGAGTTGTACCATTCTCACACAGCAGCCCTCACTGGAGGGATGCCTACTATCTAAAATGTGCAAAGGCAGCCACTGTGCCTACCTGGAATTCTCTAATTAGACCTTCACAGAACTCACATCTTTTCCACCGCCAACTCAGCATTAGCACATACATCCAAGAGCTCCCTCAACTTAACCAGTGTGCTAAACAAGCTGAATTTCTACTGCAGTACATAGCTAATGGCCAAATCTTTTATATCATAATTTCTTTTCAGTGTTACAGGTTCATTGAAGAAATCAGGTCACTGTCTATAATGCTGCAATTCCTGCATTTTAGAATTAAGAGTACAACAAAGCTATAATGACCTTAAATGTTTCATGTAGTCTCTGAATTGTATTTATGGTTTATTAATTTGTGCAAATGAAGAGGGTGTCACTCACCAGATCACTGCAGAGTTTTCTGTTCTTTTTTACTCATTTCTCCTGTAGAGCCTTATGCTTTGAAATCATAGGAATATTTATTATAGGAATATATATTGCTTAAGGGCTCATTTTTCATTTTCCATAAAATGAAAACTAAAGACAACTCTGCAGGTGTATTGCTGTCGATAGTGACATTATGGCATTATCTTGAATAAACTTTTTTGTTCTCCCACCTCTTTCTATGCCTATATATGTCTCTTGGACAGGGAACACGGGTTCTGTGTGAACTCTTGTGTACTTACTGGTGCCATGAAGGAAAATGCTTTGTTTAGCATTAATTCAAGACCATATTTTACTATTTTAATTTCTATTTTTATTGTTTGCTTCTGTAATACAGGATGAGATTTTACTCTGTCAGGCAGTATACACATGCAAAAGAAAAAGACAGATGATGGCTCAAAGAATTCATGTCTTTAAGATAATAAAAGCCTTAGCTGATAAAACACAAGGAGGAAAAAAAAAAAAAAAAAAAAAAAAAAGCAAGATTAATGATTAATGATTGATACAGTAAACAGTCATTGCTACATGTGAGTTCCAGGACCATGCTTTTAATGTACATGCTTACACAAGGATCAGCAATGACTTCCAGTATTTGGCTATGGAAGATACCTTCTCTTACCCAGAGAAGATGAGATAGCAATGAATAAAAGATGTAGACGGATATTCCTGGAACTGGTGGTAAAAGACAACCTTTTACAGGAACATCAGGAAAACCTACTAACAAATAATACCCCATTACCAAAATAAACAAATTGAATTGAGTAATTTATTTATAACACAAGAGTTAAGTTTATGAAAGAAATATTAAAATGTTATTCAAAACACAGTTGCAAACAAAGAATATTCTATTTCAACTGAAATTCTCTAATACAAAAGGTTAATAATCTGTATTTAAAAACAAGGAATAGGGTGACATTTCTGTGCTTCCATTCATAGGAAGCATGTTTGAAAAAAAATATTTCTTAATTTTTCTATATTTCATCAATAAACATGGGGTGGAGTTCTGGTTCAAAAGTGTCATTCAGACGAGGAAAATTATATCTACATAACATCTAAAACAGTTACTGGTACAACTAACTTACTGACTGTAGGGATCCAGTTTTTCTTGGTTTTCAAAGTTAAAGCATGAAGTTTTCCAAAGTCATTAAAATATATATATTTAAAGCTGGTGTATTAATATTGTTATTACCATATCAGTAGGACTCATAATCTACCAGATATCTACCATCAGCTGAGTGTAACTGAAGTTTTTCCAAGACCTGGTCATGAGATATGATCGAATGTATTATAGCAAATATTTTGAAATCTAATATCCTTTTCTAATTGTTCTGTAAGGACAGTTTTCACAGGTACAAAGGGATGATGTTGATAAAAAGCCACTAGATGGTCCTTTCCATTTGAGTCCTCTAAGGTGAATAATAATCCTCAAAAAGCACTCATTGTTGTGTATTATATAGATACAGCTACATGTATGTATTTTTATATATAAAATATGTATTTATATATATATACATATGTAAATATATTGAGATAGGTTGTGTATATTGTATATACATATATATATGTATAAAACTTTATTTTCTATGATCCTTTTGTGAAAACTATTCTTTTTAACACTAGTGGGAGTCATGCTGGGTCTTCAAGATAAGATGAACTCACATTGACAATTGCATTTTTTCCTTCAGATAGGCATGGTGTGAAATCTACTGATATGAAAAGCATACTTTTTAAGCATGCATCAAGACTCACAATTCTGATGGTGAAATTACTCTGCTAGAAAGATGGAATTTAGGGGCAATGGAACAAAATCCATGAGGAATTTTTGGCCCTAACAGTAGAATTCATGGAAATACACTGTGCTACCAGTAGGTATTTATAAGTTTTGCACAATATAGAGCTCTGCTGTTGGATCTAAAACAGACATAATGCTACTGCCAATGAAGTAAACAAGAAAAGAAAGCCAGTGGCTGGTTATTTCAGTTACAGTTCTCTGTGAATAAATGCCAAGGAAATGGAAAAACACTTCAGTGCTTGTTTAGTCCAACTCCTGTAAATACAGCAAGACTCTTGTTAAATGTAGAGGAGACAAGGTGGTAGGATGAAACTTTGCATGGTCACCAAAGTGCCAATCAACAACATGAAGTGTGAACGTTGCTATTTGTCTGCAAGATGTGAAACATTTGCTGCTAGGCTAGAGATGTGTTTGGTCTGCAAATTAGATTGACAATTTTTTTTTCTGCATAGAGAAATGGAGAAACTTCCATTTTCACTGATTTTCAGAATATGCATATTACAAGTATACGAAGTCTTTCCCTGAAAAATGGATTAGCTGATGAGATGTCTCACAGGCATGACTGTCTGTTAAAGCCATAGTCAGTATGAGGCAGAAATAGCATTTAATATTGGCCATGACTTTTCATGGCAAAAATCTTATGACCATTGTCTTCAAGAAAACCAAAGATCAGTTTCAGATACCTGAAATTTTCTTAGAAGATAATTCTTTTGCAGTGGGCCCAAAACATAATGATGCTGCAACTATACTCAGTTGTACAATGGGGAGATTTATGTGCATAACCATTTTGTCATTAGTGATAAAATTCTCTATCCTTTCTGATCAGCAGTTTCCACAGAATCTTCATGGAAGGGATCTGCTTTGCCTTGTTACAAAGTTAGAGGGGATGCACTGCTAGCCTGCGATGTATGTCTTTGAAATTATACCAATGAAGGTGGAAAAAATAGAAAAAAACTATTCAAAACAGATTTAAAAAAATTAGATGTTCATGCTTCCTTTAGGGTCACTGAAGGTTATAAACAGTTTAGCCAAACATCTGTCAGAGATTAGTTGCATTGTTAACTGTGATCTGTACTAACAAGTTGAGTCATAATGTATTCCTTTAGTTTTATGCATATAACATTTCAAAAATCTAAAACTAAGAAAAAAGTGGCAGTTATTAACAAGAAAGTAATCTCAGAAGCACTAGCCAAGGTACAGTAACTATCTGCAAAAGCCAAAAGAATGTAGTTATTGTCAAGACAGAAATAACAACTCATGGAAAAATACAGTTACTGAAACAGATGAAAAGGTGTGAATTAATGACAAGAAAAGCCACAATGGAATAACTTAACTTTGTGATTTGTGATAACCTTTAACTTTTTGATTTAAAACACTGTAAAATATCTCAGAGCTTTCACTGAGTCTCTGATTTGCCTACAATTAAGTATGAGGGAGAACATTAACTACAATTAACTACAATGACCCAAGTTTAGAATAGGAAGCAAGTCTTATGGGGGGTGATCTATTACTATACTAACAGGTGACAGAACAGAAAAATGGACTTTGTGTCTGAAAGTTTGTCTTTCTTTCTGTAACTATATCACTGGGTTTATCATAAGACATTACTCCTCTCTGCAACGCTTATGTAACTTACAATTTCAAGATATCAGCAGTTTTGTTGGAGTCAGTAAAGATATTCACATATTTATTTTTCAAATGTATCTAGTAACTTTATTGAGCTATCATCTAAATTATATCAGACCATAAAACAGAAAGTTAGCAGCACCCTGTGACAAGGATATCACCTCTCTTCTTTGATACTCATTTAGAAATGCCAGCATTTCATCGTGCAACTTCTGCGCTGTGGTTGCTATTGAAGCAGGTTTATAAAGTCAATAGGTAGCAGGCATCCCGTTATGTAGTCCCAAATTACCATCAAATGCAGTCATCTTTTTCATTGCCCAACTTCTCCTACAGGCAGAAGACACCTTGTGAATCAGAATAGCATTTACTTTGCAATGATAAAGCTCAACTCAGACACACTGCCTTGAAGAAGGCTAGAGTAGAGCTACTGCTTTATTGGTTCTTCACGCTCACAAGTGCCAATGAAAAAATAATTTGAAAGTTGTGCATTTAAAAGTAGTATGCATCATTAAGCTGAGTCTGCTGTTGTGGTGAAGCATGAACTGACTGATTTATAAAACACACTGTGCTTAGTGCAGCAGTGCGGACCTGCACGTGGCTTGTGAGTCTAATAGGGAGGGGGAGGAGAGCTATTTGTTTTCTTGTGTCAAACCATTCTACTGCCTCTGAAAGGAAACTCATTTTGGGATAATGGAAGCACAGGCATAGAAACTCAAACAATAGTTGCTGGATCTTAAAAGAAACCCACATATAATTTATTTCCTTCTCTCTTTTTTTTTTTTTTTTTTTTTTCATAGACTTATGCATTAAAGTGTTCATAATGTTATTAAACTGGTGTAATCGGAATAACATGAAACAAAATGAGATCATATTCAAGCTGACTGGCAGTTGTACTAAGAACAGACAGTGTTTTTTTCCTTGATCCCACATATGCTGTCTTTTAGTTCCATTTTAAAAGAAAGCATCAGTTCATTGTGTTTACTATAACCTCATTGTATCCGTATTCTCTTTAGTGTTTGTCATTAAGAGTACAGAATGATGGGTATTTTAGGTTCACATTGGTATGTGTGAGATATTTTCAACATCAGTTTTATTTTGACACTAATACTGGCTAAATGTACTCCTTCATTCAATCCTTCACTTGGATTCCTTTCATGATATTTTTGCATAGTTGATCAAATATGGGGAATGTGCACAAATGAGCCTCTTTTTCCTTGTCTATCCCTGTTATTACTGAGACAGTCAAAACCTAAACTAGGTTAAAATTGCTACATGATATGGGTAATGAAACGCAATGATATTTTTTACTTACCCCACTGAGCAAACCAACTGATTTTATATCATACTATTTGCATTGAATGTAAATATTTGGGAAATGCAGTTTCTACCCCTACTGCATGGAGAAATACCACTTGACAACCCAATAGGCAAGAAAAGCACCAGAGAAATATAATAGGAGAAGTGGTTTGCTCTGTAAGTGTTATACTATCTTACTAAAGGATAATTAAACAGAAACGATCAGCTCCTCAACAAAATAAAAAGAACATTGAGTATTCTATGAAGCAAACAGGTATTTTTGGCATCTGACTACAACTTCTCTACAGACCTACTAAATAAAATTAGTAGCTGTTCAGGAGGGCTTGCCAACAACATTGTGCTAGAATAATTTTGGAAATTCATTGTTGCTGCTATTGTTGTTAACAATAATATTATAATCATTAGTACTTTAGAAAAAGATTTCTTGGTAATGTATCAAGGATAAAATCAGGAAGCAAAGCTTATATAATGGAGGTGACGTCTTAAGGTTTGATACTAACATTCAGCTATGATTTTGCACTGAGAAGCTTTTTTGCCGCAATTTTTAGGGTAACTGGGTTTGGTTTATGGAAATAATAATGGGAAGGCTGCAAAACAAAGAATGTGGACTACTGATATGGAGCACAGATTGTCTTATTCTTCTTCCTTCTCTCTATCTTTGATTTCTTATTTTTTCCATTCACAATAGCTGACCAAATATGATGGTGTCCAGCAGGAGAATGTCAACAATTACTGGAAATGAGAAAGTCCTCTCTCTTCATTGATTATTGTAATTAATTTTAACAAAGGCATTCAATGAATCATATGTTAAATGGCTCAGTAGGTTAGACAAAAAGTGAATAGAAATATAAAAAAGGAAAAACAAGAGAAAAAAATGATACTGGTGCAAATAAATAACAGAAATTTTTTGAACAGGAGCTAGCTCTTTCAGTTGGCATTAAAACTACAACATAACACCAAATGGAGGAAAACTTCGAACTTTGTTCCAGAAATGAACTGGATACAATCTTCATTTTGGGCCAGCTGATCCAAACATAAAGCGACTTTATTAAAAAACTAATTACATAAAAGAGCATTTCATTCACAGCTGAAACCTATGCCAAGGTTTAGATGTCTTCCTTATTTGGAAAAATGATTGCAAAAAGATATTGTGAAGTGTTATCTGACACTGAGGCCATGCTGCTCAAATACATGACACACAAGAAAGGGCTCTTTATGCTTACTCAGTAGAAAACAGTTGCAGTTACTGTTTCTGTTTGAACGGATTAAGATATTGTTTTAAAAATGCACTTTTGCCTTTCAGAATGGTTTCATTATGGCCAGAGTGACATAATACCACACATCTATAATTCAAATTTGTTGCCACTGTGGCAGTAAAAAGTAAGTGCTTTTTTTTTTTTTTCCCTTCTTGTGTTAATCAGATTTACTCTTTAACAGTGAAGCTTCAATGGATGATTATGACATCAAAGTGTGACAGTGATTATGTACTGCAAGGGGAAAAGAAGGATAAAACCAGATATTTAATTTTCTTAGCTTAAAGAGGCATTACCCCTGACTTGTAGGAAAAATGACTATACCATCTCTCTTTCATCTAGCCAAAATCAGGTACTGATTTAACCAACTTGCCTTGTCTGGAAGATTATCTTTTAAAATCTTGATTGTAAGCTCATTTGCTGTCTTTAAGTATATTTTCAAGAAATCATTTGCTTTATATTTTTTCTTGACTTTGATGCTTAATGCAATGGAGCTTGTTGTTCTCCTTTCTAAAGAGTCTACCCATAACTGTGTCTAGGCATAGCCCCTTTTTTATTTTAATTTTTCAAAAAAAAGGCCACAGAACCATGGAAACAATGTAAAAGAGAACGTACTATGATACATGATATAGAGGCCAAGTAATTTAAGTAGTTTAACACTGATTCAAGAATTTTGGATTTCCTCTGAAATTGTGAGTTGACTTTTGAAATAATTCTCAAAAAAAAAAAAAAAAAAAAAAAAAAAAAGAGGGAAAGAAAAAAAAAAAGAAGAAAAGAATTAAGAAAAAAAAGAAGAAAGAAAATACAAAATTTGATCTAATAAGCACAGGATTTGATATAATTACCACTGAAGTCATCGGAAAGGTTTTTGTTTGAGCAGGTCTTTGTTGTAGATACAAGTAACAGCGTTCTTATTCTGATGTTTTACCTAAATTAATAAAATATTTGGACTTAATTTTAAGTTTCATGAAATATGCAGAACAACAAAATGCTGTCAACACTTAAAAAGGGACACAGACAGACAATACCACAGGTTAAACTAAAAATAATTTTTGGCTTTAATTCAGGAAAATGTATTCCATTAAACGTAGGCAAGGAGAAAGATGGATACTGTGAGGGAGTTGTGGATTTAGTCATTGAGGGAAAAAAAAGACATCATAAGAATCGTCTTAATCTAGAGCCAGTATAAAGCATTTAAGTACCAGACTTTAAGAACATGCTTTTTAATGAAACATTTTTTAAAATATTTCTCTCAAGAGAGATAAGGGAAAGTTATGAAAGCTAAAGAATAAGACCAGGAGGTTACCTGTTTCTTATATGTTATACTTCTATTAAAATTCTGCACTTGAAAAAGTATCCCTTGCTTCTGCTTTCAGACATGCTAAGTTAAATAGCTAAGTTACATAGCTGCTGAAGGCCTTTTGTTTTGAGCTTGCTACTGCATGCATTTTTATTAAGAGAAAAGGGTTCACAAACAATTTGTGGGGAGAGGATGAACAGATGACATGAGGACAGAATAACAGGAGTGTGAAGTAGGAGTCACAGTAGAAATTTTTGCTAGGGTACAATTGTCACTTGTGTGCTGAGATTCACATTGCTGTGTTAAAAAGCAAAAACAGAAGGGAAGTTTCCAGTAATACACTGAGGAGGAGGAGGAGGAGCAGGGGGGAAATTCTGCCTCCACAGAAATCAATGAAAACCAGCTATTGATTGCAATGGAGACTAGATTTCCCTCAAGTTTTTGCAAGCTAGCAACATGCTCACCTCAAATACTAGACATTGAATTATTCTTCAAGATATGTTCTGATTTTATTTTAAAACTCCTTGCTGACTTAAGCCTGCTGTTCAGCTTCCAGAAAACACCTGCATTAAGCTTTTAACGTGTCGATCTGCAAAGACTGTCCGTTCCTGTAGTTCTAGTAGATTTGCAGTTTTTTCTTCTCCTTTTCCTTCTCTTCCATGTTTTCTTATCTCCTCTGCAATTTTGAGGTCTGCAGTCACTTAAGTAAGAAGAAAGGAAGACAAATACAAATGCACTATTTCCAGTCTGTAATGCTTTATTTTGCAACCCAGCATATCCTGAAGCTAGACTGTAATTCCAAGAAGCTGGAAATCCTAAAGCTATTTAACACTGTTTTTTTCTAGTGATTCTGTGGATGACTGTGTTGAGGACTTTGCAATGACTCAGAGTGAACATTCAGTTGGGCAGCTTAGTGATCCTGCAGCATCAGCAGAGGTTAATTTAACACATCTTAAGAAATATGTTTTAGCATTTCTCACAACATACACTAAAATGGCTTTATTTAAAACAAAAAGGATAGAAACTACAAATGTGTAGTCTGCTTTTAAACCCTAGGATAGCTTGTTAAGGACAAAAAAAAAAACCAAAAAAAAAAAAACCCACAAAAAAACCAAAAAAGAAAATCTTCTAGAACAGAGGGCCTCCAATGTACTAACTTAGAAGCACACCCTAAAGCCCTGCACTGCCTGTGATCCTCTCAGGAATGACTGCAAGGATTTCCTACACAGCTCACACTGCCGTGTGGGAATCTAAAAGAAGATTTTGATCCCCTATATATAGATGCCTGGAGGCATTTTTAGAAAAGTGTCATAACATGTATCTGATCTCTTCCCAAATGCACTTTTGCAATCATTATATATTTAGGAGAGATTTTTTCGCTAATGATTTTAGACATGTAAACATGTCAGTATCTTTTTCTAAAAGATCAAGACAGGAATAATAAATCAAAAAGCATTCAGGTGGTAAGAGAGGAGATGTTATGTGTTGTTGCAACGAGCAGTGAATGACATGCATGCATTAGGAAGACAACTCAGAAAGATTAGAGCATTTCTCTCTTATTCATTTTAATGTTGCTCTTTATATTAAAAAAATGGGCTTTTTCGGGGCACAGAAAGCAAACACTGTTGCTGTTGTAATGTGTTAGACCTGTCACATTTTTCATTCTTCATTTTCTGTCCCTTTATTATTTTATAGTCTAGCTTCTAAAAATGTTAAGAATTTTGGCAGACTTCATGGAATTCTGGTATCAAGAACACAAAACAGGAAGCTATTTTGAATGCTCCCACTTGATCCATCTTTGTGCTGGCAGCACAATGCCTGAAAAATCCACCTGCTGGAAGTCGGGTGGTTTATGCAAAGGGATGTCATGGTAATTTGGAAACTGCTGAATACAGAGTGAAACCTTTTCCTGCCCCCAAACCTGCCACACCAGTTTTTCTAGCTCATTACATGCCAAAACTTTTGATTGATGTGCTCACTTCAGTCACGGGTAATTTTAACTCCTATATTAAGTAGCTGCTGCTTCCACTCCATTATATTTCCTCGTATGGGGCAAATCAGAGCTCAAGCTTGGCCTGTATTGGTCTGACCTAAAAGTCAGACTAAGCCTTTGTTTAGTTTTGCGTAGGCGGCAAGCTGATATTTCAAAACAACTTAGACAATCACACTGCCTTTTCTTAGTTGTCACGATGCCTTGAAATGGAGCCTTTCAGGACTACTACACAGCATTTTTGGGAGCCCCAAGGAGGTATGAAAGTTGTTAAAGGCTTTCTAGGTATGAATGTAAACTTTTTTTTTTTGGTGAAATTTAAGTAGAATATTAAGTGTGGCACAGAGTAACCTGGGACTGCCTTGCATTGCTGACAGTCGGATGGAACTCCTATCTTACACAGACCCAATGCTTAATTTTCTAGATGGTTTTGAGAACAGAAAGAAGTACAACATAAACCTTTGTTGTTGTGCCTCAGAAAAGAGCCCCAGTCCTATAGAAACCAGGCTGCATTTGAAGACTGAAATGATTAACTAAAACGGGGTTCACATGTCCTATGTGTCTTTAAAGGCACCTCATTTTAATTGACTGGATTCTCTGTCTTGCAATCAGGAAATTTGAAGGTACTTAAACAGGTACCTCAAATTCATCTCATCATAAATTTGGAGTATAAAAATCTGTGAGATTTTAGTGGCTGTGAAGGGAAAGAACTGATATATGCAATGTTTCTCAAATCTTATCTCTGCCTTCAGGTTTAGGGCTATATATCATCCAGTCACCTAAGGATCTGAGAATGATACAGATTATAAGATCTTTAGACAGCAAGCAGATTCTCCTTCATTTAATCATATTTCAGATATCACTACTGAGAGGAATGCTATTAGTCTGAGATGTGACTTGGCTTTTACAATAGGATAGCTCAGAGGAAATGGTACTTCTAAATGGTTTGTGGACCTCAATTTCTGTGCTACATATGGAATTTAAAGGTCTATACAAAGCCATTTGGTTGAACATTAAACATTCAACCTCCTAGTAATGCTTAACTGATGAAGTTCAAATGCACATTTTAAATATAATTGTGCAGATCTTGTGGCTTGATGATAAAACACGTTTATTCAATTGGGCTCGTTTTAAGTAATAAAGAGAAATTATAAATTTGCATAGTCTTTTCATGTTTTTTGTGAAGCACAGACTTAGACACCTAGCACCTTCAAAATGATTTGCTGGATGAATTATTTAGACCCTTTACAAAGCCATAATATTTAAACCACAGCATAACACAACATAAATAGTGGGATTCATTTCACTAAAAAAACCCAGACATCAGAAATGATATATCCATCTTTGGGCTAATTATGAGGATATACCCATCTTTAAGTTATTTTTTGATTCATCAGAAACAAGCAGACTCTTACTGAGCATACTGGATTTCATCCTAAAACAATCAACTCATATAGACCAAGATAATTACTTCTTAAAATGACTAATTGTCTCTGTTTTGAGGGGATATTAAAGAGTGCATCTTGGAGTATATCTCTACACTGTTGGTGCCAAGAGTTAGGTAAGATTAATTAATTCCAAAGATCCTTAAATACCCAGTGCTGAAACACAAACAAGAAACTGCCTATGGAATATGTCTATTTAAGAAGAATTTCTGAGGTACTTCATCTGCACAACTTCAAAAATAGATTGTAATGCTCTTTGGATCAGTTAGAAATAAACCTCATTCCTTTCTCCTCCTGTTAATTTAAAAATTCTTTCTCTATCTTGTTTCGTCTGTTGCAAAGTCACTTTGTGGGAGAGAAAACCTAAGGAACCTAAGTTTCACTTATGAAAGCATCTACTGTCTTCACCTCTTTGTTAAGAAACATAAAATAAACGTGGTCCTCCAATACAGTAGTGCTATAAGAGTCTGCCAAAGCAGAAAAGCAACACTTAATGTATTAATGACAAAAATGCAATTCTTTAACATGAAAGAGTTACTAGAAATCATACATTATATCCAATAAAAGGAAATTACATTACACAAAAGCTAATTAATTTTCATTTAAAAATTACACTCACAGTGACTGATACATTCTGCTTGCTGTAAAGACCTCCACAGGATCTCTTGCATTGTGAAAGCACTTGTTTCAGGGAATCTGATACACTTATCAACCTTTTCAGGTTTACAAAATCAGTAGTAGGAAGGATTGATTGTATCATTGCCAGTATCTAAAATTTTAAAAGAATGATTACAAAAACATATGCAAGGTAATTAAAAGGCATTTAAGCAAGACTAAACAGGTGCCATTGAGATTATATTATCCCCATTAGAGGCTCTATCTGGGGCACAAATAAAAGAAATATGCTGTAAAGGGAGATACAATAAACCGGCTAGCTAAAAACTTGGACTAAAGGGAAGTTATTTAAATGATAAAATCAAGGAAAATCAGGTATAACAGAGTCTTCTGGCTGTCATTTAACATGTCCCCTGTCCAAGTCAGAATCAGCTATACTCACATGATGTCCAGTGTATTATTGCTATGGTGTTCTGCCAGACCTTGACATAGTTTTGGCTCAGACGGTACTAACCAGGACTCCGCTCACTCAACCTCCACCAGGGGATGGAGAAGACAAAATCCACCCAAAGGCTTGTTAATCAAGACAAGGACAGGGGAGGTTTTTATTCTTCAATTATGGTAGCAACCAAAGCCAAACAAACACAACTTGGAAGAAAAATAATTAAAGTATTTTACACTACTAGGAGAAAGAGAAAACATGATCAGATCTTAATACCTTCCTCCACTACTCCCCCTCAGCAGCACAAGGGGACAGGGAGTGGGGTTCAGTGTCAGGTCACCACACCACCACACTTCATTTCTTTTGCTCCTTCCTCCTCAGGGGGAGGACTCGTCACATCTTTTCCCTGCCCCAGTGTGGAGTCCCTTATGGGAGAGAATCCTTCATGAACCCCTCCAACATAAGTCCTTCGCAGCAAGTGCAGTCCCTCGGGCACAGACTGCTCCAGCCTGGGTTGCACACAGTCACAGCTGCTTTGGGAACAGTCATGTCCCCTGACATGGGGTCCTCTACAGCTGCAGATTCACATATGACCCTCTCTGTGATCCTTCATATGCTGCATCTCCATATCTGCCCACCTATGACACTCCCTGCTGCAGATCCACATCTGGCCATTGTGCATCAGGGGCTGCTCCACCATGCTCCTCCAGGGGCACAGCTGCCATTCCACCACAGGCTGCAGAGAAATCTCTGCTCGGGCACCTTCTCCCTCTCCTTTCCCACTCACCTTGGTGTCTTTGCTCTGTCATTGCTCTCACCTCCTCCTCCTCTCCTCTGCTCTAGAGGTCTTTTTTTAATTTTATTTTTTCAGTTTTATTTTCCCTTTCTTGAATATGTTACTCACAGAGGTAGATCCAGCTTTCCATATCTGCTCTGCCTTTGCCAGAGGCATGGCAAAAATTGGAACAGGGGGAGCTTCCAACAGCTTCTCAGAAGAGCCACCCCTCTGCCCCCCTAACCCCCACTTCCAAAAAGCCATGGCACTAACCCAAAACAGATCTGCAGTGCTGGACACAGACTCCAGATCTAACCTAATACAGAGATTTGTTATCTTTATACTAGTAAGTTTTTCTTCCCACCAAAACTGAAGTTTTCTTGCTGCTGTTGGAATCAATTGCTACCTGTCCTAACCACCACAGATACCGAATACAAACTGCTTTTCTTTTTACATTGAACCCTTGTGTATTTCATAAATCTTTCCATTTAGTATTCACTACTTTTCCTCAACCCTGCTTCTCACCCCTTGGCTGTTTCACTCTCCTCAATCTTATAGTCATACATTTCTGCTTACTTTTGGACTGCCTCTCCATGGTCAGCATCCCTCCTGAAGTGAAGTACTCAACTAGAAAGACCACATCCAGGAAGAGAAAGTACCTTCTAATCAAGGAGAATAGAAATCTCTGGAAACATCAGATCTGGAAAGTTACATATAAAATTATCAGTAAGGCAGGTAACAGAAGCAGGAAAAAGTGGCTTACCAAGAGTATGAAAGCTAATAATATAATATTTCCAAACACTTCAGAATCAAGAAGCTCAATGATAATAATAATATTCAGGGTATGAAAGAAGCATGAAAAGAGACCCATTATATCTTACTAACTTAACTATTGTATTTATTTGAACTACAAAGCAAGTCAGAGAAACACCCATGATGTTGTTTGGTTTTTGGTTTTGGTTTTGTTTTGCTTTGGTTTTACATTTTGGGGGTTTTTTGGGGGGGGACGTTGTGTGTCTTGGGTTGTTTGTTTGCTTGTTTTTTAAGAGGGCATAAATTGGAAAACTGGTTTAAATTTTTTTATTAAACAACTTTATACAGGAGTGATATTCATATGTATTCTGAAGAAGGTCATTGGTGACAAATCTCGACTACTAAAACAATTATTAGCATTTGTCTCAATACCAGAAAAATATCAGTAGCAAATCTCATACAGCCTTTGAAAGACCTCCAGGAATTACCTTGGAAACTGGCAGCCTAAGGGTTTGTTGACCTAACTAATGGAAAGATGGAGTACGGATCCTGAAGCAGTCACTTCCCAGAGTATGTTGTACACCTCACCTGAAGTTTCCTGTCTCTACAGTACAACAGCAGAATGAAACTGTTACAATAAACCAGCTTTGATTTCAGTTTACAGAAATACATATAATAATACTTCAAAGAGCTGAAGATAGGAAGCCTCTCAAACTCACCCAGCATGCAAATCAGCAACTTCTGCTCTGTAACAAAATGTTATAATAAAGAATGAACAAAAAATGGATAGACAAAATTGGCACATCAGAACATTTGTCTTTTGTGGAGGTGGGTTACTAGAGTACCTTTCCTAGCTCTTTATCAAATTTGTAGAAAAGAGTGACTCAGCCAGTAAAATTCATCCAGTCATTCACCAGGCTCTTAAAACTGTGTAATGTTGTTCCTCCCATGAAGCGACATGGCAGGGGATGGCAGTTATAGAAGTATATTGGTCAGCCATATTTTAGGACATGTAATTTACAAAAAGAGCACACAGGTCCTCCTTGGAAAAGGAAAATTAGGAGGTAATTAAAGGAATTGGATTTCTCTTGTCATATGTTGAGGAATTATGGACTTCACCACTTCAGAAACTCATAGAGGCCACAAACTTTAAATACTGAAGCATGGAGCAGACTTGGCATGGGTGCCTACCTATTCATTAACATTCGTATTGGTAAAGGCTCTAAGATCATATGTGACTGTGTTTTAGTACAGAACAAGAATACCTTCAGAAACCCATAGGCTTTAAATACAGAGTCAAGACACTCTTTTTTCAGAGCTACATGAAATTTCATCCCATTTTACAGAGCTAAGAATAATTTTGGAGAGCCTAAATCAAGTTCTACCTACTTTTGCAGCTGTGACGTGGAAAAAACAAGAAACATCTTCAGTGAACTGTTTTTCCCTCTTTTTTTTCTACTTTCCATACTTGTGTAGACATGAGGTATTTCCACCTGGCATAATTTTTGCATCCATATCAGCTAGATGAATGTTTATTAATAGACTGCAATAATTAATTCTGAAAAGCAAAAAGGAAAAAGATGAAAATGACTTTTTTATTTTAGAATTCTGTAAGATGGGATTGGAAAAATAATTTCATCAAAATCAGGCTAATTTTTTAGAATATTTGTGTATGTAAGTTATAGAATTTTAATATGATGTTCAGAATCAAATAACTAAGAAAATTCACCCTGGGTGATTCACAAGAAAGTTTAAAGGGCCTTAGCATTTACTTCTTACTCCAGAAAAGTGTGGAAAGAAACTTTGTTTTCATATGAGAACCTAAGTTTGAAGTCAATGCTAATTTTCCTTTTACTTGGAGATGTTGGATTGGTTCTTGTAATACCAATACCAGTAAAACAGCAAAAAGAGATGTTAATTTAAAATCTTTTATTTAAAGCTCTTTTTTCTTTTTCTTTTTAAAGATGTTTGAACTCCTAGATCATTAATATCCCCCTCAATGACTTTTTTGATCTCTTTCTTCCACATTTTTACTTGGAAAGAGACATAAACATGACCTTTTATATGTTCCATCTTGTTGCATTGTTAAATCATTCTGTGAATACTTTCTAAAGTTTCTTTCTTTGTAGAGATTCAAAGCTTAATGTAAATATATCATATCTGTAAAAGGAAAAAGAAGCTGAGAAGCTGATAAAGTTATGCAGATACTCTGGACTAGTTCAGCTGGGTTAAGTTAAAGGAGAGTCTGGGATTTTTTGAAGCCTTGATTGTGGCCTTCACTGTCATTTAACTCTAAACTGTGGTTTAAGATTTTCTTCTACCATCAGTAAATGTTTGCCTTGGGAAAATAGTATATATTGTGATAAGCAAATTGGGTTTATTTCACTATTGCACAGGGGTGTTTATATGTGGAAAATGGGGCTCATGCTCTTATTCTCGGTTTAAATCAAGTTTGGTTCAATATAATATCCACAAACATCCATACAAGAAACACTCTACCATTATAGAAATACCAATACAGGAAACCAGCAAAGTGCTCCTAAAGGAGCCATTATCAAACTGAACCTTTGTAGCAATGTAATAAATTCACTGTCTTGAAGCAAATCAAGCTAAAGGACATTTTTGCTGGTAGAAAAGAATCTGTAGTAGGGATTTATGCCAGCTCAGATTTGTGAGTTCAAGTTTGCTTTCCATATCTTGGTTACTTGAACTGTAACAAAGTGTTCAATGTAGACATAGTCTAAGTCAACTGGGAACAAGCTTGGGGGAAATGGCTTAAATTAAACTTCAATAAACCAGTGTGAAATTGAAATAAGTGTCTTTAATGAAATTGTATTGGATTAAAAAGTGATTTAAATTTAGTGTAATTTCTTGTTTGTGTATACAACAATTTGCACAGTCTGAATCCCAGCTGTCTTCTTACTAATTCTCCAAGTTCTTCCTTGAAATGTATTTTATTCCAGCTCAGATATCAGCTTTCCTTCAAGTGTAGCCTTCACATATAAGCAAATGTGTGTCAAGCAATTTAGGAATATGCCTGAAAGAAATATGATTTTCCCTCCTGAATCAATCAATCTTCTCTTCTTCCTATACTACCTATACAATTCTTATAAATGATACCTTCACAATTCTACCGGGAGGTTAAAGTGAAATGTTAATGCAGTTCTCGTATGAGAGAAAATACATGTAGATTCCCAGTACTCTGTAATCATAACGCTTCAAGATCATATTCATATCTTTGAAATGCTGGCTGCCTAGGTTATTACAATGCATATTTCTTCTAAGAGATTTTAAGAAAAGGAGAGAAACAGGTAAAATCAGTGTCATTGTGTGAGAACAAATGTAATTAATTCACTGCATTTGGATCCTTGCAAAGGATTTACAAACAAAGGGGAGGGATTGCAATTAACATGTTCCCTTGTCCCTGAGCAAACCTCCCCTTTGATCTTTTCAGATGACAGGAGATGTGTCTTAGGAATTAGAATGTAAGGCAGGCATCATCCGTGATTGATGGAGGGGTATCAGGGCTGAGTGAGAGGAAACTCTTCAGGCAAGCAGGCATGTGCCACTGTATTTATTGCACTGCCTGTCCTCCTTGTTCATTCCTGAAAGGAACCTTTCACCTAGGTTCAGCTTGTCATTAGCAGTGGCACTAAGGCTAGTTTTGGTTTTGTTTTGGTTTTTTTTTTCTTTTTTAGCTATGATCTCTGGAATCTTTGTTCCGTATCAGGTACTTCTTTCTTTTGACCTATTTTGAATTGCAGCTTTGCCTTTAATGAGAACACAGTGCTTTTTTCACAGTTTAATAGTCACTATTGCACATACAGCCTTGTAGAAGAATAAAAAACAAACAAAAAACCAAACCAGAAATTACTTAGTGTTTAGGTTCCTACTTCTAACCTGAAACAAGGAAGAGTAGAAATCTATTTTAGATATCAAAAATATTGCAGATATTGGAAGTGATACAGCTAGATTTTGCACAGGCTAATATGCTGTTTTTTTGTTTATGAGTATTACTCATAGTGCACAAATATTTAACAAAAAAAAAAAAAAAAAAAAAAATTATTACCAAAGGCTAGATCAAAAAATGTCTTTAGCAGTCCCTTTTGCAGTCCTCAGAATGTCCAAAACTATGTCACTTAAGTCTCTAAAAGAATTGATGGTGCTTACATCAGCTGGACCTCAGGGCCATCATTTAGTCTTTGAAAGGTGCCTCAAAAAATTGTTAATCATTTAAATTATGTTTAAAAAGTAATAAAGGTAATGCGTTTCATGGCAGTGGTTGTTGCCACGTGACTGCTCAGCTGACAGTCATTTGCCTTCCAAACTATAGTCAGATTAATGACATTGTACCACAACAGCCTTGTGTCTTACAGAATTCTTTTACTGATGGTTGCATGTGTGATTTTTCTGTTATACAGCCTATGCATGAAGTTGTTACCTGTGAAAAAAGCTGGCTCAGTGGAATAGGATAGGAATGGGAGAATTCTGGAAGGAAGGTGAGATATTTGGCATGCTGCTTCACATGCCAAATTCTGTGATGATCTCATTTTAGAGTTTTATGTCATAAGAATGTTGCCACTTATATTTGTGCAGGCTAATTTAGTTGTCCCTATGAGGGGTGAGTCAACAGAAAATATAAGCATGTCTAATTTTCATTATATATGTAACTCAATCCTTATTCAACGAACCATATCATTCTTGATAATCCATTATACTTTATAGAGTATTATAAAAATGTGCTTTTCTTAAAAAATTAAAGTGATTTGCCATTTGGTATGTGAGAGAAATTGTTTTTGCTATTTTGAAAGAGGAAGGAAAAACCCTTCTCTTTTACATAAGGGTGTCTAAGCAACTTATGTAACACTTGAAAAACTCCTACAAATCTAAAATAGCATTACTTAAGTAGCTGGGGCTGAACAGGAAATGTGGCAAGAAGCAGGAATCTAAAGAACAAGTTAGAGCTTTTAGGAGTGGCACGTGTCTGGACCACTGAGAGAGAATTTCCACATAACCAAAGTGACTTGGTGGCATTAGTTCTTTCTGGGATTTATCCTTCACTAACTAGTTTTTTATTAAACTCTACCAAACTTCAAGGAGGTATTTCTCAGGTGGCATATTACAACAGCATACAACAGCCTTTTGTAGACTAAATATAATTAGAGTTAGCTGATTGCTAAGAGAATTTGAGGGAATGCATCAAGGAAAAAAAAATAAAAAGGAAGAAAAATAAGCCCTTATATCTTAAAAGCTACATTCAAGGCTGCACATGTGAATATACATAAAAGTTTTGCTAAGTACTCACTAAGGATAACAGATACATACCATAGCTGGTTAATTAAGCTATCATGGAAAGAAAGCTGCAGTAAGCAATCATTAGAAAGCCTCTAACCATATTCACCTCTCCTTGTCCCTCAGTTTATTCTGCTAGTCTTTTTATTACAGCAATGGAAAAATAGGAAAAATAATGTTTGAAAACTAGATCAGGAATGACAATTGTCCCAAAGCATAGCATAACTCAGATTTTATTTCATTTCTTAAAAAGAAACAGCAAGAAGTCAGAATCATTCACTCTCTGACTTCTCTGTAGCCTTTCAGGCAAAGTTTTATTCAGGCTTTCTCTCTTTCTGGCTGTTTAAAATGGTTGACAGGCAAAAAACTTTCCTGATGGAAAACTATTATGGCAGATTCAAACATTGTATGTTGCTGAACAAAAACCTGAATTTGTCTCTCTGCATGTGTGTGTTATGTGTTCATGATGTGTTTATGGATGAGATTATTCATGGAAATTTGAACGGTACAACTGACTTCATTTGATGTAAGATTTAGATATCAAAACAAGGCCTTTTTAAGGAAAATGAAGATACAGAGCATGAACAGTAGAGTTCAGATAAGCTTGACTAGGAGCAAGCTGAAACTGGACTCATTTGGAGGAATAAATTTGCTCTTCTGTGAATGTTTTGAAACTGTGCTCACTGAGTCCCACTCAAGGTTTAACATTTTTTAAGGTTGAATGAGGGAGATTTAAAACTGTAGACTTTTAGGAAGGAAGGAACTTGTAGCACACACTCCTTGGTCTTCCAAACCCAGCATGTACACTACTGCTGTCTCTCAGTGTCTGAGATCTGAAGAGCCAGATGAAGTTTTCAGACCTGAGAGGGATATGTCAGAGGAGGTGAATTTTGGTAGTGAAATACTGTATCATAAATGACATTTGGTTTTAGAGAATCCATTTTCCTGAGCACAGAAAAAATTTTAAAAATTTTAAAAACCCCAACCTATAACTGTTTTCTTTACTTGTGGCTTCAAGCTACTTTTATCTAGCAAGTGGTTTAAAACGAGTTCTTTACAAGCCATGGGCTCAGTATGTTTCCAGTCTGCTTGTCATTTCTTATTATTGATTTCTCAAGCTTCTCAGTTTCGATGGCAAAAGCTGATGCTCCTTTCTCTCTCCCTCTCCCTCTTTTTTCTCTTTTATATGTCCTGGTTATGTCTATATGGATGGGTTAGTATTTATTTTTTCCAGCTGCCCAGACCTGGCAAGCTGCTGTTGGGAAACTTAGTTCAATTCAGATCTCTGTGCTCAGCTCTCCTTTCAAGAAGACTCTGCAGATACAGGAGGGAGGTGTAGATCTGGGTGTTCTGACATGCTGGTAGGGGTGAGAAGATTGAAGTCCAGATGCATAATGCATGCCTATGCTGTCTTTAGATAGCTGTATTTTCTAGATTAGCAGACTTTTGGATTAACGAAGAAGAAAAATGTAGTACATGCAAACCCTCCCTAGACAATGTAGAGAAAGGCTTTTTTGGAGGCTAAAGAACCACTGCATTAGTTTCAAGTATAGACTTTGTTATGCTTTTGTCTTGGATGGAGGCCATTGTTGTTTCAATAACAGATTAGGTTTCTGACTGATATCTTTATGAAAAGGCAGCCAACAAACCCATCAGTTATACATTCTTGAGTGCCATCTACTGGCATCTTCTCTATTACAAGCACATATACACATTTGCATGTATGTGTATGTGTTTATAAATGTGCATATACAGGCACAGACACATATGTATATACACCCAGGTATATAAAAACCTGTTGGTGCATATATAGCTATAAATGTATCTTTAAGTAAGTCAGGCTTTTAACAAATGATTTGCAATGTGCATTCACTCCTTTCAGAGCTCTCACCTCTTTGCTTCTCTGCTTAGGAATTAAAGTTAAAGCTAAGTAAAATTAGCAGAATTAATGAAGCTGGCTTTCCTATGAGACTGCATGCTGTATTCCAAACCAATTCCATACCCCCTCCCAAATGCACAGTTCTGAGCTCCCAGTCTCCCCAGCGTTGTCCTATCCTCTCCAACTTGGCTGAGTTATAATTATTCTTTTCTCTGAAGAAGCAATCATTTCTGTTCTTTTGAGTATGTCTCCAGAGTTGGAAAAACTTTTAGAACATGCACATCTTTGAATTACTTCTCCTTCTTCTCAGTCCTTGCTGAAATTGATCACCGAGAACATAAAATTTAACAGCCAGACCAGTACAAAGTACAGAGGCTGTAATCCCATCACTTGTTTTATTTTAATTGAATAAATTTTCATGTTATTAATTTTATTTCATCGATTGCCCTAAAAATCATTAAATATGCATTGAAAGCATTCCTTCCTGAAGGAGATTTAAGGTTTTTTTGTTTGATTTGGGGCTTGGAAGTGAATATTCAGGAACTGAGAAACATATTGCTGCCATTGGCATCGATATGGAAAAGAATAGGTGAAAATAAAGGCAGAATTTTGCTTACAATACTTCAGATATCTCACTTTACTTTGCCTTTGAATGTGGCATTCTCAGCAGATAAGTGCACAGTATTAGATTCGAGCCTGTAAACAATTTCTCCACAGTCACTGCTGAAGAGGTGACTATTTTCTGAAGCCTATATTCAGTATTAGTCTTGATCATTTATTTTTATCCCACAGAAAATTCCTCATCCTGCTTGTACTGGATAATAACAAATAGATAGAAAAAAAAAGAAATGTATTCTACAGATCAAGTAGGATTGCAGTGGTTGTACACCTATGCTCTCCAGGCAATGAAGTGTACCAATAGACATTTACCAGAAGCAACGATTAATTACAAACTACCAAGCCAATTAACAATCATTTATGCCTTTTCAGCATGTTTCTGACTTCATACATTTCACCCTTCCAATAATAAAGGCCTGAGAGAACACATTTCATTTAGCCAGTTCTCATTTTGTCTTTAAGAAGTAAATTTCAGTGCTGAGCCCAAGACACATAGAGTTACTAAATGTCTGCAGAGATAACATTCAGAAAGATAAAATACTTCTTCTGGTTTACAACCATTGGCCAAAGGCAAAAGGAAAACCTTGATATGTAATTACAAATCTATTGCAATGTAGCAAGACCCCAACTTAAATATTTTCCTCCTATTACTTTTTTCAACAGAAAATTGCTTGCTATATGAAAAGAATTGTTTTAGTCTGAAATTTTTAGAAGAAAGAATAAATTTGCCAATAAATTATGATCCTTTTGAAAAAATGTGCTTACCTTCAAGAATGTGAGTAGTACCAGAAAGGTTCTGCATAAAAATAAACACTAAAAAAGACTACAGTTCTCATCTAATTTTAAGCTAACACAGAACAAGGAAGTGTAACAATGGAGAGAAAACAAATAGAGTACAAAGAGATCAATTTATATACATTTTTTCTTTTTCCCTGCTGGTTTTATTTCTATAATAAATTTTTACCTATTTCAAATTCTATGAAATGCCTGCTTTAACAGATTTGAATTAATTGAGTATATTTAATTTTGGCTACTTCTAATATCATACTTAGGAGTTTTATTTTCCTGCAAGATATCTTTTTCAACTTCTTAAATACATTAAATTCTACACATCGCCTTTTAATGTGCATTTAGATAAAAATAAAATAGAAACATAAACTTTATGCAGTTTCCTGTTACTAATTTTCTTTCATTTCTCGCCGATAGTTCAGTTGCTCTTGCCCTATGTAAATAGACACAAATTGTGAGCAAACAGTTAGGAAACAGAGATACCACTAGTTAGTTCTCTGTAAAGATGCATTTGTCTTACATATATACCCACTCTGCTTATCCTCCAAAATAGCCAGTATTAATCATACTGGAGGTCAATGGAAACACAGGTATTGATTTTGATGAGCTTTGGACTGAGATCAAAAGAAACTGGAACTTCTGATAGGTCATTTCCTATGGGGGGAGGGGATAAGATTTTCACCCATTGCTGAATAATAAATAAAGAGCAATGTCATGATTTAGTGTTTTAACCTTATTGTCTCTTAAAAAGATAAGAATTTTTGTTGAAAGCAGTTTTGGGAGGATAATACATGAAAAATCTCATAGTAAAAAAACTGGTTCCATGGATTATAATTTTGAAAAAATAGAAACTGAAAAATTGCTCACTAGGTAGGTCAATCCCCATTCATTTATCTCACAGTATTTTATAACAATTTGCCTTTACTCTAGATTTGACTAAAGACAGCAGAAATTATTTCTGCTTGTTATAATGGCAACTATACCAACATTTGTCGTTAAATGAATCATGTTTTTCATTATAGTCTCTCATAGGTTTCTGAAAGTTTCAGCTTTCAGATTGAAATTTTGTTGGTTTGTTCTCTCTGAATACGATATTTATTGATACTGATAATTATCCTTATTACTGGTTATTATTTTCTGTGTGAAGTTGGTTTATTCAAGATATTTGACCATTTTTGAAATATAACCAAGAGATGGGAGAAGAAAAATATGCTTTATTTAATACAAAAAGTCTTATTTTTAAGATTTTTTCTCAACTTTAAACAATGACAATAAAATTCTAAACTTTCACTGCAAGCATCTTTGAATATTTCCAGGAAAAAAATGGGGTGAAAACCTAAAACCAAATCATATCAAATTGTGAGAAAAATATATGGTTGGTCCTGTAATTAAATAGTGTTATAATGAAAGTTGTACATTCCATAGAACAGCCTGAATACTTGGCACAGCTATTTAGGAAACAACACTATGCAAAAGGAATAAATTATAGAACAGATCCAAGGAATGAAATAAGGGGTATGTGTGGCAATTTTAGCAATAACTGTCCAAGCTATTAGTAGAATGTATTATCCAACTAATGATAAGACAACAGAAAGGATGTACCCTGTAATACTTGACACTGCAACCTTATATGTTTTTTTACATAGCTCTATAAAATGGAATAAAAATTCAGAAAATAGTTTATATTTCTGTACATCCTTAAAACCATCTCTGTAGCATGATCTCAATATATGCTTTTTAAAATATTTTCAATTGAAAAGATTTTTTTAACCCCTTTTTTGTTTTTGGTTTTGGTTTTTTTGTTTTTTGGTTTTTTTTTTTTACTTTGTTTTTTAATTTTTTCCCCTGATTTAATTTGCACTTTGTGTTTGAAGTTTAGTCTCTGCCTTTAATTACCTTTGATGGACTGGTAAGACTCTTTCCACTGAACAGCTCATAGAATTAGGCTAATATCTCATAAATGAGAAATCCTCTGCTTGAAGCACCATTTTAAACTGAAAGGACACGTCACATTGACATACACTCAATAATAACATTTCACAGCTTTTAACTAAGCTGGTAAGTGTGTGCTTTTATTTTTCCCCTTTATTTTTTTCCTTTTTTCTTCTTTCCCCTCTCAGATAAAGCTGACCACTCCTGTTCATGTACTGTTTCTGCCAATACTCTGATGTTTTTATTTAGGGAATTATAAAGAATTGCTCGGAGACTTCTGCAGTTTCAAAAAACTAGGCATTGAAGGGGAGGAAGATAAAACTTATTCAGAAGACAGATGACAGCTTTTCATCTGGGGATCATACAGAAGGGTGCTTCCTTCCATAAAAATAGTTCCTGCGATGTTTTTTTGTGCTTCACATTGCACAAAGGCCAATCATTCTTAAAAGAAAAAGTACCCTTAAAACTGTGAAGTCAGCTGAATCCTACAATCTTCATTCAGCCAAGCTGGTATTTTTTTCAGTTATTACTATTTTACAGGGTAAAGCATGTGGAGTTGGCTCCAAAAAAGAAACAGATTGTTCTCACAGCCGCCCCTCCCGTCCTTCAAGAAACAATACCAGCCTGAGTCAAATCAGCTCACACAAATTTTGTTTCATAAAGAGACAATTGGAACTGCATTTGTCGACAGTCTTTTTTGTAGCAGAATGCTGCTAAAGAGGGGAAAAAAAACAACAGAAAAAAGGAACATTGTCATCATCATTAAATAAACTGTCATCCTATTTAACTGAATGGAGTTATTTAAATGTCACCATAATGAAGTGTTTGTAGTTTATTTTTTAATTTTAATCTGTTAATTAACGATTAATGTGTGCCTTTAAGACATAGCCCACTGCAGGAGGTACTGGTGAGGCATTTTGCCTCAGCAGGAGTGCTAGGCAGTAGTTAACACAGAAAAAGCAACTGAGACAGATCCTCAGCTGGTTAGGATTTAACTTTGTATTTTCTGGAACACAAAAGAAAGTATACTTTCATATGGAAATAGGTCACAGAAGTAACTTTCAGCAGGTGGGGAAAGGGTAGGATTGGAACATGCAAGGGAAATGGTCAGTTGTATTTCCCAGAGATGAAAAAAAAGTGGTAATCCTGGAGTTTCATTAGCAATGTGAGCAAGTTGGAATGAACCATTTAGCTGACCTGTTCCTACGTATTATACCAAGTACTGAAGGTTCAGTGATCATGTCTTTAGTCAGAAAAAGTGTTTCAAACATCAATAAAAAACAAATCAAGCAACATTTCTACTTCCAGGTTGGCAGTAGGGGAGTTATAAAGATTATAATTCTTATTTACTTCCAGATTTTATGGAGCCCTGATGTCTGGCTGAAATAGTTCAGCCACTTAAACATTCAGTTTCAACTTAAATAGTTAGCTAGATAGAAATGTGAAGTAAATATGATTTAGTAAATATTCACTGAGTTAATAACAAAAATTCTTCTGATAGTCTCTGTACCACATTGATTGCTTTCTGCCATACAAACCAGTGTTCTCTTTTTAAGTAATTAAATAATTGAGAAGGCCATGTATTTTTTTGATATAAGCCTGATATAATATGATATAAGCTTGATATAATTCTATTCAGGTCCTGTGCAAAGAGTTGATCGGGAAGGACAACCTATCCCATATGACTGCTGACAACACTGACCACTGTGTAGATACCACTTGTCCTTTTAGCATGAAAAACTTTCCAATTCTCTACGGATAGAAACTGAAAATTTTAATTTAAAATAAATGTACACATGCACGCTCCCCAACAATATTTATACAAGCAGTTTTTGGCAGCTTCATTAAATTTCTTTATGCCAGACTGTGCCTGAGAAAAGTTATCTGAACTTTTTCCTGAATTTAGTGATTAAAGACAGCAGCTGTAGTGGCTTCATCTAATGAGATTCATCTTTGAGATTAGACATTTTTTAAGATGGGTGAATTTTGTTTCATTTCACCCATCTTAAACCTAGGAAGAAACCTCAAATTCATTGGTATTGCTTGGTTGTCTTGCAGAGTTGGAAGATAACAAATATGGCTTTCTCATAAACAAAAAACTAGTAAATATTAGTACTAAAATCAAATTACCTTTAATTACAAATTCATGTAACTCGATGGGGAGGGATTGCTTCACAAATGTCTTTGACTTCCTTTTTACACTGGTGTATTCATCAGCTGAATTTTCTTTCCCTTTTCTTTTATACTAGGTGTTGGAGAAGTATCAGATTCAACCTAGTAATAATAATGAGAGCCCGCTCCTCAAAATCACAATTTGGAGTTTCAGATGGAGCTGACATTAGTCAAAATTATTCTCTGCTCTGTGTTCAGGTTTCCAGCCAGTTGAATGCTTCCCACACCCTGCTGACCTGTACACAGAGCTATATACACTTATGGTCACAGAATGGTCATTTGAGTTCTTATGCTGTATACTTCTTGCCTTATATTCAGGCTTCTTTCTTCTCTGAATCTGAATTTTCTAAAATATCACTGTCCAAAGTTGTCACCATATTCTGCGGGGTTTTTTCTGTTTGTATGCTTTGTCTCAAATGCATTATTGAAATATGTTGTAAACAAATTATAATGGCATAAACAAATTTAAGACATGCTGAGAAAGCTCTCTACAGGAAAAAAAAAAAAAAGAACTTTTTACATAAGAAATATTTAGCTGGGCTTAAATGAAAAAGAAGGCAGAATGAATAACAGACAAATTTTTTTTTTTTTTTTTTGAGGTTGTTTGGAAGCATCAAAGCTTTAATTTAAACACAGAAATCAGCTATGCTAACTGACATGGGGCATCTTATGTTCATGCTACTGCATTACCTAATGCTACCACAGTACCTAATTAAAGGGAACTGCTGTGGCCTATTCTAGGTACTGACTCAAGAAATCTATGGGAAAGTGCTGGTTGGTTTCAGCCAGAACTGCTCAGGAACCATTACAAATAACTCGAGGCCATAGGTTAATGAATATTTCTGGGAGCATAACTATATGGTATTTGCAAACCACAGAATTTCTTCTGTGGAACTACAGTTTTAGCCCAACTTTCAAGCCTCTATTGCAGCTGTCAGTATGGCTCTGCACCCTCTCTAACATGCCCCTCTATCACCTGTGCAGTTTTGAGGTTGGAGATGAATCACCTCAGGTGGTCTCTGGTTAAGCTCAAATGTGCTGTAGACATCATCCTTGGTTTTCTCACTATTAGATGAAATTAATATAAAGTGTAGAATTAGATCCATGGAAATAATATATTCTCTAATCCCTTACATGAAATTTTATCTTTTTCTTGAGAGGGAAAAAAAGTATGTATTGTATCAGAACTAGCAATTACAATTTTTTATTCAACTATCTCCATTGGAGAAAAGAAACAAAACCAAAAAAAACCAAAACAGCAAGTTTTTCTTTTAATTTTTTTTTTATTTTTTAATTTTCTTTATCAGAAAGGCTTACACTACAGTGGATTTCGTATGATTATTTCCAGCACTTATCACAATGCAATCTTTGGATAAATAAAATAACAATTTTCCTCCATTCACTACAAAGAGTAAATTCAGAGAAAAACAATGATCTAGGGATTTAGAAATTGTGCTAAATTCATATGATAATGAACATCTGTGATGTTTTGGTGACTCACTTGCTCAAAAGGATACAATCCCCAGGTTTCATTATTGTCTTTGAAAACTTGCAGGAAGCCCCTCACTGAAAACTGATGACAGACAACGTAAGACAGTTTTAAGCAGTCTCCCAGTATGATATAGTGCAGTGCCAGGCTATATCCCACTGTGATACATTGACTAATGCCTAATACATGGAAAACGTCTCAATATTTTTGTGTGTTAATGACATCCTCAAACGTTAATGAAAACATAGCTTAATGAATCACCTTGAGTGCTATTGTAATTTTTTGCTTGTTTGTTTGTTTTTCTCCATTTGCTGAAGTGGCACAAATTGAGCCACCTGCCAGGAAATGGCTTCTGAATTCCTTTCTTTTTCTCTCCTCCCACTCCTCCCTTGACAGATAAGACTTTTTTCAAGTGTGTTCTGAGAACTTCGGAGCATATTTTCTTAATCAACACTGTGAAGACACTCAGCCATTTATACTGAAAGATTTTCTTTTACAAAATAGGAATCCATTCCTCTCACTGTCACTAGGCTTGCACAACTGCAGTTTAATATACTCAATTAATTCAAAGCGAGGAAAGCCCGAGAAAGAAGTCACACAATACTTGTAATTGAGTAAGTTGTGAAACAGTCAAGAAAAGGTAGGATAATGAAGAAAATCTAAATGCATGCTACTACTTACAGTAGAAAAGGCTAGAAAATATATTGAGATGTGAAAACTATGTTGAAGGTGAAAACAGGCAAACTATTGCAGTCTGAAGCACTAAATCTCTGCCAAAAATGTCCATATTCCTGGAACACAGAGAAAAGAGCACTAAGCCCATGCAAAGGCAGCGTGTGCCCATGGGAGCCTTCACTGACAGGAGTGTGAATGTAAGCTGCCTAGGTGGGGAAGGAGGTAACTGGGCAGTGGGACTAAAGGACCAACTTTATGTTTGACCACACTCAGCCCAACCAAGCAGTCAGAAGCAGGAATACTTGCATTAAGCCTTTTGAACATCTTTTGAACAGAATCACCTGTGTCTCTTAAGCCTTGTTAATGGGAAATAAAAAATATTTGCTTCCTGAGAGGAACAGGATCTCAATACATACTGCTTTTGAAGTAAGCATTTTTGTCTCTTCAGCTGTTTTTCCAAGGTGCTTACTTATAAGCATCATTACAGCAACTTGCAGGATATTGAATTTATTATAGGGTTAAAACACATATAAGTATTTCATTGGATAGATGAGACACTTGGTTTTTGTAAGCCTAATGATAATTTTCCTAAGAAGACTTATAAAGAGACATTCTGGTTATAGCAAAAGTATTCTGAAACACTGCATTTTTGTGCACATTTTTCGTCACTGCATTTACATTTTTAATTTGTGCCCAGATATCCTGCTCTTCCTGGAAATCTTTTAGTCCTGTGGAGATTGTAGTATCCAAAGGTATAATCTTAACCAAAAAAGTTGGATTTACAGATGGATATCAAGAGCACATAGCATTATTAAGGATTATTTTATTCCAGAGAATTTTACTTTCCGACTTCAGGGTTTAAGGTTTTTCTAATGTCTCTATAGACCTAACTACAAATACAGATTTTTTACACTCTCTTGCTGTGAGGTTGTTCAACCTTTTTTCTGAAATTCTTTGAACTGGCCACAGTATGAAACAGTCTATCATAAATGACAGATTTCACTTTTGGTTTCATCATAGCAATTTCCTTTTCCCTAAGAATACTTGCAAATCTGTTTTAACTTTCAGGACATCACCAAGCCATAAATCTGCTTTCCTATCACTTAGCCATTTTAAATCCTGGGTAGTTTAAATTGTTATAAACTTTGTTGGAAGGGTTTTTCTTTTAATTGCAATTATACAACAAGTATCTCATGATATTTATTCTTTGTATGATCATATAAAAATTTTAATCCTAAATAAGATGTTGAATAATAATTAAACTACTGAAGACTTATTAACAGTGTTCAGGGATTAGATTTGAGAATTAAAGATGGCTATTGGGCCCAGGGGTAAATTCAAGGACTTCAAACATCTTCTAAAAGGGAAAAAAAAAAAGGACAAAAACCCCCCAAAAACCCCACAAAACAACTCCACATGTCTCAAACAAAACAAAATGAAACATGTTTTTCAAAGTGATTAAGAAATTTATTGGACTAAGGATTTCCTTCAGGAAGCTGTCTAAAAAAGCCACATAAAAACAATAGAATGTACTTTCTGAGCTCCTCAGAGAGTTCATTGTATATTGAGGGGGATAAAATCTCTGATTAGCTTCAGAGGCAGTGCTAAATGCCTGAACAGCTAAAGAAAAACGGTTTTGTCATATCTAATAAAAAAATGGTGTAAAAGATAACTTGGAGAAAAGAGCAAATCATGAAATGATGGCTGAAATTTGTTTACCATCATAAATGTGACCAGTTTATACAGTGGACAAATATCCAATCTTTTATTATTTTCTAAAAAGTTTCATTTTGGAATGATCTTAAAAATCCTCTTATCTGAATAAAATGGAGAACGTTTTGCATAGCATTATAGATATGTTTGAAAAGAGTGAAAATGGAATATTTTGTCCTGACTTCCACAGAGCCAATATTCATCCTCTTAAGCAAAATAAGAGGATTTTGCCTCTTATTTTGCCTAGGCAATAACATATACATATATATGTACAAATGTGTGTAATTGCATATATGTGTACATGTATGTTTATGTATTTTACTTTGTATTACATCTCTTTGCATTTCTTCATCACAATACTGAGCCTTAAGATGACTGCAGTATCCTTCATTATCAATAAATGAATATATTTCACTGACAGTGAGAACATATCACAAATATGAGAAGCCTGAAAAATGCTCCTCAAAAATATCAGCACCATCTATGTTTTGAACCATTTATTTAATGGGAAGAATTTGTTCTGGCACCAATTGATGTAACTGCTGGCTTTGGTGATGCTAAGATGATTTCTATCAAGCAAGGTTTATTAACAGCAATATACTAAGTTCTCACCTTCAAATTACACATGTTGTCATGCCCATAGAAAGGTTCACTTCCAAACAGAAACAGGCCAAGAAGTGATTCCCCTAACAAGAGGAGTACCTTTCTGATATTTGAGGTGGTTGGGCACTTAGAAGCATCTAGCTGGAAAATGTGTCAGACAGGGTCTCTTTCTGATTTCCTCTGTATAAATTTACCTGGGAGTCACAAAAGGTAGAACTTGACTAGTTTGAAATTGAATTCTGTTACTTTCACATTTTCTTCATTTTTTGTACAAGCTATTTTATACTTCTTCATTAGTGTATATTGAAAACCTCCTGGATATACAGCTGAAAATTTATCTTGGTAAGTGATGAAAATAAGTCATAAAATCTATTAATTTGCTTCTAGTAAGGCATCAATTTTACATGTGAACCAGAACAGGAAATCTTTCTGAGCATGGAAATTTTCCTGATACCTACCTTTTTTTTAAATTTCAGAATAGAACAAAAGCTGAAAAGGTTAGCATCTTTTATTAGAAAACAATCAATTTTGATTTGATTAAAAAGTTTTCCTAGGGTATATATGAATGTAATGTTGGCATATTGTATTTTCTGTGCTACATATTGAAATATGATCTGTTTTCAGAGAATCAGCTCTAATGCAAATGTCAAGTAGTCAATTGAAAATGCAGAAATGGAATATTTTTTTAAAGTATTAGGTTTTGATTTTTTAAAATTCTTATCAGAAGATAGTTTTTCTAATTTGAAAATAGAGGCTTTTTTCCTTCTTCTAAAAAAGCCTCAACAAGCCAACATGGTTATAAGAAGCATGTTTCAGAAGATGATTTTTGAAATACAAACCAACTTTGATTAAACTGTCTAACTGGCCATGATTTGATTTAACTGTATGAGGTATGGCACAAGCTTTTAAAGTCATGCAAGCTTAACCTTTGACTTGAAAAATTTGCATAGATGTGTGGCTAGCACTAACAGATAATTGTCTTTGCATGTTATCTGTAAAGGAATTAGTCAATCAACAAGAAATGAATTATGCTTATTTTCATTGATCTCACAAACTGACTCTCTAGATTCTCAACAGGAGATGCAGTAGATATGGTCACTGAGTGTCTCAATAATAGCAAAGCTTAAACCCAAAGCACAAGGTTAATTCCATTTTGCTTTTGCAGTGAGATGTAAAAAGAAAACAGTGTACTATAAAGCAGAACAATGTCAAACCAGAGGACATAGATCACTAAGCACCTCTAATTAGGTTTCACGTGCATGAAGTGGGAATGACAGCACCATTGTGAGTGACAGCAGATGCTAAAACTCCCTGTGGAAAGGGAGTCCCCTAAATGATGTCCCATAGACAGATGAAGAAGTAATACAGCCTCATGGCTGCTCATTCTCAAAGAAGAAACTGAAGTTTCTTGAATCTGAAAAAAGGGTGTTATCAGGCATTGTGACAGCACTTTTAGGCAGCACCCCAGCCCTGTATTGTCTCTAAACCCTGTAATCTTATGAATGATTTATTATTTGTTATTCCATCTAGCGCTATATGTGTTTTTAAATACTAGCCTTGTAATTATTTGTCTCTCTGCACTTTATCAGCTCAGACAATTAAATCTGTTTTCTTCAAAATGCCAGGAGGTGGGTGTTTATCTTGAAAGATGTGAAAAAAATGAATAATAGTTTTATAAAGCAATTAACACAAAATTATCTGTGTAAATGTATTACTGCCTCCTGCCTCATGGCTTAATTCTGTCTGCACACATATGTCCTTCTGCATCTCCTGTGGAATCAGCTATTATGCATGTGCAATAAGAGACAGATGAAGATGGGAGATTGCAAATGTTCTGCAGTTTCCTTTTGTGTATTACTTGCTACAGTGTACTTTGTTGAACTTGCAAATTCTCTGGCCAAATGAGTGTCATGCATATTTTCTGTGAAATTCAATCTGTGTTTTTCATGGCATAAACTATAAAAAGTATCTTCTTAGTATGTCCAATGAAAGTAGTATACCTAGTCTCAAGATATATTTTTTTTTAAATTAAAGGGACTTTGTCCAGAGGCAAAGATAATAAATGAAGGAGAAAAAACACTCTGTGTATGAAACTGCAGGGATGGCTGGACACTATTTGTTTAAAACAATATTATAAAACTCAAAGTCATTTAATTAACGAATTAATTTCATATCCAGGTTAATCTGAATTACTTGAAGCTCTGAAGCTTTCTCAAATGTCATAAGAACAGGATTTTTTATAAAACATCCCATCTCCACTATTTCTCACTAGATCGTAGCAATAGAAGCAAAAGTGGGTTCAAGTATTTTTTTAGAAATATACAATTAGGGCTTTTTTTTTGGCTTTTCTTTTTTCATGAAACATCATTCCTCCTCAAAAAAAACCCCAAACCCTCTAGATCTACATTAGATCTACTATAGTCAATATGTCTAAGATAATGAGAAAAAATGCAGTTATGTAAGTTTCATAACAGTTCATTTAATTATTTTATTTTCTTTTTATACTAATAATGAAATTAATACATTATTTCTGAATTTAAAAACACTTACTTGACCTACTTAAAACAGTTTCTGGAGTCTTCCATCAACACAATTTACTTTCTTGCAATAACATATTGCATTTCATTTTATCTACTGATTTGCTTATGGATGGAGAAATGTAAATTAAGTACTACTTTTTTAAAAAAAAAATTAACAGGGCAATTGCAAAAGGATAAATTGCTTCATATACAGGAATATATCATACCCATAGGGGCACCTTTCAAGCTCAAAGGGAGATTAATGCACTTGTTAGGATGTAAATTGTACTTCTAACACTGACATGAAAGAATGGCTGTAAAAGTTGTCATGTAAATATGTATAACTTTGGCACCAGATGGTATTTACATGTAATTAATTTAGAATGTATATTTTCCTCTGTAAAGCTCTTCCATGGGATACAATTTTTCCCTGTTTGTCTCCTTTGTTCTCTCCCAAAAAGTTCCTTTCTTTCTCAATGGCAACTAAAATATAACATAGAAAATCCATCTGTGTGAATCCAGAATGCTTGGAAAAAGGTTAACTCCCTATATTGTACTTTTCAATCTACTTTACTTTGCAGAGGACTAACTTTTAGATATGTTAATGTTTTTGCTATCTGTCTGAACAAATCTAATATGTCTTAATTTTCCATAGAAACAGATCATGTTTGGTTTTAATTAAGGATTCTTAAAATATTTTGAAACAAACAAACAAACAATTTAAAAAACCCTAAAACCCAAAACCCTGCAACACCTTACACATTTCACAATTTATTTGAGTTGATGAACACAAATAAGTAGAATTAACACTTTAAGCTGAGTAACCTACAACCCAAGGTATATGAGATCATAGATATGGAAGTTTGAAGGCAGACTAAAGGCAAAATTAAGTGAGCAAAAAGAAAGTTTTGCTGGGATTCAATCCCTATGTAGAGTTTTAGAGTGGAGTTTTTCATGTCTGGTGTTCAGTGTGAAGCAAAAGCCTAAGACATAAAAAGAAAGGGATACCAGAGTCTTTTTGAAAGCCAGAAGTAGCACTAAGGGGAATACATTGCTGGCTAAGCAATATCACTGAGGTTTGGAGAAATAGGAGGTATAGGAGTGGGACCTAACAGTTTTAAGGAAGAGAATCAATTAGACCTTCATATGACTCAAATATAAATGTGTTCATCATGAACAAGCTGACCTCACAGACTTGGGAAAGCAACAGAGGAAACAGAAGGGAGGAAAAGAGATCTAGGAGGATGAAGGTAGAGGTACACAGAGGCAGAGAATTGGATGTAAAGGATAGAGGAATTATCATTGACATTATTAGCATTGAGTAGTGTTTGGGGCCTTCAGGCTTGTGACAAGGTCATTGGCTAAGCCCAGGCCTGATGGAAAGTAGGAGAAAAATTAGTCTTTCTGGTTTGTATGGATCTTTTAGCAGGAATAGAGCAAGGTTTACTGTCTTGAATCCACCACGATGCACCCATGAGCTACTGCAGTTGTTATGGTGTTGCCCACATCCAGTTTGCACAAGAACCAGTTTTAAGAACCTCTACAACCAGCCATACCTACCCTGTCAGAGCTGTTTTTACAAAACTACTGACCTGAGAAGTAGCTCCCTGACAACCAACACGTCCAGAGGAAATTCAGTTTCTCCAGATTGACTTGGCCTATAAGTGCTACATTAAATGTAACACAATACTGAAAAGGAGCCAAAAATGGGTCAGGAAATGTTTGCTTTAGATACTGGCAGTGTAAACAGTTACGCTGAAAGTAACAGAGAGCTATTGCACTGTGTAAAGTTTTATTAGGTTTAATCTCCCATTAAAGTTAGTTCCTTCGCAGTTCAGGAGTAAAGGATTATTTTATAAGCACTGCAGATCAATATAAACTGTAAGCTTGGTTTCCAGACAATCTAGTTCTCATGAAACCAAATACATGCCCTAATGGGAAGGAGAAGAAACCCAGGATACTAATTATTATATTTAAAAGTTACCAGTGATTTCACAGCATCAGACAATAACAGGCTGGCTCAAAAAAAAAAGGTATAAAGGGGAAAAAAAATGTTTTTAAATATTACCATGCCAAAGATTGTATAAAGGAGTACAAAGGAAGAAAACAAAAATAAGAATAATTTTGCAAGTAGTTATTCACCCTACTTGGTTTTGAAAAACAACATTAAATTTGCAGAAAATTCCTTTTAATATTATAGGAATAGGTTTGTAGATGGTTATAAGCTATTGTAAACATTTTTCCATACAATATAGCATATTAATCAACTGAGGCACTAGGTGCAATAATAATTTTTTAAATGTGTCCTGTCAGAAAACAGATTTTACACAGTTATCATTCATTAAATTTATCTTATACCTGACTTAGGTACAACTGCTACGTATTTTGTTTTGGAACTAAACTTATATAGTAGAGATACCTAAAGACAATACTTGTCCTGTTAAAATCAGAATTTTCTTGAAGTAACAGTACAAAGGAACTGTGACTTAAGTTTTTTTGTTTTTTTGTTTTTTTTAGGAGCTTTTAACTTTTTATTTGAATGAGCTAAATTAGTAATCTTGAAAGTTTGTTGAATACTGCTTCAGAAAACATAGTCCCACAGAGCCCTTAAAGTCTATGGAAGTGATATTAGCCTTATGAAGCCTAATATCAGCAGAGGCCTCATAAGAGATACTAAGACAGAATATGTCTGACTGAAAATAATAGCACAATGGTATTTCCCAGAGTTATATATGACTAGTAAGAGGAATATCACTTGATTTCAGGATAAATAAGATGTTATCCTAGATAAAAACTTATTCATGCCTGACAGAACTGGAAATTGTAAGGTCCTTCAGCACTCTATCCTGGATTTAGGTTAATCAGAAGGCAGCACTGTGGTGGTAATATAACTGCTTTCTGTTATTTACAGGTGACTAAGGTAGTATAGCTATAGTTATGACAGTTCAAACTGTAGAGTTTGGAATTATTAATCATTCATAGGAGAAGAACTTTGTCACTTTCAAGGCTCTGGGAAGTTTTTTTTCAAGATTTACTAGAGTATACCTAATGACCTTGAAACTGATTCCCAGACAGCATAAAATACAGAAGTCAGTACACAGGTGGTGATTTATACCAGCTGAGTTTCTGTCTTCTTATCTTTCCAATGTTTTTTCTCCTAGATAAGATCTTTTTATAGCCCTTAAAGCTATGTAGAGATTGGAACTTTAATTTTCTTTACCTTTGCTATTCCCACTCCAGAATTTAGTTGTATGGACATGTTGTTGTTGCCATTATTTTTATAAATATTCCTGGTTTTCACTCTTAAGGAAAACAGGCGATATGTATTTGAACCTAAAATACATTTCCCATCTTCACTTATTTGTTCACACGTTCTCATGCATGTTTCCTCTGACCAAGAGCATGTACATATTTATTGTTTCATTGGATCTTCCACCAAACTCCACATGCCTTTATAATGCATCTCCAATAAAGAGCTAAATCAGATAAGCTAGAAATGTTCATGGAAATAACAGGGAAGTGTTTCCTTCTTCTGTTCACCGGGACAGCCAGATATAATTGTATTGGAGTTTAAATTTCAAACTTTCATAGCAAAATATTTTGACATCAATGCATTGAAGTTTGGGGTAATTTGGTAGGGCGGAATCCTGTCTTGAATTTTTACAGCAATGTGTATGTCAATGCAACTGATCAACGTGTTTGACACGAGCCATTCTTTCCCTAGAATGCTTCCAGATATTTGTCAGAACACATTTCCTCAAAAGAAGTCAAACTGTTAAATTCACTTTGCCTTCTAACAAGAACCATCCACACTGCAGCAGAAAAGCCACACTGCTGTGTGGCGACAACAGCAGGAGATACTCCACACAGTTTTACACTCTGGTTATTGCTGAACACCACTGTGAGGAATGGTAACTCTCCGATTGGATTGCTTTACTACCAAAGTACTATTGTTTCATGAAGCCATGTAAATGAAAAATAAAAATCTAAAACTCCTTCTGGGGAAAATGTTATACCCTTTTATACCTACTTCCCAAATCAAATTGAAGAAAACATTAGAGAAAATGTACACTGTACCTAGAGAGCGCAGGGGTTTTACTGTCTTGAAATAGCTCAATAACTTCAGTCAAAATGTTAGCCACACCACATGGTAAGTTTTAGCTTCATGAATGTGATGGACCTTGCATGTTCTCGTAGAAAATATGCTTTTCCATTATTTCTATCATCTTACGGTATGTATCTGGGGACAGAATTATAGCTCTAGCTTGTCATTCTTCCTCTTATTCAGTACTTGAATGACAGTAAATACCAAGCCATTATGATCACACTGCTTTGACTTATCAGGGATAGATAACTGTTTTAGGATTTTCATTTGAGAGAAGCTCGTATAGCTCACCTGTCTTGCTGGAAGGAGAATTATCTCTTGTCTCATTTCACAGACTTAAGAAGTAGCTTTGTAAGTACAAAGAAATGCCTGTGTTTTACAGAAAACCAACAGAGACACTGAGGTAGAAGACAATCAGGGAGGAAGGTCCCTGTAGTTCAAAAGTGAGCAAAGAACTTACTAGCACTGTCCTTGGAGTACTGCATTTACCAAGGTGTAATCAAGTGTCATGACCTTCTTGTTATAGATTGGTACATAGCCTGGCTTGGCTGCTGGATAGAGAAACAGAGGCTGTGCCTCTATAGGATCCAGTATGGTCCACACAGATTAAGTCTCTTTCACCAGCTGTTGACTGAGCCCTAACTTGAACTTTGCAGTTCATATTTTCATTGGTTCAGTTCAGTCCATTAAAATTTCCAACTTTATTTTCATAGAAATAAGGCAATTATCTCCAACAGTGAAACTACTCTCCTCTCTCCAGGCATGCACGCCTCTCAATCCCTATGAGTTAAACAAAATTTAGCTCCCAGTCTCTGTACACCATGGTAAAGGAAATAATATCCTTCATCTGGTCACTATCTGTAAACAATCAGATATTTTTAACTTAGTTGCTAATTTTTGTTGACTATGGCATCTCAGAATCAATTTTCTATTGTTATGGATCACATTGCACTCTGCAAAGTGATCCACATCACCAAGAGCAAAAAGACAGTGTGGAGCATATTAAAGTAGAAGTCTGTGTATATTTAAAAGTATGCATCCTGTAGGCTTAAACTGGTATCAATGTTGGCAACAGTAAAATAAATTAAAAAAATAAAACCTACCAAAAAATTAATAGAATGATGAAAAGATGTAAGGTTCACTCTGATATTTAAGCATCTGAAGCAAAGATTGAATGGCTATTTGTATTACATGTGTATCATAATTACATTTCTATTGCTAGTCATATACTTATATACACAAATTTCAACCATGTTCAATAAATTATCCAGCAGACAGCTGCAAGGGACTAGCCTGTGAACCCACTGAGGAATGTAAAAAAAATGTCCAAGTTATGGTCTTAATGTATTCTTGACAGATATTTACCAAAGAAAAGATCATCAGATGATGCAGCCATGTCTCCAAAGGATCTCTTGACACACGGAGAAGTCTTTTGGGTAGCGCACAGTGGCTCCCCAAATCTCGTGTGTACTTGGTTAAATAAAACTTCACACTGAAATGAACTGTCTGGTCTCCCTGACTGCATGAGGGATGGTAAACAAAATGGGATATGGGCATTTGCTCTAGCACTACATGGTGCCCTCAGTGTTTCTTAGCATGATTCCTGGTATGGGCTTCACATCAGCTACTACATCCTCACTGGAAAATACACAGTCATTGTCTGAAGGTAATACCTTATCAGGACAGTTCTCAAAAGGCTGGATAGATAAGCCCAGGCTTTTTCAAAAGGGGAAAGAAATTTCTTCAAACTGGATGTGAGCCATGCCCTGTTGTTTATCCTCATACTGAGTTAATGGGCAATGATATATTGTGTTCACAGTAGAAACAAGGTCTTATAAATTAAATATAGATTAAATACACATAAATATGTATATTTCTAGATAATTTCCAGTCTATGAGCTTACATTATTTGAAGATAATGTAAGCCCTGATTCTTAAAGTGAAAGACTGTTTTTTTCTCTAATGCTGTGAAACGAGGTAGCAGCTAATATTTTTATTATTGACTAATCAGACACTGAAGGGATTAGGTTCTAAGATTGTGTAGCACACAAAAATCCATACTTATTGCATTAAACCAAATTTTGAGACCTTGTTTATTGGCTATGTCCAGGGTCGGGCCTCTGGGATTTATTCAAGTTGAAATGTCCATATTATATGTGAACATAAACCAATCCATTAAGAGGAATATCTAGTGTTGGTGACACAAAGGCAAATAACTGTAGTAAATTACAGGTCAGCAATTGAAAAAGACTACCTATGCAAACACTGGTAAATTTAGAAAACTGCCTAAAAAATAAATATATTATGTAAATAAGGATGAAGTTTGGACTAGTACCCAATTTTGGCTATCATTTTCTTTGCTTAATGGATTTTCTATTACATATTCATTTTGTATCTTTCACAGATAAAAAAATTTCATTGTCTTGGCCTTAACCTGTATATGTATTCAAAAAGAACAACGTGTGTTATTGCTCTTCAGTGTATAATATATTGGCAAGTGTCATAGCTACTCAGGTATGTGGAGAATTTGATATTTGTGCTTTTGTGTTGGTGAATTTTTAGTTGTGTACATGTATGAGTGACTTTTTGAGAGTGAGACACATTAAATAAAAGTAAGCACTATGTTAATTAAATGCATTACTAAAAACTGCATTGAGAAAATATTTGGTAAGTTTAAACACTGACCATATCTGTGATCCATCTACAAAGAAAATACTGTGTTTGAAGGTTTGTTCCAAATTTGTTCTAATTATACACACCATTTTGACACTGAATAGTGGGACTGAAAATAGCATGGTTTACACAATAACTTTTTCAGTTTTCGAAGCTCATAAATCATGTTTAAAAATTGCTTGGATTCTTCAGAAAATTTTTTAAATTTTAACCCAAAAGTTTTTAACAGTTTTACTGACTTGAGGGTCAATCTCTGATTGTCATATTGCAAACACTAATATGGATTATATACATAATTCTATTTATAAAGAATATATACTTTCTTTCTGTATTTCTCTTCTGATTGATTCAGTCAAGGAAATTTTTAAGTGACAATTTTCCTTGGTTTTAATTCTGTTTGAAGCCATGGCTACATAGTAGTATTCTCTATACTAGTGAGGGATTGCTGGATCACCTTTTCTTCTGCTCAGTGATTGAGTGTATGTAGCAGCAATTCCACAGTCCTTCATCCTTCATTTTGTTTTAGGTGTGAATAAGGGAAGGAACATTTTTCTCTTCTTCAGAATGAGAGCACATTACACACCATAAACATTTCCACCAGATCTCTCTCTGAAGCTCTGCCTTCTTCAGTCTTCTTATTCTGCTTACATGATCTGTCTTTGGAAGTATGTAATATTATTGTCCAAAGATACATGCCTAGACTGAAGCTTTGCTACTCTGTAAGTGGTGGTTTTGCATATAGTTTGAAGCTGCCTACTGCTTGTTCCTTTTCTTCATTACCTTCTATTTCCCCAACACAAGAATTTTACAAGATGGCCCATGCATGCATCTCAAATAAGTATGTAATTTTATGCAAGACACGTTTTCTATCTAAAACTCTTCTTGAAAGTCTGTTTTCATTTCTATTAATTATTACCAAGATAAATCTTGACCCAAACAAAGTCATGGTTCATGGCTTGTCATTGCTCTAAGTCTGTTAGTTCATATGCCCTTTATGTTAAAGTGTTTTGTTCTGATTCCTTGCCTCTAATATGGCAGCGCAAGTTATGTTGCTGGAGGCTTTGTTGACAGAAAATGTTTTACTCCTTACACCAGTATAGTTCTGAGTTTTTTAGAAATGTGTCCTCTGTGATAAGTATTTTATTTAGAAATAGAAATGCTTCTTTAGTTTAAAACTCATCCTGACTGATATAAAGTGGAATGTAGAAGCTTTTATTACATAAGATAAAAACATCTGCACAGAGAGCTATCATTAGTGTAAAAGTGTTGATTTCAGTAACACCCGGGGTCATATAGAAAATATTTCCCTATGTAAACAAGGTGTAAGCTATAAATAACAATTAAAATTTGTTCAGATATAAACATATAACATATTAATCAACTACTTGGGGTGCAAGCAAACACACCCTAGATCTGTCTCTTTAGTAGAAGGATTTACCACCCCACTACCTATTTTTTTCCTTACACAAGTTGCTATGGAAGCTATAAAGGACATATAATCTCAAGTTGATAGCATGCTACTAATGCTGGACTCTGAGAAAGCAAATAAATTTAGAAAACTAAACACTGCACAGTTATATCATATGCTTCAGATAAAATATGAGATTATAAAGATGATACTCTATATTTTTATCATTATCTATATCCCAGTGTTGGATTCTGCTACAATGTCTGGCTGATATGTAATATATATTTTCTTATTACAATACTTTTCTGCTTAGTTCTAATAGAATTATTACTAAAATTGATTTACTTCTGCTTGGTTTTCCAAGTGCCACATTATTGATAATTCAAATGGTAGGGTTTTTTTGTGAATACCTTCTTCATTTTCATGAAACTGTTCTTTTCAGTGATAAAATAAACACTTAACATCTAGAAGTGTAGTGAAGTATTTTGAAAGACAACATAAAATATAAAAGACTCCATAAAACGCCCATTATTGGGAATATTAGCAAATAATTTGTATTTTTTTCCCTACTTTTCTGATCTATCAAGAACTTAATTTGTAGGACCATTTACAAAGTTTAAAATAAGAAAAAGAATGCTCTTCCCATCCTGAAGTCTTCGCACACTTTCTTTCTTTTAAGATGAATTTGAACTCTTGCTATAATAAAAGCATGCTTCAAGTGATAACTTTTGAAGTGTCACACCTTTTGATGTCTTGCATTTCAGCAACATTATACATTGCATTGTCCTCTACAAAGAGCATGTTTCCCTGCTGTGCTCTTGTGTTAACACTCATTTTGTGCCATGACTGAAGACTTTCTCAGATGCCCTTACCATCTGAGTGGTGCAGGAAAGTGCACCTGGGACCTGGCTCAGGTCTGTTCCAGGGCACCCCTACTGCTCCCTGAATGAGTCCACTCTCCACCAAGAGAGTGGAAGAGAGAAGGCAAACACAAAAGGGGAGTCAGCAGAGCTTTTGTAACAGTGCTGCCTTTGTTCCCTGACCACAGAAGTAACATAGGTCTTTCTGCCCTCTCCCTCCCATCCCCACCCCACGCATACACCGAGACAGTAAGCAAGCAGGAGATGTTATTTCTCTGAATCATCCATACAAAACCTGGCCATTTCTTACACTCCTGTCATGATGAGCTCAGACTAGCTCTTGGATAGTGATAACAAAGCTGAAAAATTCTATGCAAAGTAATCAAATCAGGAAAAATTCTGCAACAAACAAACAAATAAGCCTTTTGTATGTTTCTTCTTGGATGTCTGCAGATTCAGGGAGTGACAAAAAAGGACCGTTTGTCTTCTAACAGATTATGAATGCAATGTGTGACATTTCTTGGGAAGATGAAAAATATTTATACAACTGTCAGATGACTAAGCTAATCTGTGGCATGTGGCAAGCATGTTTTTGAACCAAAGTTTTGTCATACACCTACTGTTTGACTGTAGAGTGTATGATAAGACAGTTCCTGACACATCACAGCTGCAACTCAACTCATTGTGAAATGCTTTGACTTCAACAAAAATCACAGTATGCACAAAAGAATAGGAAAAAGGAGTGTTAGAGTCTCTGTTTTAATGTACTCTGATTTTGTAGCTGTAGTGAATGGATGAAGTGAAGGGGTGGATGAAGTCTCTAAAAGGAGGTAAGTATGGCCTACTATGCACTGCTCTTTCATAGGAATGAAGCATGGAAGTCTGACACAACTAGAGGTTGCTTAGGGAGGCACTGGTAAGGTAGGTGGGAAGAACTGACAGATGGTGGTGATGGTGAGGGATGCAGGTGAGGTACAGATGTTTTAGAATCAAAATACAGCTTTGTGTGGCTTTGAACAACATTGGAATGCAATGTGCATTTATTATTTTCTTTTAATGTCTCTCTTGACCAGCAGACTTCCAAACCAGTGAATCTTCCCCCCTCTCTATTAGATAAAATTCTCTTCTGTAGATGCAAGAGAATTTTCAAAGAAATAAAACAATAATAGTAGAACTTCAAAATGGTCTTTTTCAGCTCAAATTGCACCTGAATTTCAAAACATATCTTAGTCATAAGTGGGATGATGTTCTGCAATGTTACTGGCTTCCATTGTTCCTCACTTCTCTTCATCAACATTACTGGGAAGACATTCCATAGCTGCCACCAGATATAATCAGGTGAATGATTTTTGTCCTATAAACCCTATATGTTTCTCTTATATTATGCCTTTGGCATCAAATTTGTTCTCCTTCTGTTAAGTGCTTTTCCACTTTCGTGTTTTGCTTCCATGAAACTGATCATTAGGTAAATAATACATAAATAGATGCAGAATTTGAAGTATCATTTTCATTCATTTTAAATTAGGTACATAATGACTTTGGGGGAGCAAGAATATTTTTCAATTATTTTAAAATTTTGACAACTTGAGTATATATAGATTTCTGGATGCAATGTGTTCTTTACTATTTTGTAGTATAGGTATATATTTTTTCTGACTTCCCTATAAAGCTGAATTTTCTGATTAAAATTTATTGAAAACGTGACATGATTGTACTGCAATATCCTATGTCAAGCAGATATCTGATGAAATTATATAGTATTTTCATAATAATGAACTCCTATTGTAACCTTTTGTAGTGAATCTTCCACTCTGAAGATGCTCTCACTCTGGTCAGGATATCTATATTCTTAAAGTACTGGTTATTCTTATTTAAATTGGTTCTACTAAGAAAGGTTTCTGAGTCTATCCAGACCACGTAATATTTGATAATATGAACTGTTATTAAAAAATGTTCTCAGGAGTCATTCAGAGTGACTATCAAAATACATACAAAGATAGTGATGTGTAAGGATCAAATCTATTCCAGAATGAAGAAAAAATCAGAAGAAACATCTAGGAAAGTTATGATGACATCTAACAACCTTGAAGTTTTACCATTACATTCTAAAATAGCTTTCAAACTTCAACCTCTTCACCTACTGTCAGTTTGTTCTGGATGTACAGCTTTTTTAGGTCCTGCAAAAATTTTTAGAGAAGGCCTAACATCCATCTTCTGGGGTAGTTCTGTGATGCCCAGCTGTCCTTGATTCCCAGGGCTGGACATATGGCTAACAAATAGACCATCTCATTCACAAATTCCTAGAAACATGGAGATATCATCAGATGACCTTTTCAGAACAAACTATAAAATATGTCCTGACACTGACAACACCCTTCAAAACTCCATATTTTTGTCTTTTGCATCCCTGGGATCACTGCAGCCAGATGGACCTAATGTAACCTGCAAGTGGGACATTTGTCTAAGGAAGGAAGACATTAAGTGATACTATCCTACATTTGTGATGAATGAGAAAAAGATAAATGGGCCCTGAAATCCTACCCTGGTATCACCAAGGACTGAGCAAGAGGATTTAAATCTAGAAGCAAGATTATGTTGTGATTTTTTTTTTTCCTCTGGTAATATCTCATGATGCCAAGTTTTGAACTAACGCACTTGTCTCAGCTCCAATAAACGGGTTAAGAACTCTGATTTTTCACTGATACTCTGTAAATCTGCTATACTGTAAATACCCAGATAGAGGGTAAAGAATAAGAAAAGCACTACAGAGGTCATGTTGCCTAAACAAAAGTTTCACCAAAAATGTCAGAATTCAGTTTCTGAAGTCTTAAAGACGCTTCTCGAGGTTCTAGCTGAAAGTAAATATTGTGCCTAATAATCAGTGACAGAAAATTAATAGTAAACTCTCAAATATACTATTATTGTGAGTTCTTTATGTTTTTTTCTTTGTTTGATTTCAGATGAGACCATGCTGATGAGAATGAAATACCCTGATAGCTATAGTTTTCTTAGAAAGGAGGAAGCCATCGTCTTCTTACTCTTTCAGCCACTGCAGACCTCTTTTTTTGTCTCAGAAACAGAAGACACTTTGATCTTACTGATAAAGGGGCATTTATTTTTTATATAGTATATTACCTTGCTATTTTTCCATTAAAATAGCCTAGAAGCAGCTGATCAGGACAGTTCCGGGAGGTGGTAGAAAAAGTTGTGGTGTTTGAATCTTCTCAGGCTAATGATAATGTGGAATTTTGGTCCAATTTCTGTAAGTTTATAATATGGCAATGCTAGTAAAGCACATACGTATATGCTCTAGCAATACTAGCAGCAAGTCATAAATGCATAGCCCTTCTGCCAGACTTTATTGTCATCAGGAATGTCTGGTTTGAGTTTGAGAAAATCACTACAAAAAATTTTACTGTATTTGATGGTGATCACTGAAATAACTCTCTTCAATTGCACACACAAAACACATACATAGCTAACATTTTGTTACTAGGAGAAGAAAACTCTAACTAGGCAAGTAAATAAGGAAAGAAAATCTTATTCTCGATAGCAATCTGCCATGTCTTTCTATTGGAGAGTTATCTAGTTGTCACTCTGCTTGTTTCCTCCCTGCCAGGTTGTTGTTTTGGATGCTTCAGTCTTGTCAAATGGCCAGGCCTGTTTCAAGCTGATGCGATCCATTTCCTTGGCTTGTTCCAATTGGTTGCTCTCACCTGCTGATTCCCTCCCCCCCCCATTAGCTTGCCTTTGCATTGCAGGTTTTCCTGCCAGCCCCACAATGGAGATGTGATGGAGACATCTATCTTGAAACAGGGCACTGGAGTGAGGCTTCTGGGGTGCAGAATGAAAAGGAATTTGTCATACATTGGTGCTTGGTATTCCCTAAGAGGTAGCCCAAAACTGATTTCAACTACCTTCTCGCACTGTTGTACCTCTTTCCACTCTCAGTCCAGTATAGATATCAAACGTTTTTTGTTTCCTCCTGAATGATCACAGATCTTTAGTTAGGCAGTGTATAAATATCTTACTGTATCAGACACCTTTTTTTACCTGATTCATGCAGATAAGGAATATAACCATACTTCTGAATATCTGCAATAATATTCAAAATGAAACTTTTGAAGTGTTGTTGTGAAGTTTAATTTAATTATTGGTAAACATTCAAAATGGAAATTATGTATAAGATTGTCTAGCATTTTGTGTTGTTTAAACTTACACTGAATCCATAAGAACATGATTTTGTTTAGTTTCCAAGTATACCAGATATTGTATGATTTTTTTTTAATGTTTGAAAATTCCTTTAGTAATTGCTTTCTAGAGTACTCTATATTTCAATTCTAGTTAGCATCTTCTATATTAATTTTAATTTAACCTTACCCAGTCCTTTTTTTAGCTTTATAATCTCAGAATATTCTAGAATATAACTTGAGGTATTTATTAATAAAAAAAAATTCACAAATTAGACAAGGAAGCAGAGATAAAGAAAAGAAACAAAAGGGAATTTCTTAATACACACACTGAAGTAGTCCCTGATCTAAGACCTTATGCAGTGGACCTCATAATAACATAATGTGTGCTTGAAAGAGTTTCAAAATTTAAAAAGCCTGCGTTCTGAGGAAAAAACAAAAACAAGACCAAAACCAAGCATATGGCAAGTAGGCATATTGCTATAACATGTTTCAAAATTAGCAATACCTGACTTAGCAACAGCCATTGATTTTTAGTTGTGCCAAAGGAAGAGAAGGATTTATGAGCTCTCATGGATTAAGATGAGACAAGAAGGATGTCAGAAGTGGATCAGAATATAGATTCTGTGCTTTATAAAGCAATAACAGGGTATGAGGTTGGAGGCTACCGGGCTGCAACATTTACTAACATTTCTTCTTCGTTCTTTATATTTAAGTATTCAAAGTCCAAATTTTACGTTGATTGGAAAGATCAAGAGGTTGTGAAACCTGAACTGCTGTTGTTCCCCCTGCACTAGGAGAAGTTGTTGAGACCATCAGGGTGTTGAATATCCTTGGAGTCATATATATTGTGTATATCTGTGTTTGGAAAAGCTGAGAAGAAAAAAGTAAGTCTAGAAAGTGAGAAAAGAAGGTGTGCTATAGTTGGTGCAAAATTGAAGGGACTGAGCATCAAAAAAACCTAAGGATTTTGTTAGTCTGTAAGGACAAGGGAGAAAACTGCACTGATTTGTCTCTGGCTGGTCTGGTTGTCCTCTGGGGCAGGAACGTTACAAGTTACTGTTTGAAATACAGGCTGCCACTGTAAATGATAGAACAAAGGGAAGTGATTGAAAGCAAATAAAACTAGAATTCACACAAGTATAAAAGGACCTTTTTCTATAAGCAGGCAGTTATAAACATCACTCTGAATGCCTTGTGAGGCAAAAATAATGGCCTTGTTTGAGAAGCAATTGAGGTGCTTTCTGACAAAAATAGTATATTAGGAGATTAGTCTCCAAGGAGTGGATAACCTTTTCAGATTCTAAGTATTTCTTCTGCTCTCATGTGTGAGCTTACAATCTGTTAGTCTCAAAATATATCTGCAAACCCACAGGCCCACCTTCCTGACAGCTGCTCGAACAACAGAGTGGAGGAGCAGAGAAAAAACTCTGTACTGCCACCCGCCCAGCAATTCTGAAAAGCTTGGTAAGGTACTCACAGAATCCAGAAATGCCAGTCAGGGCAGGAGAGGGGACAGAGGCAGTGGGGGAGTGAAGGCTTTTAAAGAGCAACATTTGCAGCACACGTTCAAAAACTAAAGAGGCCAATTAGTATAATAGGTTTGAAATCATTTCAGCACAGTGCTAAAGACAAAAGAAAAACTGTCCTTCAGAAATGGGGCTTTATTGTTCAGACAAGTATAAAGATGAACAATGAATTCTATCAGTTTTGGAGGCAACATTCCTTCTCCTTCATACCAGACCATACATTATTAATGAGCACTATTTTCGAGTGTGAAAGAACTGTTTGAAAAGCATTAACATAGTCTATTGGATGTGATTGACACTGTCATCCCTTTCATTTTGCTGTTGGCAAGAGGCATCCCTGTAGATTTATGTGCATCTGGACATTACTAATATTCTCCTTGTTATGCACTCTGGGCAGCTGTGATATGGAAATTTTTAGCACAGTTTTTACAGGGGGAGTTTACTGTTGTTATCTGCGCACACACACACAAAAGGAATATGTTTTTCTCTGAGATTTTATCAACCAAAAATAATGATGTCTGATTCCTTAATAACTCTAATCTGTTTTTAAAATGTATGCTTCTAAAAGGAAGTTCATCAAGATTACATGGATTTTGAAGATATTTTCAGCTACTTTTTTTGAGACAGACCATGTAGTTTCTGAGACTCATGTCTGCTCATCCTGCTTCTATTTTAACCTTCAGTTCTTCAACTTGATTACATTTTTAATTGGATTGTTGAATCACGGACTGTAGCTAGTGTCTGCCTGCTAGTTAGAACCACCAACCTCTTCTGATTTTTCTGTCTAATGGCTTTTAATCGCAACAATTAAGACCACAGAAACAATGAATTGAAATGACTGCAAAACAAAATTAACAGAGGTTATGCTTTTGTTTTGGTTTGGTTTGGGTTTTTTAACCCTCAAAGTAATGTTTATTTTTATTTGTTTTATATATAGATTCAGAATTATTTTAGTTTCTCAGGCCATATAAGAATACTTGTCATAGTTTTATATACATGAATATTGTAATGTATAGCAAAGAAGGAAGGAAAACCAGAACGTTTATTAGAGGACTGATATTAAATGTGAAGGGTCATGTAGACATTATGTGAAGGCAAGAGTTACCAATCACAGAGTTTTCAGGATTGGAAGGAACCTTTAAGATCATCTAGTTCCAACACCCCTGCCATGGCCAGGGACACCTCCCACTAGGATCAGGTTGCTCAGAGCCCTGTCCAGCCTGGCCTTTAAAATTTTCAAGGATGGGGCATCCACCACCTTTCTGGGCAGCTTGTTCCTGTCTCTCACCACCCTCATGGTGAAGAACTTCCTCCTAACATCAGTCTAAATCTACCCTCCTCTGGTTTGAACCCATTCCCCCATGTCCTGTCAAGACCTGATGCCATAACAAGTCCCTCAGCAGCTTTCTTGTAGGCCTCCTTCAGATACTGGAAGGCTACAGTAAGGTATCCTTGGAGCCTTCTCTCCAGACTGAATAACCCCAACTCTCTCAGTCTGTCCTCATAGGAGAGGTGCTCCAGCCCTCTGATCATCCTCGTGACCTTTCTCTGGACACACTCCAGCATATCCACGTCCCTCCTGTAAAAGGAGCTGCAGAACTGGATGCAGTACTCCAGGTGGGGTCTCACGAGAGCAGAGTAGAAGGGGAGAATCAGTTCCCTCGATCTGCTGGCCATGCTGCTCTTGATGCATCCAAGGATATGGTTACTTTCTAATCTGGATTTTTTAGTGTTTTTGTTTCTGTATGTACCTGTGTACAAAGTGTATAGTACACACAGTTTAATATTTAATTTGAGAGGCATGATTATAATTTTGACTTAATTTTCATTTTGACTATAATTTTTGAACTTCTTCTAAAGAGAACCCTTTTTCTACCCAGCCTCCACGAGCAGTCCTAACCAGAAGAGGTCTCATTGTTAAGAATCTATTCTACCTGTTATCTCAGGTAGGAGATAAATAAGGTAATGCCATTGGTCTAAAAGAAAACAACTCAAAGTTATATAATTTAAAAATAAATTTTAAAATCTAAAGATATTCTATGCAATGATGTAATGGGGAAGCCATGAGGTTTTGGCTCAATGCAGAGTTATCTTCCTCTACAGTCTGCTCCAAATATTCTATCTACCTACTCACAAAACTTCTCATGACTGTTTCCTTTACATTCAGCCTTATGCAACTACTAGTTTGCATCCAGATATTAGAGGGACATGAGCAGCTGATTTTTGCTCAGAGTCATCAGGTCTGCTTTTTGACATGTCTACCACCTTTCTCAGAGGTCAGGCCCAGCTTCTCCATGGCAGGTCCATTGTTCACCATCCCAGACTGTGAGAGTTCAGCACTAAGGTCCCTCCTGCTTGGCAGCACAAGAAACTGCCACGGCTTCACTAGGCAGCCTAATTGCACCAATCAATCTTGTAAAATAATTCGCATGGCTAGAAGTGGAAAGGTTATAACTCATAAAGCCAAGTGAAAAGGTGGGAAAAGAAAGTGTGAAGTCAATGTATAACTTAAAAAAAAAAAGAAAACAACAACTACCCAAACAAAAAAAAAAAAAGCCACAAAACAACCAACCATGTTATCCAACAAAATATTCTTAAACTGTTCTTCGTAATCAATTTTATTTCTTTGGGCCAGTCTGTCATTTATAAGATATAGCCTTATAAATCAGTAGTCAGTTACAAATCAGTTACAAGACATTATTTTGCTTTTTTTGTGTGCTTAAACTTTAAAAGCAATGTAGATTTGTTATTTTAAGGTATATGTCCTACTTTGTATGAAACTGGCTTTGTGCCTTCCTGCAGAGCATGAGAAAGATATGCAAAGTAGTCAGCATAAGTTCTTTAATCAAAACTTTCAGATTCTTACAAGCATCTTCATTTTGTTTGCTCCACAACTTGGTTGTGGTGTTTACAATTTTTGCTTAGTAATCACAGCTGTGGGCCACAAGATAGTTTTGTGGTTACTCTCAGAGGGACAGACACATAAAGGAAGAATCCTCTATCTTCCATTATGAACTTTCTTGACAGTTCTCCTACTTACTATGTGAAGTTTACTTCACCTCCTTAGCTGGAGAGTGTTTTTATGTCAAATTTGTACTGGTAATAGGAGTCATCTGCATGACCCACTGTTCTGGATCAAAGAAGCCAGTCCTTGCATAAGTTTACGATCCATTCCTTGTTAATTTAGTACCAGGTCTTTGCTGAGTAATGTAACTGCAATTGTCAAAATATCATCTCAAATGGATGTACAAATTGTTAACTTGATGTTGCACAAATGCTACAAAACCAACTAACTTTATAATCCTCATACAGTCATTACAAGTCAAAAACACATGTGGATGAAAAGAGTAGATCATTTCTTATGAATGAATGCCACTTTTTACAAGTTTTTGAAATCAGCTGTATAAAACAGTAGATTTTTATCCCAATATTTGCTGATGTCCAAAATCTATCCTGCTACCAGCTGCTTAAAATAAAAAAAGTAAATATTTTAAAAAATAAATTTAAATAAAAAACCCAAACAAAACCCAACCAAACAATAACAACCAAACAAAATAGAATAAAGGATTCATGGTGGCTTGTGGTTTTGTGACATGTTCAAACATGTCCAGGTTCGAGTAAAATTCTCAGCACTTATACATATTCACTGAAGAAAGCAAAGCAGTCACATTTTTCAGTTTTAAGAAACTACTCCTTCCTTTCTTGTGGTGTAGTATGCTTGCACAGATTCTTTCACATTGGTAAACCAAGTGGAAGATGACAGAATTCACTTTCTGCCTCTCCAATGATGTAGCTTTTCCTGTTCTTCATGGAAAGAGTAAATACTTCAGTGTTTAGCAAATAGTCCTTTACGGGCTGCTATAGATGCAGTTCATTAATTTTCCTTTTTCTTTTAGTATAAATACAACAATTTTGTCTTAGATTTTGTAGATCAATCTATTTTAGGAAGTAGCTGAGAAGTTGTGATAGAGAATGTAAGTACTTGTGCTCCACTAAGACAAAATAGGAAGAGGAAAAAAATTGTCTATTGAAGCACAGGCTGTGATCCTATTTTTTTATATATTCCTTGCGCAGTACACCTGAGTGATATATAATCATGTTTGAATAGATGAAAATAACATGAGAACATTTTTTTGGCTGTGTTTTGCCTGAACCTCACTGGGGTAGGTAGAGAGATAGTAGAAATCTATATGGATTGTAACACTTCATTTTTTCCTATTGTTGGGATTGAGGTACACAAGAATTTGCTGAGAAAAGATGTCACTCACCCCTCAGAATGAAGTGTAATACCAGCTGAAGAGCTGAATTAGGGAGTGTAGTAGGAACTTTCCAAGAAAAATACAGAAGTGTTTCACTGTGAAAAAACTTCTAGCAGAAAGATCCTAAATAATCTAACTTCATAAGGATTATGGAAATTGTTCAAAACAACCTGATACCAATACAGAATGCTCTTTTTGTTACCATGCTCCACGTCTTCTGCTGGTTTTTGTTTTGTTTTTCTTTTCCCAAAAAGTGTTACATAAGGGGATCCTTAAATCCTGTAGCACTCAGCTATGCATCCTTTGAGTGTATTTTCATCTTTTTGAACTCTGCTACCAAAGCTCAAACAGATCAAGGCAAAAACCTCCAAATCTGGGCAGCTCAAGCAAGGATTAGAAGCTTTTTCCTTCAGGGAGATGTATTTGCCCCTTTGCTGGCTTGTCCCTTGCCACTGCCACAGCCATGATAACTTCCACCATGTCCATCCCTAATAGATTATCCAGATTCTTTCTTCATTAAAAATTCAAAATTAAAACCAACAAAATGACCAGCCAACCAAATAAACAAACCAGACAGGTGCTGTTAAACCTTAGCCATCTGAAATTTAAGGGTTAGCCATAGTTCATGAAGGAGGTAATGAATGGTTGTGGAAATACTGGCTTTGAAACTCTAGGCTGGATTGAGTATAGTTTAACTGTTAAGTCCAAGGTGTATAGGTGAAGAAAGCCATATTCAGATATGAATATTTAAAACCAATTACAGCCTGCTCTAAGGAACTGGAATTTCATTGTTTGATACCTTTCTAATTACTAGCCAGATGATGCTGTGACAGCATCTTTTTGACCAACACAGATGATTAGATATTAGCTAGAGATTTCCTACAGCATTTGATGAACAATGTTGCTGTGTCAATCACATTATTTCCCAAGGGTAGTTATGAAGATATAAAGTTAATAAATTCATTTTTTGGTAAGTAATATGCATAAATGCAAAGTTACATTTTTAAATTAACTAAGTCAACCTGTAAATCACACGTTCTTTAAATTATTTCCAGTTTGAAATTGTTTATTTACAGTGCTTTGATAATTCTTTACTAACTCTTTAATATTTAATTTACTTTAAATATTTTCTTATTTTATGCAGTGAATCTTTACAGATGAACAGTCTAAAGTACATCCTAAGACTTTCATCATAATGTTTTTTTCTGCTTCTCCTGACAACAACCTATGGAGCTGTAAATACTGCACAACAGCAAAATATTCCTATGGTTCTCACCTTTTTTTTCTGCTTGGTTAGGTTTGTGGAGATGTATTTTTATTTTATATCTGTAATCGATGTGTCATGGATGATGATTTTTATTGAAATAAAAAGAGAAGACTATTTCCCACAGGAATCTCCAGGGAAAATAATGTATATAAAGAATATAGAGTGATTGCAGTTATATGCCTGAGGAAGTTCAGGAATACAGGGTATTGTAGTAGGTATTCCAATCACTTCAGAATAGTTTTAAGCTGAAAATAAATAAATAAAATAAATAAATAAATTTAAAAATAAATAAATAAATAGAACAAGCTTGCATAATTCAGCGTAGTTTTGTGTTATTGGTGTCCCTTCCCACTCATTTGCGTACTCCTATTTTATACTTCCATCATGTATTTTCCTATTGGTCAGCTACACACACAAAAAAAGAGCTCAAATCACAATCCTATTACATGTAGTTTAAGCAAAGACTTGCAGAGTGTATGACAAAATAAACAAAAATTACTGTGTGAATTCCCAGATATTTCCTTCTATCTTTACTTGATATAGTTTTTTTATATGTGATCAAAGGTTATGTCTTTAGTACAAAAAAGCCTGGTTGTTAGTGATAGGTCACATAAATCATTAGGTCTGTCTTGTTCAAAAGGGTGCAAAGAACACCAGTCTCACATGCTCAGATCCCCAGACAAAAAACATCCACAAGATTATTCAGTATAAGTCTTGGAATAGAATAGCATGAGCTTCCATTAGGAAGATAAGGTCAAATTCAGCAGCAGCACCTTTCTACTATAGAAAGGGATTAATTAAACTAATCTTTGAGGAATCAGGCATGTCACATACTGTTTATGAAGCAAGTGACTAATTTTTCCTCTCTCCTTAAATCCATTCTTCCTATTTACAAACTGGGGAAAGGTAGCTCCTCTACTCCAAACCTGATGACCAAAGTATGAACAAAATAGATAACCTCAAACTGTATTGTATCCCAATTCTATCTTTGCCAGCCTGGAGTGACTCTGATGAAGTTCTTCCTCTCCCCTAGGTTCCTTCTCAAGTTTTCCAGAAGACAAAAGAAAGAAAAAACTTCATCCTGGCTCTGAAAGATGCCTTGCACAGGCTTTGAACTAATTATTTTTCACATAACACTTAATGTAGCATAAATATGGTGAAAACTTTGCAGTGTGGTCTTTTCAAACTGCCACAACAATATTACAGACACACAACTCTTACTGCAAGAAGGAATTCTATCTGAACATACCCTTTCCTATATTAGTGACATATTTATTCCAGACAGAAAAAAGAAAAAAAGTCACTGTACAAATTCACCATAAGATTGCATTCCAGTAAAGGAAATAGTGAATTGTTTAAGTATCAAATATTTCCCTCATTCTCTTTTTTTCTCCTTTCATAATAAATAGCCGATCAGCATCCATTATAGTTATGCTTTAAAAAAAAACAAACCAAAAATAGGTTTAATAATTTCTCCCATTCTGTGTGTTGCCATTGTAATATCTGTTCAAGTTGGATTGACTGACCATTTTTAATAAGGAAAATATATAAATGGTTGTTCATAGTAGTAAAACAGATCTTGGAGTACTTTCCTTCAATATTTGCCTGCTCTTCTTAGAAACAAACAATTTGATTAATTCTGAAGAAAGCCAAATGAAATAAAACATGGTCTGGAACAACTGAGTTTCTAAGGGGGAAAAAACATGTATAAGTATAGTAGAAACTATGTTAGTGTGAATTCATGGAACTTCTTTTTTTGCAATATATCCACAAACCAATCTGTTCAATAACCTACACTTGAGGTTGTTCCTTGACCTGCTAAAATTAATGGGAATTTCACTACTCACTTTAATGGGAACATGATGAGGGCTAATTTATTGTTTTCAGGAAGTTAGTCCTTCAGGAAGACAGAGTGGAGAAAGTGAGGAAGGATAAGAAAAGTTGATTCAATTGAACTTTGTCCATGGGCCTACAAAGAGCTTATTTGATTTATTTTCTTGGGTTTGCCCAACCACCATTTTTTCTTTTAATTCATCTTCCTTTGCTCCACATCTTTCTGCCATTATTATAATTTAGTTCTAATAGAATTCACCTTTCCTACTCTCTGTTAGCAAAGCAAAAGTTTCATTGTTTATGACCAAAAACTGTTAATCAGATAGTAATTCTGATAATAAATATTCTACATAGGTATAAATTCTTTCCACCTCAAAATAACCAAAGTTTCTCAAATATTAATTAATATTCATCAGACCCAAGAAGTCCTTGATGCTCTTATGCAGAACCATGGCTACTAATCACTTGCCAAAAATATCTTGTGCTCCAGAAATAGAAAGGGAGTAAAAGGGTCACTCTTGCTACCCTCCTTTGGAAAGGAGTGGACCAGATAGGTGACCAATATTGTCCTAACAAAATATTCCATTCTATGTATGTCACGGTTTAACACTGGCCCGGCAATTAAACCGAGTAACAGACGCTCTCTACTAATCTCTCTCTCCTCCCCGATAAGAAAGGAGAGAGAATAAGGGAGAGAGACTTATGGGTTGGAAACTAAACTACACAACTTTAATGAAACAGTAATGATAAATAGGAAAAGTTAATAAATATATACAAATATACAAGAAAAGGGATACCACATTCCTCCTCCCTTTCCCCCAATAGCTCTCACGTCACCACCGAGGCTGCAGGGCAGCCCTGGGAAAGTCCAGGCTGGACTCCTGGAGTCGGCAGCAGTTGGGAACTGGAGGCAGGAACACACAGATATGGGCTGGCACGGATCAGGAGCACAGGCAGACGAACGAACGAGATCCTTCCAGGGTGCCGGGTGAAGGAATGGAAGCAGGAAAGGCAGGAAGGGCAGGCAGCCGGAAGCTGGAAATCTGGCTTGGCCCTCGTGATCCCTCAAATTTATACCGAGGATGACGTATATGGGATGGAATACTCTGTTTGGTCAATTCTGGCATCTATCTTGTCCGTTCCTCCCCAAAGGAGGGATGCAGGTGGGACCTCTTTATGTTTTCCTCAGAGCTGAGCAGTGGCCTTAGCTCTGCATACCAGTCTCTAGCAGTAACTATAAACATCAAGTGTTATCAGAAACACACACTGTCTGAGAAACTTGCTGTTAATTTCAGCAAGTGCAACTACTTACAAGAGACTTAGCTAAAAGCAAAAGTACAAGACAGAAAATCACCTTTATCCTGGCCCAAACCAGGACAATGTATTATACTTGGTATAAATTTGAGGGATCCTGAGGGTCAAGCTCTCTTTGTCCATGTCCAGCATCCTGAGAGGATTCCATCTCTTTGTTTATCTTTGATCCCAGTCCATGTCCTCCTGAGCCTCTGTGTTCATGCATCCAGATTCCATCTGCCAATGACTCCAGAAGCCCAGCATGGGACTTTTCTGGGGCCTGCCCTGCAGCCTCAGTGGTGACATGAGCGTTAATGGGTGAGTGTGTGATAGTAGCTTTGCATATATTTATATATGAATATAATTATTTTCTTTTTATTTCATCATTAGTATTTCATTAAAACTGCATAGTTTAGGTTCCAACCTGTAAGCCTTTCACTTATCCTATCTTTTTTCCCTATATGGGAAGGAAGAGTGGTTAATAGAGAGCATGTGATTATTTTAATTTCCTGCCCAGCATTAAACCATGTTGATAAGACCGACTGTTGAATCCCAGTGATCTACATGATCTGTACCTTTCTGGAGCAACAGCTGGAGAATGGAATGGATGCTACTGTAGGGCAAGATACCTCAGAGTATCTGAAATAATTCCTGTATTTCACTGAATAACTTGACAGTCTTTGTTACTTTTATGGCTTAATTCTCCATTGACTAGAATATAACTTCAGACACCAAGTATATGTGGCAGACACCTTCTGGCACTCAAATGGAGAAGAATTTTTTTTGCTGCTAATGCTTCAGTTCTGAAGAATAATAAGTAAATAAATAAATGAAGCATTTAAACAGCTCTGTAGCCACAGTGCTGTTACACAGACCTAGACTTCTTGTAGATTTTAGTACCTTAACTTTTCCAAATTTTTGGAAGAGTTAGGCAGCCAAATGCCTTTGACTATTTCTATTCCTTAATGATTACGTTAATTGTTTTATAGCACAAATTTTCTAAGCACGCACCATGAGAAGTGAAGGCCTCTGAAATCAGTATGTTTGTTGAACAAATACATGCAACAAAGTTTAACACCAGTTTCAACTTTTGAAGAGTGCTGTAACTATCAAGATATGAGCTGTACATTAATGACAGGTTTTTAATGAGTTTCTGGTATGTAGGTTTATCATTGAGGTAGTTGTTATTTTAGCTAAAGAGGGTCTTAATTTTTCTGTTTTCCTTTTGTGACATTTAATCTTGTGGAGTTTTTCCTTTCAATTGTATTTAGCTGCATTATGTTTTCTCTCCCATTCTTTTCTACCAACATTCTTGCTTTATTTTACTTAACAGTTCTTTTGGTACAATTCCAGAGTAATTTTCTGGCCTCAGCAGAATTTCTCCAGATGTATATTCATGATTAAGCTGAAGGAAGATTCTGCCCATAAGTCTCTTCCTCCTTTGTATTGTTTCATGTTTTGAACTTTACACTATCTAATGTTAGTCCTTCAGCAAGAGCTTCTTAAGCCCCAGGACAGCCCTCAAAAGCACTCTAATGTGGTTTAGGCAAAAAGAATGCTTGACCTATTCCATAATGGGAGCATGCTATTTGCAGATAAGGAAACATGAGTTATAAATTTCCTGCTGGCAGCTCATGATACATTTGAGAGTTATACATTCACATTCTCTAGCCAAATAGTGCCTCCTTTATGCCACAGAGAAGGAAAACAAACAATTAAACAAACATTTTGCTTCCTATTAATGGGACATTTGCATGGGCTGCCACAGAAATGTGCAAAAGGGTAATCCAAGATCCTCTGATGTTTCTCCCACTGTAGAAATATACTATAATATTAATTGGTTCAGACGGGTTTAAAATGAGTCATTAATAAGAAAATTTATGAGTGGAAATCATGCTTCTTTTAAAAGTAGGAAGATGTATGGTGGGAAATGTTCCTTGGGGAGAAGCTGCTGGAAGATATGTGTCATTGTTAAGATGGCAAGGCTTCAGCTTATAAAGCTAGCAAAATATCAAACCATACAACGTCTCAAGACATAAATATGGCTCTTTTCAAAACCTGCATTTCTCATTCATTGCATATATTTACCCAGATAGGTCACTTCAAAGGCAAACTCTACTTGTCCAATCAAGGTAGCATACAAAATTTCATTTACTGCCTCTCTGATTCCTGTAAAATAGTACAGCAGCACATAAGGAAACAACATTCATATTTCTTCATGTTATTATAGAGATTTGTTTTAAGCATACTCTGAGAAGTGCTACTAACTCCAGTTCTATTCATGAAAACCCTTGGAGAGTTACATGGATATTGTCACTCAAAAAGTACAGTATGCCACCACCACCCATGAAAAACAAGCATCAAGTTATCTTAGACTGAGTTCACCTGGAGTGCCAACACCTTGCCTGTAGCAACATCAGTCAGGAAAGGGTACTATTTAATTAATAGCTGTTCCAAGGAAAAAGTTGTGTTTATAAGTGTGTAAGATTGTACTGTTTGATCTTTTTTCCTGAAGAAAATGGAGGTGGAGAATGTGAAATGGGATTCAATCAGGCACTTTATATTGTAACTGAAACTATTGAGATACCTTTCATTGAGCTACCACAGAAATCCTAATTATACAATATTTCTCTGTTTGGCAAAAAAGGTAAATTAAAGAGACCAGTGAATATTTTTATTCACCTTTGCTAGTCAGGATAAAAAAGAGGCTGTAGCAAAAGGAATTTTATTTATTTATTTATTTATTTATTTATTTATTTTTAATCGTACAACAGTATATTCCAAGTTGGAAATTGGCTTAAAATATATTGCAATTAGGGATAGGCTCATTTCTTCTATTATTATATTCCTGGAGTGGCTGAACAGAGATAAGAAAATTATGATTTTCTAAGGTGGGATGGCCTTTCAGAACAAGATTCAGATTCAGAAATGGCATCACTGACTCAAGTTTATATTTGTGTTGAACAATATATACTGATACTTCAGGAGGGTGACAGAAAAAGTTAAGATGAATTCAAAATAGTGTGTGTTCAAGTATCTTTATATTTTAGTCAAAGGACATTATGCTATTATTGAACCTATGCCTAAATACAAAAGACATTAGCTGTTCTGCTCAAAAATATTATTAAAATATTGATCAAAATAAAAGTCTAGTACCTCTGAATGGTGGTAAACCAGAGGATCCTATGAATTCTTCCATCTTCAGATATGACTATATATTTTAGCCATTACAACATATTGTATCTTTGTGAACCATCAAAGTCTGAGATGGCATCACTGTTCTGATAAGAAAGTATTTAACTTCAAAGTTTAGACTGTCCCCTAAAATAAAATAAATATAAATAATAAAGTAAGAAACTAAACAGAGAAGAATATATAATTAGTTCTGTCAGGTAAACAACTTGTAGCTGAAGAGCATGAGGAATTTTTTATTTCCTGGGCTCTTCTAGGTAAGATAGTACTGACAGATATAACAAGCACAGGTTTATTTAAAGGAATATGCATAATTACCAGTTTAGCAGATGAGGAATGATGTTTTCAGGAAATATGCACTTATAGGGAACTTAATCCAAAATCCACTAAGTCAGCCAAGATAGACCCTCAGCTTTTGACACTGCAGAAACTGGAAGTAGACCTGGAAGTCTAAATGCCACCTGGTGTGCTGAAAAAGTATGGTTCAATGGCATTGCAAGATCTGTCTGAACTGAAAATTGTTCAAGACTAGATGCTCTGCCAAAATAGGCCACAGATATCTGTGACCTCCTATGAGCATTCAGAAGACTAGAATGCCCCCAGCAAGTACTGTAGTGAAGGTCAAGCACTCTCTGCAGACAGTACTGCACAGAATCCTGAATGTCTCTCTGACATTCAGGGATTTAACTTCAGCCTTGAATGTCAAAAAACAAATGACATGCAACACTCAGGATGGAGCATGCCTCTTGCATCAATTAATCTTAAAATGCTCTGGGAATTAGGCAGATTTTGACATAATTTGTACAGAATCACTTAAGACTCCCACTGAACACTTTTATGAAAGAAATATTATCACAAATCATTAATAAAAAATTAGGTTGATTTAATAATCCTCTTTCCATAGTTAAAAATAAATACACGAAGCCTTCTGCAGTAATGTGTAAATTGTGCTGGCTTCTGAATAGTTAAATATAGCTCAACATACTCCAAACATTAGAGCAAGGATGCAGAATTCAAATAGATGCAGTTATATGGGGCTACATGTTTCATTGTATGAAATCTGTGGCTGTGCCTGTCCTAATAAAGAAAACGCATCACAAACTATTCTTTGGCCCTGCTGCCAGCTGCCTTGGCACAGCTTATTTCTGTACAGATAAATTCTCTTTTGTACCAAACCATGGTAACTGCATCCAGATTGCTTGTGAGGAGGAGTTCCTGGCCCACGCTAAGCATCAAACTGTGCCTGGGCATAGTTTCTGAGTGTGTTGGTTGGTGAGTCCAAAATTATTTCAGGGACCACGCTAAGAATTTAACAGTATGAATGACCACAGATCAGTGTGCAAGTCTGTGCATTGCCCCTGTTCATTTTGCCAGAACATATGTATTCTATGTTGTTTGGTACCTGCCAGTGGTGTTGTATGTGTTTGTGTCAGGAATAATGGAAACAGCAAACATGATAGTTACTGATATCAGGAAGAATTGGCTTATGGTGAAACAGAAGCCGTTCAAAACTCGTAATATTAGTGGAGGGCGAATTTTCTTCTTCATTAACTTTCAAGTTAAATAGCCAGAAGATCCTCCCCATATATGTGAAATGATTTTAAATGTTTGGTCTAATTATGTATCTTTCAACCTTAGCAGCCTGACATCATATTTATCCTGTATGAGGATGAATAGAAAAAATGTTTTGGTATATTGAAGCAATCTACTATGTGTTTGTTCTGCTGCTGTAAAAAAACAAAACAAAACAAAACAAAACAAAAAAAACCCAAAAACCCAAAACTAAACAAACAAAAAAACCCACACACAAAAACCATACCCAAAACAGGTATATATGAAATATGATTCTTTCTGAAGCCACTTCACTATGATCAGCCTCCAACAAGCACTGATATCATTAAGCATTATATATGGTGTTACACTATGGATGGCACTTCAGGTTATTAGCACACTGCTGACAGCCAGACCTAAATGTGACATACAAGTACTCCAGCCCTTCTACAGCATGGACAAATGCTCTCACGCTATTGTGTATGAAGCATCCAGATATATGCTCATGTGCTGGAAAAAGATCATTTTAAAGCAGATCTTTGATACAATTGAAAAAAGGGAATATGTGTGAATATATATATGTATGTCCATAACTGTTCAATCAATTCTTTGTTGCTTTAGGGTGAATTATTTATATGGTAGGTTCACTGCATAATATATAGTGTGTCCAAAGAAGAGCAATGAAGCTGGTGAGAGGTCTAGAGCAGCAGCTGAAGGAAGTGAGGTTGTTCAGTCTGGAGAAAAGGAGGCTGATGAGAGAAACTTATCACCCTCTACAACTACCTGGAAGGAGATTGTAGAAAGGTGAGAGTTGGATTTCCTCCCCAAATCCAATGATTGGTTGAGGATTTTTTATTATAACAAACAGAGAAAACATAAATCAATGTAAATAATATATGCTGAAATTATTGCACAATAAATCTGCTGATGTTCTCCATTTTGACTCAACTCAATTATACACTACATATATGCCCGCTCTCTCATTCGTATTTTAATACAAGTTCAACAAATTCACAGCTTTTATTTCAGTCTTGATAATGTGAGCATAGCATGTGATAGTCAGATTCTTCAGTATTCCAAGATCCTTGACAAACACTCCACTTTTCAAATAAAAATAGTCTGGGTTTCAGTAAGGACATTTCAGTCTGTAGATTTATAGTTGGCTGGATCTCCTCAGATGTTGACATGCTGGAATTCTGTAGCCTCTTCTCAGACTGGTACAGGCTATTAACACAATCCTCCTTAATGTTTAGGTCTACAAAACAGCATCTGTTTTACTCTTAGCTCAACCAAGGTGACAAAATCTACAGCACCTTTGCCTCCATTTCTATTTCATCTTAAACAAAAACAGAATCCCAGCATGATGCCTGGAGATGACTGAAGGTTTTACTGACAGCATTGCACCTAGAAATGACAACTACTTATGCCTCAATGCTTTGTCTCACTCCACGAACATATCAGAGTGGACTAAACTACCTAAATGATTAACACATTGGAGACCAAGGTAATATTGCTATATTTCAATTATAAACGAATTTGACATACAGGATTATCCCATAACATTGTCTTTGACTCCAAAATAAAATCTTCACCAACTTTCATAAGGGTCACTGTTAAGCAAGATGTGAATAATGTGAATAATGATCACATTCTTCCTTATAATGAAAACTTTCAATACTTTTTTTGAAACTGTTACTAAATATGCCTAGTCACTATCATACTCTGTTGCTGCATATTTTTGGAGTTCTTTCTCACCCTGATGTATGGAACTAAGCAAACAGATGGAATCTATAATTCGTATCCCTTGCTTCTCAGTCTTTATTTGAGACGTAAAGTAGTGTCTATAATATAAAACAAGCTTAAAACTGTGAAGCTGCCTAATTCCACTTAGACATCTGTTAAACTGCCATCTAAGTTGTTACTTTGTTTAAAATATGCACTACAATATTTTATCCTTATGGAAATAATTTAGTGATGACTTTGTTATTTATGTAATATGCATTTAGAGCAGCTTTTACTCCAAAGCACAGTCTGGAGTTGTTCATCCCTGTCATTCATAGGCATTGCAGAGGTGTCACTAATGTGTCTAAATACACCATCTGACTCCACAGTTTCTCCTATGCATCCAAAGCAAAATTGTCTAAAGAGTCTCAGAAACAAATCAATTTGCCTCATAAAGAAATGACTATAAAGGAATTGACTCTTGACAGAAAAAGTCTTCAAATATTAATCATCTTAGTAAGGTCTCAGTAATGAAAATGCTGAAGTTCATGTGAGCTGTATTCTCCCTATTGTGTGCAGCAGCTGATGTTTTGTACTAAGAAATTTATTCCTGCTGCATATATTTGTTCCATTCCTTCTTCTTCACCACTTGCCCTCCTTGCAAAAAACTGATTTCCAATCCAGAAACTATCAACACTGTGGTCTCCTAGCTGTCAATGAGTAACATAATGGTTATCTGAGTATCTCTTCATATGGGCTGTTCTAATAGGTGTTGATGTTCATCCTGCTTCATTCAACAACTTTTTGTTTCCCTGGAAGCAGCTTACATCTGCTTGGGCAAATTCTGTCATCACTGCCATTTCATTTGCAAATGCCATCTGTCCTGGAACTCCCTGAGGAAGCATCTTTCTTATCTGACTCATGAGAGACATCCACGTCCTTTGCACTTTTCCAGCAATACTTTCTTGAAGTGCTACATGTCATGTAAAAGAGTCACCTCGATGCTGCAAATTAAGAGATACCATTAAGTTACCAACTTCACAATTCCCTTCACAATTGTCTCTCTACACGTGATCTGTTCCATTGATATTAAATAATTTTTAGGGTAGACTTAAAAACATTGAGCTTCCATACAAAATTTCTCTTTTGCTCTGCCCCTGGAAAGTCTCTTTCTGAACCCTGAGCTAGATTTATCAGAAGGGTGGTAGTTTTCCCTACCTGTGTTTCTAGCAGAATGGGTAAAGCCGTAACAAATAGGTTTTTCATTGTGCCCAAATAAAAAAAAAACTGATTGATAATTGCTTTATAGTCAGTATGTACAAACACTGCTGGAGGGTTTGTGATTTCCTGATCCCCATCTTTGGTAAAATAAGAGAAGAGCTTCTTCAAAAGCTAATAGATTATATTCATTTAACTTCCAGGAAAAGTTCCTCTCCTAACTTGAAGTGTTATCCACTTTAACAATGATGTCCACTCTTGATTTCATGACTTGGCTTTCTTCCAGACCTATATTTCAGAGGCAGCATAAACCAATATCATATAAGCAAAGCTGAATTGTAAATATGGTTTTGGCAGTACTGTGCTGATCATGGCAGTTCCTAGCTGCCTTGCAGACATTTCCATAACTCCCTAGCAGACACAGAAAAAGGTACATTCAGACTCACATAAAAACTGTCAAACAACATTAAGATTACTTTAGTTTAGCTCAGGATTCTGTAGCTAATGCTCTTCACTGTGCCTTTGTAACACGGAGGCAGAAATGAGTTGACAACCAGTGTACAGCTAAACAAAGACAACTAAAATAATGCCTTTATTTCAGCTGCCTCAGACTAATCCGTAATAGTACTTGCAAATGCAAACAATCCTTCTCCTGTTCCTGTTCAAAACTAGTGATGAGCACCTTCTGGAAAATATAGGTATCACTTTTTCCTTTTCCAATAGTTTCTGCTGAATACTGGTATCCACAACAGCACAGGCTGAAATGTCAGTCTTATGGCTGAAGATGAAACACAGAACAGCTTGCTGATCTGTTTTGTGTAAGATTAACTTGTTCACTTTTTTGTTCTTAAACAGGCAGGATTTTTTTTCAAGAGGAGGAGATGACTGAAGGTACTGAGACAAACTTCTTCAAGAATGTATTTTTGCAAAACTCTAAGGCAAATGAAATTGTTTGGTTCATCAGTAAGGAGGGTTCCCAGATTGCTAATAATACCCAGATAGTACATTGATCTATTCACATAGATTTCCATAGTTTCTGTGCTTATAGTAGCAGCCTTTGTAAACACAATGACAAATCTCAACTCTAAAATTATATACCCAGTGTGAGTCAACAGAATATGTTAAAATATACTGTTCTATAAATATAATACAGTTATGCCAGTGATCTCATGGGCTTCTTTGCAATGAATTAAGTTCCTCAAATGTGTTTTCTAGATACAATAATCAGGAATCGAGTAAGAATGTGAATTTAGTTTGGCTCTATGCCAATACACTGATCAGCATTTATATTTATCTATTTATTTAAATTTTAAAAAAGAAGTACTCATTTCACAATTTCAACTTTGTGTATATATGGAAAAGGCTCCCCATTATCTACATGAGAAGACAAACCAACCCAAACAAGATAAACAATAAGCAAGGATATGGCTTCTCTTTGCATATTATAGAGAATGGTACATTATACAACAACAAGCCACACACACATGTAAGAAGTTAGTGAGTTTTTTCATTAGAAGAGAGAAATTAAAAATACAGATAATTGCCCTTTATGCCTTTGTACTAACTGATTCATTCAAGTGGACATGAAGAAGTTATATATTTTACTAACAACATGATTCAAAAAGAATTTTTTTAATCTGTTTTTCATTTCTTTTTGGCAAAGATGTTTATTAACTCCACAGCATAGAGTATACTCAAATGCAGATCATAATTCTTCCTTTGGATAGTATTTCAAATAAAGTTTTTGTTTAAATTAAAAATGTTCTACTTGTTTGAACATAATAGTAACACTTTTTCAGGAGCCTTTCAAATCTGGTATACTCACTTAAAAGAGGACAAGCTTGATTCTAGTCCCACTCTTCTTTATTTGTTTATTTGTTATTTATTTTCTTTTCTTTGAACACTGTGTATAAAAAAAAAAATCCTACCGGAATATAAATTAGGATTATTCTTTTCAATGTTAGTAGATATAAATGAGTAAAATATAGCCAAATACAATATGAGAATATCTAAGCTGGTGAAAACATCAGCTTCTGATTATTTTGAATCTTCCCCACCTAGCTGTATTTAGATTTGTTTTCCAGCTATGGGAATTTATCTTCATGTAGACACAGCTGTTCATCAGGATAGGAGTAAAAGGCCAGTCTCTAGACTGGGTGGTCCAGGTCTACTAGGTTTAAAGCAGTGCCACTTCTGAAGCCAGTAAGGGATAAGAAAATGAAATTGTATTAAAATACTCTTGTCACTCCAAGCTGGTAAAGCAACTACCTATCTACAGCTAGGTCATCTAAGTAGGTGGACTTTTCACACAAATTAGGTTAGAGATTTAGAAGTATGCCTGCATATCTGGACTAAAATCCCTGAAATTCATCACTGCCACACTCCTGTAAGTATTCAAATGAAGAGAGAAGGGGTTTTGGTTGCTTTTATTGGATTTTTATTTTGTTAATATTTGTGAAGTTGTAAATGCAGAATTGTAACAGGAAATAAACCAAGATGCTTTTTTGTGGGGGGTTGTTTTGTTTTGTTTTGGTTTTTTGGTCAAGTTTATTAGGATGAACATATTATGATCAGCAACATATTTTTAAACAACTATTTATTTGCCACAGTTGCATAAATATTTTAGAAATACCTATTTTTGCAAAAATAATTACTATATTTATTCTTTTCTAGATATACATGAAAGTCAAAATTCACTCCACTGTTAAAAGGAACTCTATTTGTGATCTTTAAAGGAAATAAATTTCTAGAAATAGTCAAGTAGAAAGTTCCTTGGAATACACCCCCAAAATAATAAATGAGTTATTCAGAAAAAAAAGAAAAAATAAAAATTGAACACAAAGAATGTCTGACTGTCCATAGACCACTTAGTAATTTTTCTAGTTTCATCTCTTCTGAAAGCTTTCTCTGTTCCTCATACGGGATAAAGTTACACTCCAAAGAAATCTCTACATATTTATACATTATTTTTCTTCTTTTTATGTCATAGAAATGAATAGTCAAATCATAACTGCTTTCTGTGAGAACACTTTAGAGACACAGAACTGCAGGGAATCCCCTTCTGCCCTGAAGTTCCTCCCCACAGAAAACAGGAGTGGATTGTGGTGCTCCCAGCTGTCAAAGGCAGAGGACGAAGGATGCTGATGGCAGTGAGACAGGCAGGGAAAAAGGGCATGCCCCGAAGCGGGGAGCAGCATCCCCAGGAACCTGCTGACAATTGTGGAGCTGTAACTGAGAAAACTTTTCTGCATGTACTGTACAAAGTCATCAACGCTACCCAGCGTACAGCGTGCAGCACACTTTGAAGCTTTATTAAGTTTACTGAGTCTGATGTGCCCCAGACATCTCATACAGAACGGAGGTCCAGCTTGCCACTGAGCTGGTGTAGCCTCAGACACAACACTTACAGCCTTCCTCTAGATCTGCTAAAGTATCTGTCCTAAAATGTCATCAGAATAATATTTTTTTGCTTTTTGCACACCTGCCTGTGCTCACAGGTCTATGCACGTCGGTATATACAGACCTGTACCTGCCTTAATGCTTGGCTTTGGCAGTTGTGTGCCTGTGCATATATGCACACATGTAGTAAGAAGATATGCCAAAACAGTAAACTAGCATTAAAGTGAGCTTTTTTTCTCTCCAACATTCCTGTGACAGGAGAAAATAAAGGTCTAAGTGTGATATTTTACTTGTCTTTTGAAATTATTATCCAACCAAAACTTGTGCTGGAGGAGAATTGACAGTACTGGTCCTCCTCCAGCTACTGTGTGGTTAGAAAAAAGTTCAGATCATATTCCAAGAGGGAGAAAAAGGTCACTGATTTCAAAGCTCCAGGGTTTTGCCTTTTTTTCCTCTTGGAATAGAGAGCTTCTTGTTTTCAAACTATTTCATGGGATTTGCTTCTCTCTGTCCTCATTTATGGTGCTCTATATAATTTTACTTATGTTTTTCTATATCTTTAATTTTACTGTAGGAAAACACCATTAATAAAAATTTTGTTACGCAATATTTGTAGTAAAACTTCACTTTTAATCTTATTTTAATATGTTTAATGTAATTCCAAGCCACAAAGATAGTGAAAAAAGATTTCAAAGACTTTTGAAAATCTTGCAAGATTTCTTGCATGAAGAAATATGTTTTCTATGTTCAAGACTTATTATATTTAAAATACCATTTGAGATATCTATTTATATTATTTTTATTTCTACCATTTATATTTATACTATTTGCATTTATACTTATATTTCTGTTTAATACAAAACACCATTCACTTCCACTATCATCTCAGTTAACTGCAAACTGATAAAAGCAAATAATTAAAGTAAACACAGATATTGTGTACTGGCTTGGAAATTAAAATCAACTTGTATAGAAAAGGGCCTAAAATGTTCTATTTAATTCCTTTATTCATTCAATACTTTAAACAAATTTTTTTTTAAAAAATTAACATCATACTTGCTATACGTTATTTTCAAGTGATGTGGTGTTTTTAAAAATGTTTAATATATGTTTATTGCACATACTCTATTTTTAACAAAAAATCACACATTTTATTCTGATATGTATTTTTCCCTGAGTGATTCTCTTATATTCTTGTGGTTTTTATGTCATATAGTAAGACTTAAATGAAAACACAAGTAACTATTTAACATATTTTGTTGTCTTTTCTTTCTTCCTTTTTTTCTAAAGTACACTTAGCTTCCTGGAGCAAAATGAATTTTGAATTAGTTCTGTCTTCATAAGAATGCATTTGTATAGTACTTAAAATTTTTCCCAGAATGTGCAAGGTGAAAAGCAACAACAATTTTCTTTCAAGCAAAATGTTGTGATTTGTCCCTTACCAATCCATGACGATCTTGAGCAATTTAATCTAAATAGACTCTGCTATTTTCACACATGAGTGGGTAACAATTGCCTCTGAGGTGCAAATGTGATGAACCATTGACCGTGTCATTCAAAGGGAAAAGAAGCCACAAACCCCATAATATATGCAGTGAACATAAGGCTAAATTGTTATCTTCAGATAACAAGTTATTAAAGTTTTTTTAATGTAAACTTTACATACACTATGATCTCTGCTGTAAACTATATAACTAAAAAGATATAAAGGCAATTATTGGCAACCAATTGCAGGGAACTGCAGAACAAAAGACATTCCTTTTTATGATGATAATTGAGCAGAGTGCTGGGCTTAGTAGGATAAAATGATTTCAAGCCTCTTTACATTGTGTTGATTAGGAGATTGAAAATGTGATGTCTTAATAAAGAGAAATGTACAGTTCTAAAAACAGGTTGTTCTCTTAATTGTATTAAATATAGATGTTTTTCTCTTTGTTTTTCACATGAAATGCAGTGCAAAAGGCCAAGTCCCACTATTAAAGGTTACTTTCCATGGGACTCTAATAACTTACTCAGTATGGCTTGGTTAGCACTCAGTCCAGGGAACTAGATCGTGAACCAGACCATGTGCTCTCTGTCAAGTTGATATTCTTTTGGTGGCCCATAGACCAATAGCTACACCTCTTCCCCCTTTCTACTCTATTCCCACTTTCACTAAGGCTTCTAAACTAACTTTGGGGCTCAGAAACATCAATCACAAAACAACAAGTATTTAGGAGGACAGTGACATTTCTTGTGACCAAGTTCAATGTGCAACCTTAGGCAAAGCATCTGAGACCAAAAAAAAAATGAAAACCATGAATAAACATCATTGGGTGGAGGTGGTTCTTGTGTTCCCTAAGGTTATGGAGTGTTTCAGGTCACTGACATCAAGAATGATGTCCTGTGAATGATGGTCCATCTACATTATTATGTCCCAATTTCTAATTTTCTATCTTATCTATGGTTATTTGCTCAGAGAAAAAAACAGAAAACGTTATAGAGGTAGCTTGTTTTATTTAGTCATCATTATGCAATGTGCATAATTACTTCAGCATGAAACATTTCTACATTTATAATCTTTTGAAAGTTTATCTGGCAACTACATACTTCCAACTGCTGATGTACACATGTGAACAGATATCAGGTCCGAAATACTTCTGAAGTCAGGAAACTAGCTTTTGTTTCTGCTGTTTTGTTTTGGTTCTTATCTTTCTGTTTGGAGTTGGATTGCCTAGAGGCAATGATTTGGAAATATGACTACACAGACTTTATTCCCTATAGACTGTCCTAAGGGGATTTCTGACCTAGATCCCATTTCATCCTTCCTTAAAAGCTACTTGCACAGGAGATGTGGAACACCGGTGTCAGATGGGACAGTTCTGCACAGATGTCAGCTGTTGACAATGATATGCTACAAAGCTTTCAGTAGTCATGCTTAAAATAAGAACATTTTTTATTCCACAACAGACATGGTCTTCTTCTTCTTCATGTGAATAGAAGCATTTTTTTTCCTCTTTTTTTGTCTATTTTAATGACATTGTCATTAAGAGAGATAATTTCTTGAACTGCAACAGATTTTTGCCTGTCAGCATGCAAAAGGGGCAGTTCCCTCTCTGCATCACATGCAAGGCAAGACATGCAGCAAACACATTGTGTTTCAGGTGAAAAACTGCAGGACAGATGGCTGAACATCATCCTTCATCCCTCTGTGTAACTAGGGGCCAGGACCTCAGAGTTTAAGCTATTCAGGATTATTCAGACAAAAGAGATATCAGTGAAAAATACTAATATGTTAAAAATAAACCTTGTATAGAAATACATTTGATTCAGTGATTATTTTTCCTTGGTAAGTTTTCTGGAGGTTTCATTATAAATATTGGTTGAAAATGGGAAAGAGAGAAAGGGAACTCACTTGAGCTAAAAGTCCTGAATTCATGTCTATAATGACCTGTAAGATGCAGACCTCTAAACTTCATTATCTAAATCTGTAATGCAGTGTTGTTACTAGTAGTTTTTTTATCATTTAATTCAGTTTAGAAAGATCTCATTATAGTCACGCTTAAGAAGTGTTGTCAAATTATAAACGTTTTCCATGAAATGAAGAAAATACATTTTTTCCTGCTTGCATTTTTTATCTCAGCTTATTCTATCTTTTTCTATGACAGGCTATGTTTTTTTGAGTTTCGGCCCAATTCTGAGCCACAGACCTGATTTTTGCCTTATGTCTGTCATCTGATGCTGTAGCACCTGATCTTCCATTAAACAAATACAACCTCTAACCTTTTTGGTTGCAAAGATAACCTTCAAACTGTGAAGTGAATGTATTTATTTTTATTAGCAATCTCTCATTTGGTCTGAAGCATGAAATGAATGCAAATTTTTTTTCATTTATCACACTGCTGAATATCAATGCTAATGCAATCCAACTTTTAGTGTCAAGATCTATTTCTATGCTGATCAAAGCCTTCAGAAGAGAAGATGGAAGGTTCTAGTGCATGCTCCGTGCATCCTGTGAGTGGTATTTGTATCCACAGTGTTAGAGGAGGTAAAGAGTAGGAGAAAAAAGAGTATTAGAGGCAATAATCCTCCATATCTGTCTTAATATTAACTTCTCCAAGGACATCCATTCAATTTTCTGGACTCTTGAAACCTGCAGAATTCCATAGACATTACAATCAAATATCCAAGGACAGAACTGGCATAATTCTGTTTCTTACCTTTACAGATTTGATGGTAATCTAGTGCACATTCTTTCAGTTAAATTGTAATTTCAAAAAGGGAAACCTGAAGAGAATCATATAAATGTCTGAAACCTACTACCTGTATGTCTTCCACAAAATGCTTGAGCAAAGCAGCAAGAATCCTGTGTATATTTTCATTTGGACTACTAAGAAACTCCAGTATCTGGGAAGAAAAAGAATCCATAGAGCCTAAAAGAAGATAAATTTGTTATCCAACCCACCAAAATGTTAATTGCAAAAATAAATTGAAAGAAAACCAGACAGGTGCTCCTACTGATGTTAAATTAAAATAAATAAATAAAATACAGTAGAAACAACTCTGTGTCAGTAACTTCAATGTTTAATTAGACTAGAAGCCCAGGAGGCAGAAGAGAATAAGGTTGGGATGATTGCTTTTGCTGGGTGTTTTCTTTATTACATAACATAGTAGAGTGTAGTTAGAGAAGACATTATACATATTTTACATCTAGGAATGCCAGCACTTCGAAAATACAGTGTTTGTATTAAGATTTTTAATATATTTCTGTCTGACAAGATTTACTGACAGTCCATGACTGGAAAAACAAACCCAAAAAATTTCACTCAATCTTTCTCCAGAGTAGAAAAAAAATCTCAAAACAATTTTTCTTGAGAAAAACTTTTTTAGCAAGAACTTGCTTGTTTTGTTGCAGGTCACCCAGGGAAGTAGCGGAAGCCCTGACCCTGGCAGTATTCAAGGGAACTTTCGATGGGCTCTGAGCAACCTGATCTAGTGGGAGGTATCCCTACCCATGTCAGGAGTGTTGGGTGTAGGTCTTTAACGTAGGAGTCTTTAAGGTCTCTTCAGACCCTGGCCATTCTATGATTATATGATTCTAATTCTAAATGGTATACCTTTTAAAAGTGTGAGAGGTTTTGAGAAGCAGTTGTTTGAATTTTTTTTTATTTGAGAATTATGAAACTGTAGCTGAGAAATTCACTGATTTTCTATTCTGCTTAAAGCAGTATCCAGTAAAGTATCCTACCTTTTTTCCAAAATTGATACTAGCCAAATATTTTTAACAGCTAAGAAAATTAATAAATAAAGCAGCAGAAATAATCAATTTATAAAAAAAAATAAATATTGGGCATGTAAATGCTTCGTACTCACTGAGTTTGATATAGCGCTGGGTGAGAAATTCAGCTACTGAAAGTCAGAGTTACTCTACAGAACTGAATAATGCAATTGTAATTAATGTTCTTAGGTAAGGATCCCATCTTTTTCCCTCATGCAAATATTAGCCTTGTTGGCAACAAATCCTTTAACTCTGTGCTCTGATGATACTCTCAACTGTAAATGTTATTATGGACATATTCCTTCAATTCTATGCAATCATGCTAATTTATTTCAAATTATATCTTGGCCTAATTCTTCCTGTGACAGGATATCAGGTTCCAGTCTTTTTCTCCAGAGCTATGTTAGCTGGGCTTTCCAACTCAGTTTTAAAAGCTAAAGTCTCAAGTTACTTACTGAAGTGAAAAGAAAAAATTTGGAAGGATGGGATATTCAAGAAAGTACTAGGATCTGCCATTTTCCATAAATTCTGTTTTTAATTAATTAAAAAAAAAAAAGCATCCAACCCAAAATACTCAAACCTCTCCCTGTCCCAACTAGTTCTATGTAAGTGAAAGTCTAAAGAAATTCTTTACAGAAAAACTATGCCAATATATTCACAATATGTGCAGCTTTCACCTTTCTTTCTTGTCCAAATATATCCAAGTCAGAAAAAAAATTTGTATTGAATATATCTTTCTTCCTTAGTAAACCCATGAAAGAAGTAATTTTTATGACTGATAACTATATTTTCTATGATTTTTTCCTGGAAATTTTGCACCTAATTCCTGATAAATGTGCCAAATTGTTATATTTTACATGCATTTTCATTTATGGCTAGAAGTCCCAGGTGGGACTCCCCTGGGACTCCCCTCCCCTCCCAGGTGGGGTTGGGGACAATGTTTAGGGCCTGTTGGTGCACACTGGGAGCACAATGCACCTCTATGTAGCTTAACACTTTCCAGGAATACTCCTGAAGTGTGTAGCCCTGATAATCAACAGAGTGTTGAAGTTTTCCTGGGTGAGTGCGGCCCAACATTTGCTTTGCTTGAGGTCCTGGCTGGTCCTGCTTCCTGACTGCTGGAGGCAACTGGTGGGAAAGCTTTTGGGTGATGAGGCTTTAGGAGAAAGATGTGAAAAATGGGGTTAATATTCAGGGACGATGTGGGTTCTAGCAGGTAAGTAGCTGGGTAAATGAGCTCTGTTTTATAATCATATCAAAACTAACTGAGGTCAATTTTGGCTGTTTAATGTGAAAAAGGATACACTCACCTCTCCGTAGCCTAAGCACATTTTTTTAAGTGGCCCTACTGTAGATAGCCTTTCTTATGCTTCAGTGGGTAACGCTTATTTTTATATTATTTTATCATTATGAGTGAAATAGTCATTTAATTAACTCAGAGTTTAGTGGGTAACTACCGTGAGGATGGAATTCTTCTCATATTTCTGTGTTAAGTTTTAACTAAGCTGAAAGATCTTCCATGGCTCACTTGCCATTCTGTATTTCCCTTGCACAAAAGCAGAAAGTGTTAATATGAAACAATTCCAATTAATAATTTCAATAATTTGCCAGCAGCACAATATGCTGCATATCCTTTCTGAATATATGCTGCTTATGCCAGAACCAGTAATGCACACAGAAACCACAGGCTGCAGCTTAAAGTAGGTCATTTCAATGAAAATGTTTTTGTGGATTTTCAGTGAACATTTCCCTAGGTAGAGTACTTCTTTTACTGCTTTCTAAGGCTATATGAAAATTACTGACAGGCTGGTTTCCGGCAAAGCAATCTGTAAGCAAGCTATTTGTAACAATGGAGGATTTAAAGAAATTTCTCATATGATTGCCTATTTACTTTTCTCTAGAATATGATTTTAAATGATTATTTTAGCAGTGATATTTGTTTGGTCAATATTTATTATAAATACAGCTTATTTATTTTGATTTTTCCTTCTCTGTGTGTTGCTAGTACCAATCTGTTGTGTTTTATCATGGACAGGACTAGTCAGAGCTTTAGCATAGAAGTTTTTTTTTTAATTGTATGGTAAAAATGGCATAAAATAATGAAGTTCTAGGTTTTGAATGGGGTCTCTTTAGCACTGCTTAAAGAATAATTGTAATTAACTGATAGAAAAAATCATATCACAGAAAAGACAACCAGTATGCAAGTTGTATTTCTTGTCAGTGTTGCATTTAAAAATGGCAAAATCCATTATTTAGATTATAATTTGGAGTTTATGAGTGTCTCTACTTGACACTAAGTGTGTCTCTACTTAACACTAACTTGTATCTAACTATGGCTCAATCTTGGCCTGTGAAAAATAATATAAAAACTTCGCAAGCCTGCATTCTAATTCCAGAATGGAAGGAAAACTCTAGGTGAATTCTTACTCCACCAGCTTTAAGCAGAAAGAAACATACCAGAACCTGTGATGAGCATGTTTGAATGCTCTCCATTTTCCAGTTATGAAGAACTGTAAAGGACTGTTATGTGAAGAGTTGTGTGCTTTGAATTAATTTATAGAGGTTCTTTCTCTTGTATGTTCTTCATCATGCCTGAGGTTCTGAGACCAGTCATTCAGTAAGCAAGAGTTCCAACCCAGACTTAATATAATTTGTTTTTGAGAAATATGATCAGAAATAGTTTTCGAAGTATTTATTAAGTCTTGGCAAATATTGCCTTCCAATTTTGCCTAGAAAACTGAGAACACCTATGGGTTTCCCCAAACTAATCATGCTCATCAGTTGGCTTCAGTCATACTCGGACTACGCTGAAAAAAGACTTTTATATATCACATTTTGTGTATTCTTATAGCTCAATAATTTTGCTAGCTGTGAAACTCTCTATACACCCACAACATCTGCTGTCTAAGCATCTTGCAATACACCTCAAATTTATTCTCCTGGGCATTAAGTAGATTGCACAGATATGCTAATGTACACTGGGGGTCATGAATACCCAGGTGCCCAGATCTAGTGCTGTGACTGCATTTATAGCTTATATGTAAGAGTGTTTTTTTTTCCCTGCATAAAGATCAGACAGGGGAGTAAAGGATAGGCTCACTCACTCTACAAAGCATGGGGCTCTACCTGGATGGCAGAGAACAGAAAAACAACCCCTGCTTTGCAATTTGGATGTAGTACAGGCATCATCTCAGAAGGAAATACCTTTACCACAAACAAACAATGTGATATATCTGTACAATGAAACTTCATCTGAAGTATTTTATATTTTCTCTCAACAAACAGCTACTCAGACAGGAGGAGAAAAAACCCCAAACAACTAACTCAGTTCTGTTTCTCTAAAGCCTTTCTTATAAAGTAGATATGCACTTGGACACTACACACAGGAGACTAAACAACTGTGGAGACTTTGAAAACATACTATTTTGATGGATTCAGTCTTTCTTGAAACAACGTAATCATAAAAATATGACATATTAAAATAAAAGAATGTATTTTCAGAATCTTGAGAGGTGTTGAATAAATACATGTGGAATGCATTTTTCACTCAGTGAAATAGATTTGCTGAGTTCTACACACTACCCTCTATGTAACAGCAGAAAGCAGTTGATGTTAAGCTCCAGACCAGAACTGAATGTGAAAAAAAAGACAGTAAATTGATACACTTTTGGATCAGATTTATTGTGTCTTAGTGATATCCAGATGAACTTTTCAGTGTAGGAAGCTTAACTGCCAGACTTGGAGTCTTCCTGTGGATGCCCAACAGTGCATGAACTTAATCAATACCTGACACTGCAGGTCAGACTTTATGCACTCAGCCATATATTTGCAGCAGTACCTCCAAAATATTATTTTCTTTAAAGGGTTGCACAAAATATTGCATAACAAGACCACTGAATACTCTCTGCATCCTCTTTTTTAACCCCTCAACTTTTCCTGCTGATGTTAGGAACCCCAGTTCACTGTAGGCCTTTTGAGATTAAGTGAAGAAAACAAACTCTTCTGGAGGTGGAGAGTCAACTCCATCTCTAATTATTCTCTGAAGGAGTAAATTCATTTTTAAAGAAAGATGAGGAAATCAGACATGTAACTTAACCACCCAGATGACTTAACAACCCAGATATCATCTCTCCTTTTAATATTTTCTTTTAAAAGGATAATTTCTCATTAAGATTAGCTTATTTCTATTGACACTGAGTTAACCAATCTATCAAAAATATGTTTTAGAATCAATCATTCAACAGAAATTCCAATATCAAGGCAATGTGAAATGATGGTAAGTAGGTGCATTTGAAACAGACTTAGCATAATTGTTCATAATCCCTGATGGAAACTTTGTAGAAACTATCACCATAGAAAGGGGTGATAATTATGCATGACAATTAGATATATACACCAATTAAAACCAAATAGACAACAACACCCACCCACACACACTCCTTTCAAATCAATAAAACTCTTGGAGGTGACCACATCATGCCATTCAAATTACTTAAGGAAAGCCAGAGACACTAAGAGAAACAAAATGAATGGTTTTATTATATCACCTGTGATCAAATGATCATTAAAGAAGGACCTTTCAGACTTAATTTAGATACATACCTTCTCCTTCCCCTAATCAGAGTAGCTTCTCTGCCTTAGGAAGCAGCAGCGTAACACTGCCACCCACAGCCCCTCTCCACACAGGTAAAGTCATGAGGGCAGATAAATGTTCAGGAGTAATCAGGTCTTTCCAGGTATAGTGATGACATCTTTATTAAGCTTTGAAATCTCCTTAGGGTAAAGTTGGGCAGACTTTGCTTTGTTTAGAACCCCATGGACTATCATCCTCACCTGCTGCAGGAAATCGGCTCCGAGCATGACAGTACCATTATGTCAGGTTTTGATTACCCATTCACAGATGCCACCATCTTACACTATGGCTAAATAAAGTAGTGCTTCACTGCAGAGAAACTCATATCTCAGTGTCCTGATTTGGGCCAGGACACTGAGTTGACTCTAAGTATAGGCAAATTCTCTGATCACCTTGTCTAGCATAGACAAAGAAAGATGATGCTATAAAGTTATAATGTATGACAAGGTGACCAATAAAACTTAATATTTACTGCTCCAGACTATTCTTTCTGCCTCTCTTTTTCTCCTTTTTATTTCTCCTTTTGCTTGCCTTCTCTTCTCTTCTCTTCTCTTCTCTTCTCTTCTCTTCTCTTCTCTTCTCTTCTCTTCTCTTCTCTTCTCTTCTCTTTTCCTTTCTTTTCCTTTCTTTTCCTTTCTTTTCCTTTCTTTTCCTTTGTTCTGCCTTCCCAAACCACTGCATTGGACATTTTACATTTATTTGAAGGAAACTTTTGCATTTCTCCTATCAAAATGACATGGTGTTCACTATACCGATGCAAGAATCATTAAAATTCTCCTCATACAGGCTCATGAATTCTGTTTGTTTCTAGTTGTCTGTTAGCTGGAAAAAAGACTAGAACCAATTTAAGCTCCAAAACAATATGATTTTTTTTTAATTGTTATGTTTGGATGTGGTTTTAAGTCATGAATTCGCTTCTGTTTAAAATTGCATTCTGATTTGAAACTCATGGTCTCAAAACCAATTGGAAATCTTGCTGGTTGTATTTTCCCCCCAGTTTCCCAAAACCTTCAATCACTCATGGCATTCAAAGTACATGAGGCATAGGATATGAGGTGCTGCAATGTCAAGATATTAGAAATTACTGCAAGGTCTTCTCATTCAAGGCCATACCACCGTGCCCACTTCTGGACCTCTTGATATTTATAAATAATAAGAGGAAAATTACTAGTTTTGCTCTCAAATACTCAGCAAATTACTAAGCACCGCTTTCAGTCATGTAAAATTAATTCACAGGCTTGGCACCTGGCATATAGTGTGCTATAAGAAACAGCACTGTATCTCACATACATTGAATATAGGACTTAAGAAAAAAAAAATCAATAAAAGAAATTAAATATAGCCAGCCTCCCTCAAACAATAAAAATCAATGCTACGTTATCAGGTACCTAAGAAACAGGTTTATTTTCAACATTAATCTGGATAGTAGTTTCACAGTAATTGATTTTTTTATACTTAAGCTGTCAAAAACTGTAACAAGCAATGATTACTTGTTATTTTCCAAATTCGTAATAGAATTGATTCTATGGGGATTGTGGAGGTTTATTCCCCCCTTTCTTTCCCTGGCACTGAATTAGTTTTGTCACAGAAACAATTGCTAATCTTTCTTGTACTGATGACAAAATTGAAGAATAAATATTCACTGGGCTTTAAATGGAACAGCTTTACAACTGTAGTGATTTTCTGTTTGTCAGTAAAAATAAAGTAAGAATATCTTCATTATTTTGATTGGTAAACAGTATTGCAATGTTATCTACAGCTGAGCTACATGTTGCATTAAAAGTGAAATATTATATTTTCATTAAGTGGAAAACTACTTATTCTTAAAAGTAAGCTAAAAGCAGACTATATGTTGTTCATCGATTTTGACCAAACTTTGTTTATTTTGCAGGAAAATAGAGCATATCTACTACATGTATTGCAGTAAAGTATGGGGCAGGGGTAAAGTATTTTAATTAAATTTTTCTATGTGAATTCTGAAATACTGGTACTCCTTAATATAAGGTGAAGTATGCATTCAGGATTTTGGGTTTATTTCCTTATTTAATATACTTAATAGCAAATAATAAAAATATTTAATGAAGAAGATAAATAAGCTGATTGTATGTGAGTGATCTAGAAACAGAACATTTAAATACAAAATAGGATGCAAATTAACAGGTTATTGCAAAATTAAGAAATATCATCCTGTTTCAAGGATTAACTTCAGTTTTCAATCCCACAGCCCACTGGTAAATTTTCCTGGTAATTTCTTACAAACCTTATTCCTTAATGCCATGTGTATAGAGGAAGAATATTATCTAGAGAGTGATGAACAAATAAAACAATCTTTTTTATTTATTCTGACAATCTGCATGTAAAATTCCTTGCAGTTCCTCAAGACAAATCAGAGAAGTAGCAACCATACATGTTCCAGGCAATTTGTAGCTATGCAAGAGTTTTATTACCACAAGCTTTCTTCCCAGAAATAGTGATGGCAGCTGGACCAGCAGCCAAGTTCAAGCTGGCAAAATTAACATAACAGAGAAACACACACCCCTTCAATAGCATCAGTATTGGCAACACTGTGCACAGTACCTTCTCTCACTTACTAGACTGGCATGGCTGTAGACATCCTAGAAGATGATATGTCATTCACATTGATGTACAGTTCTGCTCCTGTGGAGGAGAAATTCCTTCCTAAGCACTGTATTTTTCTTGTTATGGTCTCTGCAATGAAGTACTACAGACTATTTTGTATTATTGTAGAGGGATAGCCATTAGATCCAGAAGACAAATATGAGGTGTTTAACTCTGTCTCTCTACTCCTCTGTGAAAGCATTCCTCAGTATATTTAAATCAATTAAGTGATTAAAAAAAAAATATTTTAAATGTTTGAAGTTTGTAATTTTCAAGATTTTCCATGCAGAATTATTCCATATTCCAATACCAAACATTATTAAGATTTCATTTATTCCTACTTTCTATACAGACATGTAGCTTAAATATTTCTCTTTTTTAAAAAGCATTCAACAACAGATATCCATCTTTTTGCTTTTGTACTTCTTTTAGACTTATGCTCTTAGAAGCTTTTCCCCTATTTCAGCCAGGGAATGAATTTCTAATTCACACAAGAATTCTTATGATGGTCTATCTCATTTAAGTGTGTGAGCTAATTTGTATTTTTTAATGCATTTTTGATGCCATCTACTTTAAACATTCTTACATTGTCACCTTACTCTTCATTGTATTCCACTGTATTTTAATCTTTCCTATTACCTCATTTGTTTTGACCTTTTTTTTTTTTTTAAACTTTCACAAGAATTCATCACTACCCTACTGGCAGAAATATGTTTTGTTGTTATTTTGTTTTACTTTTTCCACTCTCTGATGCACAGACAACTGAATTTTCGTAGCACAAGTTAAAAGCCGCAGGATTTCTCTTTAAATATGACATATTTTTCAGTTGAGATAAGAATAGTTTTCCTTTTGACATTATAGCCTGTTTCTGCATATTCATCATGTTAGACATGGTTTTCATTATTGCTCTACAGTCAGATATCTGCCCTGTATAAAGAGTAATAAGAAATTTTTTCATTATTAGTCACTATATGATATGATAAAGCGTACTGTCAATATAAATGATTTTCAAACAAAAAGGAGGAAAGAAATTGCAAAATGGAGAATCATTCCCAAGATGAAAGGCATAAATTGTCACTTGCAGATGTTTAGACTTTGCCGGAAACAACAGAAAATTTGAAAGGTCTTCCAGAAGTTTCTCCCTTTATTAGTCAACATCCTTTAGCATTCTAATGGAACTATGGCCCATATGTATAAAAAAAATTAAAATTAAAAAAAAAAATTTAAGAAGACATGCCTTCAGGGCATTCTCTTACACTTTTTTTTCATATACTTATCTTTCACTGTTGTATCATAGGACCCCAGCTGTTAGCAGAGCTCCATTGTGATAGGCACTTTATGGATGCATGGAACAATAAGAGGCAATCTGTCCTAGTTCTGAAGAAAACTCACAATGAAGATGTGTTTCAGTGCCACCTTCTGAAAATACTGCACCAACAGTGGGCAACATGAGATGTAATTTTTTTTCAGTTTTTCCAAGATTAGAATATGGAAATACAATTATTAGTTCTAGTGTTTAAGAGTAGTGAAAACTCCATAAAAATCCAGTGTTATCTCATTTGGTTTGACTTCCCACTGCTTTAAAGAATAGAAACTCTTAGAATGAACAGGTAATACTTTCCCAACACAGGAAAATCACTTATCAAATATACTGAATATTTTCTTTAAATACTTGCAAGTCTGAAAGGTTAAGTGACAAGGTTAAGTGTCTAGTTTTGCACTCTTTTTATTCCTAGTGTGCTCTGCGGTTTCCCTTAATGATAGGATTAAATATGGTTTCCAGCTACAAACAGTTGCTTGTCATTCCCTGTAGGTTAGACTCTATATTTTTTGCTTATGAAAAACAAAGAGGAAATAACTTTCTTAGTCTTTGTGAGCCTTTTAAAATGCACACACTTTGGGGAAATCATATTTTCTTGAAGGAAATGAGGCATGACCAATCTCACAAAACGTGAGAAAATCCCTTGATAGGTGACCTTTGCCATGTGTAAAAGAAGCTGTTCAGTGGCTGAGGTTTCATGGATTTCATGCATGAAAATCAGATTTTCTGGCCACCAGTGCTGTTCAGTAAATAAATAATCCATCATTGTGTCAAACAGTAGAAACACGAAGATACTGGCGGTGCTAACTGAATAGAGGTTTTTAGTTAGCAACTTATGCAAACCCTACATTCTGTCTTCAGGAGCTCTGCATGTATTTTTCGCAGTGCTTAGTTTTCATTACTTGAACTTAGGTTATTCATGTTTAGGATAAGTATGAATGAAGCCCGTTGTAGGGACCAGATCACCAAATTAACTACATATACCCAGATGCACATGCATAAAACTCTGGGAATGCTTTTTTGGAGCCTTTCTCAGGGGAAGAAATCCTTCTGTGCTTATAATCTTTTAGAGGACTGCTGGATACTTTTTTGAGGGATATTAGAGGCACAGAGAACCACATCCTCAACAGAAACTCATTTAGCTATGTTTTACCTCATTGAGTGATTCGTATTTACACAAAGTGGTAAAATATTACTTTCTCATCTATATTTCATAATCCCTGATCAGAACTTTTAATTACTGTGCAAACATTTTCACATTTTTCTCTCTTCCATGCAGAAAATACTCCTCCATATTTTTTCTAGACAAAACCTGTTTTCCTTAGATAGGAAATGATCTACGTTAGCTTTGATTTTTTATTTTTTTTTAAATCTCATACCTAGATCTTGTATTCTTTATTGCGCACAGTTTTAATTTTCACTGTTACAAAATCAAGACATTAATTATGATAAGGAAAATTCTTAGTTCTCTAGAAATCATTATTGTAATAAACAGATCACTTTTTCCCATTTGCGATGTTTCCCTGGAAAAAAGAAGTGTCATGACTTCTTCAGCCCACCATGAAACAGACACTTTTTTCTTTTCTACTCCTCACCATTCTCATTTCCAATATTAGATAAATAAATAAATATACTCTTTTATTCTCCTCATGACAAGACAAATATATTTCCTTTACTACCTGTGTGCTTTTGGTCTTGGAAACAAGTCTTATCCATTCAGTCTACAGCTCCTTTTTACCTATCAGATACTACTACAGTATGGTGCTGTGGTCACTCACTCATTGTAATATGCTGAAGCATGGACTCAGTATGCTTTATCAAAAAGCTCAGCTGTGATCTACAGTTTAATTAAAATCCATTAAGAATATAATTAGATACATCCAGATGTAAAAATAGGTTGAATAATACTTTTGGAGTTTTTTCATTGTATTTCTCTTAGAGAAAATTAAATTTTTCCAGAGTTAAAAAATTTCGAGTTTCTTATGTAAAATCCACACTTGAAAAGATTTATTAAACTTAACCTTAGTGCCCATGAAATTGGTTAAAAATTCCCTGCTGCCTCCCACCTATGGATCAAGCTAACAAATCTTTCTGACAGAGGAAATGTTATTTAATTTCATTTAATAATCTTATAGAACAAACTTTTAAAAAGTCCTATCCATTCAAATATTTAGTGCCACTGTTTTTCCTTTTTCGTTGCTTATTTATGCTTATTATGCTTTCATAATGACAAATATTAGAATCAACTTGTACATCTGTGCTAGTACACACACACACACTGATTTATTGTGATTTTTCCATTTTGGTGTGCAGATCAAGGGAAAGCTACTTCTGGTGTAGTTGGTATAAGACAACTATGTGTACATGCATATCTTTTTCTGGTTTATTTTACTGTGGTGATCAGATCAAGACACCATGTTAGCTCATCCATGGTTTTAGAAAAAAAATAAACAGAAGTCATTGATAGAAATCATCTTCACAAAAAACATCCATATCCATTTGTAGAGCAATGATGCAAAGCCAAAAGACATTCAGCAAAACTCATATGTTGCTGATCTTCCTATGGAAAAGCCTCAAACAGCTTGCTTCCTTCCCTGAACAAGAAATTCCAGGTGATCTGTGCTGGTCACACTTCCTAAATCAAGGTTTTTTTCCCATGTATAAGGCTTTAAATTTGATGCAAAGCAACACACTGTGCACAAGTAAATCTGTTTGTGATGTAGAGTAATGTATGTTTGCAGAGAGGATAATAATGTATACTAATTATCCCTTTACTCTGACCCCTTACTCTCTCTGTCCTGTCACAGTTCTGGCATACTCCTGCAAGTGCAGAAGTGGGTACCTGGTTTGAGAGAGATTAAAATTCTAATAAAATTCTAAATTATATTTCATTATTATTAGATGGCTTGTGAGGGAAGGAACTTGATTTTTATTATGACTGAAAGTAGTAGTGGGCATAAGTTCTTTTAATGTAAACAGTGTACACTCCAGGCTGGGAATAAAGAATGCAAGCAACAAAAATGAAGCAAACAATAAGAACCAGTTCTTGCTCAAAGGCAAGATCTTGAGTTCAAAAGGTGTCAATGCCATAGTGCCATGCTACTATAATATAATAAGACAACCCTTGAAAATTACTTTTCTCATATTTTCACCTACCAGTGAGATTTCCACGACTTTCTCCATTCATTCTATTTTATTTATCAAGGAGCAGAATGAAATCTCAGTGTATTCTAAGTTCCAGAAGATAAAAAATATGATGAATTTCCACAGAGTAGTTGTAATTCCCCAAAATTTTGGCTGTACATACATGTAGTTTTATACTAACCAGAATAATTTTTCTCGCATAAAAGTGCCCTTGAGTACTCTGCACTCATATACTCATATATATGAGTCTAAATTAGGTGAAGGAATGATTTGACCTAAGTTTAGATATCTAAATATCTGGTTGAGCTTAGGTTGGGCATGCTAGGCCATCTTTATAAACAGTGGAGGAAAACAAACTTCTCTCATGTTGTAGACAGTTATTTTAGGACAAGTATTACTACCTCCTGGATGTGACCCTGCTGTTGATTAGAAAGATCTGAGATGAACCCCACCAGAACTTTAAGGGTCTGACCAGAGTGTTAAACTACTGCATCTGTGAGGTAATTTTCTTTTTCCTCATATAGTATAGTGAGTGATAAATAAGTTGGGATTTACCCTTCATGCATGGGTGGTTCATTTAGATATGCATTGAGAAACACTAGACAAGGTTTTATTATTCTTTTATTGCCAGCAGGTATCTTAAGATGTGGAAAGAATGAAATAAATTGAAATAAGTCATTGGATGCAGCCTAAATGCTGTCTCTGGTTTGCAGTACTATTTCAGTAACACTCACAAACAAATGATGGTGTATTTGCCAAAAACTGGTGGAAAATGTATTGCTGTATGGTCAGAAAACACATGTGTACATGCAACTCAGCTGACATAACAATTTAATCCTTGATTTTATCTTCATCATTAAAAATACCTGCATTAGGAGTATAGTCATCATACACTGCCTTTATAAGCCAGGGAAATAGATACCTTCTCCCAGCCCCTCCCAAAAATTAAATAAACTAAAATCGTAGATGGACTGATGCATTCTTTGGAGATGTCTTTCTCACTAGCAGCCATGAAAAAAAATAACTAGAACAATTAAACTCTTAATTTACATGAGTTTAAAAATTATGCTGAAGTTGGATGAAATAAATCCAGGCTCCAGACCACATTTGGGCTTTAGCCAAAGATGAGGATGAAGAGAAACCAGATGTTTACATTCCCTCTAAGCCCTTTCATTTCCTAGCAGTGTCCTGTTACCATCTAACCATCAACACAATGGCATTTACCTTTACCTAATACCTAATACTTCTCTCATCAGATACATTGGGCCTAGAATTTGCTCTGTATGTACTCAGGAACTCAGTGTGAGCTGGTGATGTCTGTGTTTCTGTCACTATTTTTCACTCCCTCCAAAGAACTGGGAGAAGCAGAAAGAGTCTTGTGCATCCTTCATCTCTCCAGCTGAGTTTTCACTCAACATCCATGAGCAAGGTTGCTGTAGATGAGACAGCAGTGATGGGTGTTGAGAGGCTGCTGCTGACAGAAGCTCAGCTAGCTCTGAGACTGCTAGTTCTAAGACTGAGAGCTCTTCCCTCCCCCTTCCTTCATCTACCCAGATCAGGGTGATTCAGTAGTACCCTCCCATTCCTAGGAGATTCAATCAATTTCTCCCCCTCCCTTCCTCTGAGGATCTATTAAAGAAAGCCAACTGTGGCTGTCAGTTCCTTGGGTTTATTTTATTCAGCATAAAAATGTTCTGAATTTTATTTTAAAAAGTTAATGTACATTTCTGTGGAGTCACTCATTTTTCTTTGAAAGCAAAAAGAACCAAAAGCCAAAACCAAAACAACAGCATCAGGACAGTCTCCTTTGGTTACTAAAAATTAAAAAACAAATTTTTTTTTTGATGAAAGAGTGACTAAAAAGGGAAGAATTTGAACTGATCACTATTACTGCGTGTATTTTAGAAAATTAGTTTGGATTTTTCTGTCAAACTTCCTCCTTTCTCTTTCTTGCATGGAAAGAATTCCTTGTCATAAAATAACAATTACGAAACTCACAAACACCAGTTGCTGAATTAATAAAATGTTTAAAGTGTTGAGTAGCCATCCTTCACAAGATAAAGTTTATCTGTGTCAATCTGTGTTTCTTCATTTTTGTATATTTTCAACTTGGAATTTGACAATGCTTTTGTCAAAAAAGCACTGCTTTTGAGATTTGCAGCTAATCTTTTGAAAATTCCCATATTGAAATAGAAAATCACACAGTTCTCCATAGCAATGAGAGGATATAATTTACACAAGTGATACACTTATTTGGTGATTCTGGTCAAATCACAGAGAAACTAGTGATATTCTATTTCTGTATGTGTCAGCTTGATAGGAAGACATAAAAGTAAGACTTTCATCATAAAACATTGTACAATGTCCTGTCTTTATCAAATATAACCAGAAACTGATGCAGAGATCAGAAGTAAAGAACTAATGAGCTTTTAATGTCATTTTCAATTAAGTTTATGAATTTTAAGATTCAAATTCAGATTATGCTTTATGTAGAAATCAGTTTTATTTATCTTTGTATATAGATAAAGCAATCAGGAGAACTAAATTAGTAGGCAAAAGAATAAATCTGCCAGTCAGTTATGTAAGATAAAATAATTTGAATTAAAAAAATATTTTACATGAATAGATTTTTTGATTAGTTAAGGACTGCTTGAGTCACATTGTAATGTTGATCCAAGATTTAAGGAAGGAGAGAAAGGAGAGAAAGGAGAGAAAGAGAGAAAAGAGAGAAAAGAGAGAAAAGAGAGAAAAGAGAGAAGAGAGAAAGAGAGAAAAGAGAGAAAAGAGAGGAAAAGAGAGAAGAAAGAGAGAGAGAAAAGAGAGAGAAAGAGAGAGAAAAGAGAAGAGAGAAAGAAGAGAGAAAGAGAGAGAAAAGAGAGGAAAGAAAGAAAGAAAGAAAGAAAGAAAGAAAGAAAGAAAGAAAGAAAAGAAAGAAAGAAAGAAAGAAAGAAAGAAAGAAAGAAAGAAAGAAAGAAAGAAAGAAAGAAAGAAAAGAAAGAAAGAAAGAAAGAAAGAAAGAAAGAAAGAAAGAAAGAAAGAAGAAAGAAAGAAAGAAAGAAAGAAAGAAAGAAAGAAAGAAAGAAAGAAAGAAAGAAAGAAAGAAAGAAAGAAAGAAAGAAAGAAAGAAAGAAAGAAAGAAAGAAAGAAAGAAAGAAAGAAAGAAAGAAAGAAAGAAAGAAAGAAAGAAAGAAAGAAAGAAGAAAGAAAGAAAGAAAGAAAGAAAGAAAGAAAGAAAGAAAGAAAGAAAGAAAGAAAGAAAGAAAGAAAGAAAGAAAGAAAGAAAGAAAGGAAAGAAAGAAAGAAAGAAAGAAAAGAGTTAATATATATAATTTTACCTATTTGTTCAGAGCCCTGCAGTATAGCTGGAACATTGCCAAGATATGGCATTTTTCTGAGCATTTCTACTGCAGCTGAAATGAAATCCAGGTAAATAAACATTTCCCTCCCAGGAATGTTAGGAGATGAACAATTAGACATGTAACTGTATATAGATCTCTTAGAGCAGTTAAGAGAGCAAGCACAGCTGTACTTCCCTAATAAGCCCTCCATTTAAAGGGGAACATTAGAAATTTCCTGTAGTTTCACTTCATGGGAATGGTGAGAAAGACTGATGAAGTCTGGGCAGGAAATCTCCATCAGTGGTGAGGTAAAAGAGTTTTAGAGGTTCTAGATTCAAAATTCAATTAAATCATGAAGGTGGTGTAGCCTCAGTGGGTCTGGAAATATCCTGAGAGAAGGGCTGCATTTCTTCATTCCTTCCTTATAGATCTAGGATGATGTGTCTATGTTCCTTTTGCCCTCATTTTCTCTGTTTGATATCAGCACTTAGTCATAACTCGAACTTCTCAAATTTTCCCATCAGACAGCTGAAAAGGCAGATTCTCTACCTCTCCAAACCCAAAGAATTAATTTGAAATCTTAATCAACAGCTGAATCCTTTATGTTCATGAAAAAAGGAATGTCTCCTAGTAAATGCAGATATATTGCCTTGAAGAGTCCTTGTTACTCTCTTTGGAAATCAGAAACTAAATCCTGTTTACCTCACATTGCAGTAGTGGAGCACTGAACTCTTTCTATTCAGACAGATATGGAAGTAGCAAATCTGAAGCAGTTCCATGTTCTTCTCTCCTGAGTGAAGCAGGCAGATTTCTCCACTGGGTGAAAAATTGACATTTGGGCCCAAATAGTTGTGGTGAACGGAGATAAATCCAGTTGTTGGCCAGTCACAAGTGGTGTTCCCCAGGGCTCAGTTTTATGAGGAGCAGCCAGAGCAGCTGAGAGACCTGGGGCTGTTTAGTCTGGTTGTTTCAGAACTTGGCCAAGTCTATTTCTTCTGTTTCAGACAGTGCAAAGAATGAAGATCAAAGCATTAAAATTCATTGAGAGAATTGGGAGCATTGATTTTGACTCAGAGATGGCAGAGTTTGTTTGGTTCGTCACTCATAACTTACACTACATGTAGACTGCAGTAGGTACAGTAATAAAGTAAGTAATAAATTTCTCAATCTACAGAATTCTAAAATATAACATATATTTCTATATAATATATATTTCTAAAATATATTACAGGCTCTTCTCTATCTTTCTGAATGACAAAAGGTAGAAAGCAGGCAGTAAGCATGTCAGTCAAATTGCTGGAGTATGGGACTGAGACTTTGTAAGCAAGAGGGAGAACGCTCTCTCTCTGAGAGTAACTGAGTATGTTATGGAGTAAAAAGTAAGGAACATGCAGGTTGAGCACGTCCTGGGATTGAAAAAAACAGGGGGCTATTTCAGTAATACTGAAGCAAGTCTTCAGAGACGGTATAAAACAGTAATACAGATTTTATTCAAACCATGAAGTTGCCTGAAGTCATTAAAGTGTCAAGAACAAGAGTAAAGGCCTCCCACTATCTACTGGAAACATGCAGTGGCCATGATACAGCTTTACTTTGAGTTGTCTGGGGTTTTTTGTAAGCAATTTCAGACAGGAAATCTGTATTGTTCCTGTTTAAATTGTGGAAATTTCTGGCTTTTTGAGAAAAGAGATTCTGTTTGACTGATTTTAAAGAAAATATGAGTTGTTAAAATTTGGGAGTTTAGCCAGATCAGGACTCTCCAAAAACCCTGGCTGAAATTATATAAGAACACAGAAGAAAATACTTGAAAATACAAATTGTATAGGTAAAAGCAACATTTTTAAGCATAACTGCACTAATATAATATTTCATATGAAAATGCTTTCTGAGATCATAGTAGATGTCCAAATCCAAAATTTTCTTTTCTGAAAGAGTAGGTCTTAATTCTGACCCACAAAAATATATGATAACAGATTTCCAGGAAAACACCTGTTTCAGTGCAGAAAATCTCTGCTTATGGACCAAATGATACCCTTAGATTCTTGTACTTTATTGTGAGAGAAAGAAGTTTCCTCTGGTAGTGTATTTGCAAGCTATTTTTAAAGTACTGAGGAAGTTGTAATGTTACATCAAGATGTGATGACAGATGGTGATACTTTATTTGTGTTGTTTTGTATGCTGCTCTTATATTTTGGGTGTCACACATAAGTACGTGAAGTTATGCACATAATAGAGGTAGAACTGGCATTCATGTAAGTAGAGTTTTCAGCTGTTCTCATTGCAAGAGCTGTTCAAAATTTAAGTGACACAAGTATGAACACATTCTTTCCTGACAGCCATCAAGTCACAAGATAGTGTCTTGAAAAAGTGGTGACTCAAGTCCAACAATTTCTCATAGCTGATAAGAAAACAGTCAGTTTTTAATGTAGGTGGGATTCCAAATGAAGAGCTTGGAGAGATTGTTTGTTTTCTGTTTTCCAAAGCTCTTGCATGATGTCATATTGCACCAAACCAAGGAAATGATTCTACAATCTAAACAAGCTACAATACACATAGCTCCAGTACTCCTGAGATTTAGGGTTAGTGGATGAGAGGTAGGAAGAAAACACTTTGAAATTAATCCAATGTCATGTCATTGAAAACTCTGAAAAGATTAACTTTTTATTTTTTACTTTTTCAATCTGCAATGATTTACAAAGCTTCAAATGCTCACAAATCTACTAAGCCAGGCCATTTAAAGAATCTAAATAAGCTTGCATGGTTTTAAGCTTTCTGACTTTGAATATTAGCTTTGAAGTCATGCCAGAAACTGACTGCAGCAGAGCTGCTTTAGAACTGAATTCCTGACACTGGAATTAGTGTTTGGTGTGTGACATGCCTAATGATAATCTTGACCACGCTTGCTGCAGACAGCCATCACACATGGTGCCTCTGAGTCAATAATTCTCCTAAGATAAGACATGGAGCATCCTGGCTTTTTTCATTTTTACAGACTGGTGTTTTGGACACTGTCCCTTCTGCAAAGCCAGCTTGCCTAATGACACATGGTGTTTTTCCATAGAGAAGAAAGATTTCTTGAGCATTCATTTGGTTAGTTTGTAGTTATAGCAGGAGCTTAAGAAAAACACTAAAACTTAAAATACCTCACATACAGGCTACAATCACCATTAATAGTATTAAGCTTCTTACCTTTCTAAAATTGTTAACCGCAGTGTTTTACTTAGAAAAGATTAATATTTATATCAGTGCAAACGTGGCCACTGTGTAAAAGAATAAACTAACACGCTACTCCATCTGTGTAGCAGCACCCGCCATGTCATACTTTTTTTGTTCTCTGTACTGCAAAGAAGAAATTATGCTTCTGTTACAGAAGGTTTTTGAAGAAACAGTCTGTCAGAGGTAAGGAGAAAATCATACACAAGTACACCAAGGGTTTTTTCTAAAACACATGCACATATGTCACTGTCTTCCTAACAAAAGACTCCTCTCCTGTGCTCAGAAAGGTAAACAACAGCATTTTCAAGTTCCCAGAAAAGAAACACGTCTTTCACTCAAAACATAAGTCACTATGAAAGAACAAATAATTCATATGAAATATTGAACTCTTAAAATCCATTCTTCTTCTTGGTTAGATGATTTCATTTAACTTTTATGACATGATTAGTCATCCTATCGTGATGCAGCACAATGTAACTGAACACATCAGGCATCTCAGATAAGAGTTGCTTTGCAGACACAGATGCTGGAAATTGTTCCAAAGGACATTCTGTCTTGAATGTACAAACAGATTACGGACCCTATGTATGAATTTTCCTGCAGTTCAAATTATATTCCCATCCTACCTTTAGAAAGCATAGAGAAGAAAAAAGCACAATGTAATGTGACATTAAAACTGTCACCAAAATTTACATTTCTTTCTGTATTTCTAAAAAAAATAATAAATGTGTGTTGGGCTTTATTTACCATTACTTTATAAATTGTGAAGTCTCTACTGCTTTTACAAAGAATGAAATATATGACACATAAAATAAATGAATTTTATAAAAAACTAGTAATTATCTAGAATTCTATATTCTAAACACAAAAAACCCTTTAAAAATAGAAAAGCAAAATCTACATTTAAAGAATATAAACATGATTTTTTTGATGAGTAAGCTAAACACAAAAATAATAAATTAGTTGATTTCACATAAATGTAACAACCACATGCTAAATTTTACTCTGATATCCTGAATTAAACTGAGTTCTGTGTTGTAATATTTGATGTGTGAAAAATATGTTAAGAATTCCTAAGATTTGCCTTTAAATATAATTGTCAGATTTTTGTCATCTTTTGAACAGTTCTGAAATTATTTAGGTCTTTTGTGTTATGGCTGTCATCTGTAAAATATTTTCTTTTTCTTTTATTTTAATGCTGTGAAACTTCCTGGTATAAGCATTTACATGACTAACTTAAAACATTTACATTTTTATTGCTTACAGTTTGGTTTGGTTATACTAAAGGAGACACTCACATTAGAAGTTTAATGCATAGCCTAGAAAAACAAAACAAAAACAAACAAAAAAACCCCCAAAACAAAAACCCAAACCAAAACACTCAAACCAGTAAATGTAGAAAACTAAATAATTTTATATAGAATACTCAGCTCCTCACATCTAGCTTCCATTTTGCTAAAGCAATTCCTTTTCTGTCACAGGTTACATCAGTATTTTGTGTGTGAATGTGTGTTTCCAAGGATAAAATAGCCTGCAGTCTATAACAAAAACATACTTTCAATAATTTCTATAATTTCCATAAAAGAACACAGCAAACACAGGAGTCGCAAATGCAATAGTTGTGGTGGTTGTGGAATGCACATAATTGTCTGTTTGCAAAATATGTCAATATTAAAAATTTTAAATTAAAATATGCTCAGTTATACTTTTTTTTTTCCAATACTTTTTTTTTCCCTACAATTATAAATCTAATCCTTTATGCTTGTGTTGTACCAGACATACTAAGGATGATTTTGTTTAATTTTAATTTGGTTTATATTCCTCCTTTATATGGACTTCTACCTGAATAAAAAAAATCAAGATTTTCAAATAAGATGTTAAATGGTTTCATAGTGGTAGTGTAGCTGCCACAGTGGCCAAAGAATAAAGGTAGGACAAATTATGAAGGGAGAGAGACTGTCTCTCAGGTTACATGCTAAAAATATGTTTGGAATCCATACGCTACTGGTAGAATCATGGGAAATGAATGTACAGTTATAGAGAGACAAGAATTCCATGTAACTGAGTAGATAAGTAGCCACTTCTGAAGAAAACTAAGTCCCTCTTTTCACTCTCATTCAGCTGTAAATAGTTTTTATTTACACAAATCTATTGCAATTCTGAGATTTTAACTTTAGAAAAATTATATTCATTTAAAGAAAATAATTCTCATAGTCTTTTGGGTTTTTGTTTTGTTTTTTTTTTTTTTAAAGAGGATCTTCTGTCTCTACTGCGAGTTCTGTGAAAGTGTAACACCATTAGTCTCAGAACAATTATTTTGGGGATGAAAATCCTGGCTCGTAACTCCCACTGACTTCACTGCAATCAAGAGGTTGCCACCAATTTATATCAGTGTGAGATGAAAGTCAGGTTTCAAGATATTGTCTGAAGTTTGACAAACCAAAGCAGAACAGCTTCACTTAGACACAAACAGATCTGTTCCTGAGTCATGTGTGGAAATGCCAAATGTCAGCCACTTCATACACCACCAGTTAGAGGTTGGCATATACTGTATTCCAAAAACTCATCTTCAGACTGGAACAAGTGTGTTAAAAAGCAACCAGCTTCTTTCCCCACGAGAGTCATATAAAGAATTCATGTCATCTTCCTAAATACAATCTAAATTAAAGGACAGTCGAATTAGAAGTCACCAGTGATCATTAATTTACCTCCATCACCTCTGCTTGTGTGAACCAACTCAATTGGCTGGTTGGGGATTCATCTGTATGAAATGGTGGAGAAATAACTTTTTCATACAAGGAGAGTTTGCTAAGAAAACCAGCGTCTGGGGAGAAGCTCTTAAGAGTTGTTTAGTTTAGTTCAGTTCAGTTCAGTTTAGTTTAGTTTAGTTTAGTTTAGTTTAGTTTAGTGTGTAGAACCTGGGTCAGATTATTTTTCCTCCATACATTATTTCAATTTTCACTTATAATATAGCATTTTTGTTCCTCCCATTCTAACTGTACAGAGGGCATGATTTCAGTGTTATAGCTTTAAAGCTGGAGATATTTAAGCTTCTTGGATCCACAGTTTTGCATTTTATGAAAAGAAACCCAGACTCAAATAAAAAACAATGCTGATATTTATCTTCTGAGGCTATTATTTGGGTTATAGGAAACATCTTTATTTTATATTCATAGCAGGATGGTCCCCTGATTTCTATACACTGCAACAACATCAATAAAACTCATTGATTTATCTGCAAAAATAACTTTTGCTATTTTTTTTTTTTTTTTAGGGAGTAAATACATTTATGTACATGTAAATAAAGACTGCATCTTGTCTGAAAAGGTTATGCTTTCTTTCAGTGATTTATAGTCTAGTATTCTTTGGAATAAGAACTACTGTCCAAATGCTAAATATTTACTTGGTCAATAGTTTTGGCACTGCATCAGAAGGAAGACATATATCTCTGTAAAAGTGTGGGTCTCAAAAGTGAAGTAAACACTCAGGAACAAAATAAACACTTACAAGAAGTCCTCCAAACTACTTTTATGATTTTGGTGTCTGATTTTTTTTTTTTTTTTATGATAACACAGCAACAGAAGCAAAATTTAGAATGAATCCCAGATTTTCTCCTTTTTAAACTTCCAGCTAGATGGGTTGAATCTCTTGTGTCTTAATACCTTCCATAGGCTTTGAAATGGCTGAAAGTAAATCAGGCATCAAGCACTAACCTTTACCTTCCCAGAGATACAGACCTATGAAAAATTCAGTTTCGTTTGAGACCCAAGAGCCAAGCGTACTAGAAATTACTCCCATCCCTATATTATTTGTAAAAGCCATGGCTGTGCAGACTGACAAAAGATTTCTATCAAAGCCAACAAAAAGTAGCTAATCTGCTTTCAAGTTTTGAACTAAATCCCCTTGAGATCCTGTAGCTCTAGAAAGGGTTGTATTTTGGTTTGGGGATTTTTTTTTTTTTTTAAGTATGTTTAAAAGCAGGAAAAAAAATATATATCATAGACTGCAAAGTGTGGAGCACTTTTCAGTTCTCTTTTAAAGTGCTTGTTTAATTGATTTTTTTGTTGTTGTTGCAAATGGAGATTTCTCTCTCGACAACAGCTGCTGTGTTTTTTGTAGAGTCTGGTAAGCATCAGTGCTCCAAATGAGCCTGAGTCTCAGGAGGAGTAAGCAGAGAGTCAGAAAGAGCATTGTGCCTCTTTTGTCACTATTCTGTTAGCAGCCTTGAGTTAATGTATGCCTGCCTCTCAGGCAAAAAAAACTCTACAACTTGTCCTTGTTTGAAACGATAATACACCACTGGCTCAATTTTGTAAAAATCAGTCTGCTCAGCTGTGGAAACAGACATGGTTTTTTTCTGTTGTGTGATATATGCAATGAGTTATCACCATACGCCCAGTACTTGGATGATAGGATTTTAAATGTCAGGAAATAAATGCAAATATCAACAGTTTGGCAGCAGGAAATTTCTGTTTAATGTGAACCTGACTTTCTGAGAGTCTTTTTGTGAACTACTTCCCAAAGCCTAATCAGTGAAGATTTGTTTTAAATTGAAAAATTACAGTAGATTTGAGCTTGCCTGTGTGTGATGCATTTCATTGAAGAACAACCAGAAAATTGTGAATGCCTTAATATGGGTACAGTGAAAGAGATACTTGGGGCAAGATTATATCTGCTTCAGACTTCAATTTGTAAGATTAAAACTTATGAATTTCCAGAGTATTTTCAATTTGTGAGATATTTGCCAATATTTAAGAAGATATTTAGAAAACTTTCCCATTGAAATGTTGTTCTGTTTTCCCTATTTCATTTGAATTGCACTCAACATTCAGATAAACATGTTATTATTCATTTCTAAAATGAACAAAGCAATATACTGTTTCCTTCTTTCATGATTAACTTGAGCTTATCCCAGAGTTTCCTCTGAAATCCAACAGCTCCTCATTTCCAGTACCATCTCCTGATGCTTTCATTTAAGGCAGCAATTTATTTATTTATTTATTTAATAAAAATATAGATGTAGGCAATACCCCTGTTTTCTGTGAAATCTGAGAAAACTTAAAGTAATGACGAGAGTTTGAAGGATTTTGTAATTTTATCAGTAGGGTAAGGAGTAAAAAAGGTAATAAAGACATTTATGAATTATTTTAGCAAGATTTTAGAGAAAATAGAGGGCAGGAATATTTTGGGTAAGATACAGACATGAAGTAAGGTGAACAGCAGTGAAAGGCCTTGTGTATGGAAAAGAATTACCTCATAGAAAGAATTTCATTTCTGCTTTTGTTTCCATTACATTCAATGGGAAAATTTGAAAATATCTGTCACCTTCTTTGGAAAAAGGGAAAGGCTTATAAACTTTTTTCCAATTTTGGGAATGAAAATAATTTCTAAGATTTCCATTCACCTAACCAGTTATTTATTTGCCTCAGTGTTGGGGTTTTCTTTCTTTAAATGACCATATACCAATCTAAAGCCTCACCCTCTGTCTAAATGCACATGTACAAACATATGTGTGAATAAATGCACTCAAATATACACATACCAGGAAGAAGTACACACACCAAGCCAGCAGTGCTGAGATGGAGTGCAACCCAGATGTCCCTACATTAATTGTTTATTCTGAATTTAAAGAAAATATTGTAATATTCCCGTAAGCCATAGGCACTCTTACTCCATTGAGCATGGAAGGTCAGTGTTGATAGATTCATAGCATGTTTTGTAAAGATTAATGCTTAGCAATGAAGTCCATATGAAAGGTTCCCTTTCAAAATACATCTTAGGTTCACTGATTCAGCGTAAAACACGATCTTGTATCATAAAGGTCACAGTTAGCACTGTACTTGGCTGCCAGGTCCCTGTTTTAATATAAGCTGAATAGATCTCATTTTTTTTTCCCATTACAGAAATTTAGGACTAATGACCCCTGAAGCGAGAAGGTTTTTTCACCTGCTACTTGGATACTTGCAAGCATTACATTCCTGGAGGGGTCCTTCATATCTGTCACCCAGCAGATAAGGAATTGCTTTCTTTTTGCTACCAAACATGCCAAAACATGTGGTGTGGCTAGAGTTCAGCAAGGACTAGGTGTTTGGATTTAAGGTAATGAGAGGCACCTGTCTTCATCTGGAGCAGAAAGACCTGATCCCTCTCCTGGATTTAAGCTCTACAGGCATTTCTAACTGAAAAAGAGGGAGGGGTTCTTCTCAAACAAGGATTTCTGGTTCAAGATCTTTCTTCTGTCCTGCAAAGTCCAAAAACCAACAGGCAACAGTTGAGTCCCACCGTGAGTTTCATCTTGCCTAATTAGATATTTGAGAGTGAGACATTTAAATCTGAACTTATATATCTATGTTCTCTTTGTAGTTAGTTATGAGACGTTGGGGGCTTCTAATTATCCCAGACAGCTATTCTAGCAGGTATCTCTGGATCTATTTATTTCTTTATGGATTATAAAGTCAGCCTAGGGTGAGTACTTCAGTTTTATAAATTAAGCTTTTAGTTGCCTGAGTTACGATAGATAAATCCCTATTCAAGTCTCTAACCTTAATGATAAAGCACCTTAATAGAGTGGCTCTTGGTTAAACCTGTTTCACTTTGAATTAAAAAAATATCAGAATTCTCTTGGGGGGAAAAAAAAAAAAGGCAAAGGAAAGATTTCCTTATCCGTTGATTAAGTCATAGAAAGCTGGAGTGTCAGCCCAGTACATGTTCTAATGAATATGTATATCAGGAAGAACAGCACAAGCAGGACACAGTGACAAAGGCTCACTTCACAGTATGTAAGAGCCCAGCATGCTTAAGGCTGAGGGTGCCCACGAACCAAATCCAGTAAAGAAAGGATGATATTCTAACTACTAAACTTAATTGCTGAAGGTACTTTTTCTCTTCATTATGCAGATATAGACTAGGCCCTAGAGGTGTGAGTGGTGACAAAATACTTATTTTTTTTCCAGCTCTGCTGATTCTAAGATTTTGAGTCAAACAGTGTCAATAATTTAAAGCTTCTGCCAGTGTTTAGGGCAGAAATCAACCTGTTCATCCCTGAGAGATTTATGCTACAGAGATTATGTTGTGCTTTTGAAAATCTGTCACTAAAAGGGGAGCATCTGATAAAGCAGATGTGCTCCAAGAACTTCAAGGACCACCTTGATCTGTGGCATTTTAGCTAAAGACTTTTCTACAGGTACTGGAACC